>NC_086171.1:213962957-214268298 GCF_023053635.1 Elgaria multicarinata webbii | reverse complement strand
TGCACACCCTAACGAAATGTGCTGCTCACGCCTATGCAAGAGACGCATACAAAGAGTGAGCATTGCTGGACCAGAACAGTGGTCCGTCTAGGTGTGCATCCGGTTTCCCAAGCAGAGATGCTGCCAAAAGAACCACCCAGAGGCCCTGAAGACCCCTCTCCCATTGCTCATCCCTTAGCGACTGGTACCCAGGGATACACAGCCTCTGGTTCTCCAGAGCTCCAAGGCGGAGCCCTTGTTTTGCCCGCAGAAGGACCCAGGCAGGGGCGTAGACTTCTCACTTTTTCAGGAGTGGGGGGCATGGGACTAAACTTGGAAAAGGCGGGGTGGCTAGACTTATTTGTTTACATTTATGTATATATAAATAGTGCCATCAATGCACATGGTGCTGTACATAGTAAAACAATAAAATATTGTTCAGACACATTTAAAAGACACTAACACACACACACACACACACACTGTAATTTCTAAATGGGCAACCTTTTGCCTACAAGGCCTGAGGTGGTAGGAGGAAATGAATCTGAGGGAGGCTGAACCTGACAAGAAGGTAGAGTGGCTTTTGTCTTTCAAAGAGATATGCTAGGCAGCTGAGGAGGAGGCAGGGTTTCCTTGGAGGTCATTTAGACTGACCCCCAAACACATAATAATACAGACAACTGGAGACTGATGGAGGAATTTGCCAGCCAGGCTGTGAGCTTACTGATGTTGCCTGGTTGGCTATTGTCTTCTCTGGGAAATCCCGGTGGGGGGGTTAGCTCGCTCACACACACACACACACACACACACACACACACACACACACACCATAGTTTACACCCCTGCCAGGCTCAGTCCCAGGCATCTCCATAGAATCATAGAATAGCAGAGTTGGAAGGGGCCTACAAGGCCATCAAGTTCAACCCCCTGCTCAATGCAGGAATCCACCCTAAAGGATTCCCAGGTGTGGCTGGGAAAACTGCCTGCCTGAAACCATTGAGAGACACTGTCAGTCAGCACAGTAGGCAGTATGGAGCTGCTCCTTTAGAGTTCAGACTGGTTCGGGCTGAAACCCGGAGCGGATTCACCGACCCGCTGACTTCGGAGCCAACAGCCCCCAATGGAGCTGAATCCGTATATAAGGCCAAAGGGTGTCAAACCTCTTTCAGCCGCGAGGGCCAGTTTTAATTCAAAAAAAGCTCTCGACCTCACATCTCAGTGGTGAGGGTAGAAGGCAAAAGGGGGCAGGCCAAAGTCAAAAATGGGCGGAGCCAAAATACCAGCCTGCTTTAGCTTAAAGCCAGTAACTATGTCTTAGCAGAGGCATTTCAAGCCTTTAGAATGGTGGGGGGGAGAGAGGGGGGATCTATGCAAAAGCCAGGAAATTACCAAATGTACTGCCAGTCAGGGGAAAGTTGGCAAGGAAAGGGGAAGAGAGCATGACTGGACCACAGGTGGGCCAGATTTGGCCTGCGGACTTGAGGTTCAACACACCTGGTATAAGTACGGTGACTATATGGAAAGGAGGACAGGGCTCCTGTATCTTTTGCATAGACAAGGGAATTTCATCAGGTGTCCTTTGTATGCATGCAGTACCTGGTGGAATTCCCTCTTCATCACAACAGTGAAAGCTGCAGGAGCCCTGCCCTCTTTTGCATCTGGTCACTCTAGTATAGCTCCTGCAGCTTTCACTGCCGTGATAAAGAGGGGATTTCTCCGGTTGCTGCAAGCATACCGATGACACCTGTTGGAATTCCCTATTCGTTACAACTGTTAAAAGATGCAGGAGCCCTGCCCTCTTTTGTTTCTGGTCACTCTAGCAAGGGCAGGGCTCCTGCAGCTTTATCTGTTGGGATGATGAGGGGATTTCACCAGGTGCTGCATGCATACCAATGACACCTGCTGAAATCCCCTTTTCTATGTCACTGTTAAAGGTGCAGGAGCCCTGTCCTTCCTTTCCATAGGGCCGCCCTAGATATGCAAGGCAATTTCCTAACTTCATCGTGCCAAGACCCCTATAGGTCTCTCCTCTTGATATCCCTCTCCTCCTGCACGGGTTTAGCTCATCTTCTTTTCACGCCATCTCGGTTAGCCGCCATCATCGATGCCACATCTCGTGTTGGCGAATCCCATCAGCGAACGGTGCGGCCGTCCTTTCTCTCGGCACGGCATGATGTTCCGATCAGGCCGGCTGGCCGGATGTCCGCAGGGCCGCGAGGGGGACCGACGACGGGCGTTATTTATCTCCGTTTGCTCTGTCAGCCCCGCCATCTGTCCACCTGTCGGCCTTCCCTTCGCCTGACCTGCAAGGACTCCTCGTAACGCAGACTGACAAACGACCTCAGCTGCCTCCAGTCCATTTGTTCCAGGAGAGGAACAAAGGCCTTTTGTGGGATCGCCTCTCTTCCTTAATCTTGCATGGCTCACCAGCAGCCCCGGGTCCGGAACTCGGACAGACTTCCTCCGAAGACAGGCGTGTAATGCTTTCCAGGTTGCTCCTCGGACGGGCCGGAGCCGTTCGCCCTGCCTGATGGGAGACCTTGGAAGAGGCTCTGCTTCTGGTGGGTGGCAAGAGCCCCGTCGGCTTTTCAGGCACTCGATGGAACTGGAGGAGTGGCATGGCCAGATCAAGGCCCGCTGATGCCCTAAGCACAGCCCCATAACGGTGCCCCCTTGGCCCTTCCATCGCTTAGCCGGCAAGACCTGAAGACTCAATAAGTGCTGAAGGTGAAATAAGACATTCAAAACTCAGGCCACAGCTAGACCGAAGGTTTATCCTGGGATCATCCAGGGTTCGCCCCTGCCTGAGCACTGGATCCCCTGTGGCCACAGCTAGACCTAAGGTTTATCCTGGGATCATCCAGGGTTCGCCCCTGCCTGAGCACTGGATCCCCTGTGTGTCACCTAGATAGACAGGTTTGACCCCTGGACGATCCAGGGATAAACCTTAGGTCCAGCGATGGCCACAGTTTCCTTCAAGGCCATCCCCCACGCCAGAACACACAACTATATTAAATATAAACTGTTTTTTATTATATTTATTTAACACCAAATAGCAGCAAGCAATATAAGCTAATTACTTACATATAACTAGGGCAACAGAAAAAAATATACAGATTTTCACCACTTTTTAATGCATTTTTTAAAATAAAACTGTTATAAAGGGGGGGACCACAAATGTAAAAATGGATTGAAAACTATTTTAAATCTCTCTCCAAAAGATTATAAGACAAAATAAGATCTGATATTATCTCCGCTGAAGTTATGGGATCTCGAGAGCATACTTTTCCATTTTGGTGGTGCCCTCCTCTTCCCTTGCTGCCCTAAGCACGTGCTTATAGCGCTTAAAGGTTAATCCAGGGCTGAGGAGTGGCCCCTTCCTTTTGCCCAACAGAATAATAATATTTATTTATTTATTACATTTTTACACCGCCCCAATAGCCGAAGCTCTCTGGGCAGTTCACAAAAATTAAAACCATGAAAAGCATAATAAAACAACCAACAGTCTAAAAACACAAATACAAAATACAATATAAAAAGCACAACCAGGATAAAACCATTCAGAAGAAATTGATGGAGGTTAAAGTACAGAATTAAAACAGCAAAGTTTAAATTTAAGTTAAATTAGGTGTTAAAATATTGTTAAAGTGGTCATCAGCTGGCGACGGAAGGAATACAGTGTGTAGGCGCCAGGCGAACCTCTCTGGGGAGCTCATTCCACAGCCAGGGTGCCACAGCAGAGAAGGCCCTGCTCCTAGTAGCCACCTGCCTCACTTCCTTTGGCAGGGGCTCACGGAGAAGAGCCCCTGTAGATGATCTTAAGGTCTGGGCAGGTACATATGGGAGGAGGCGCTCCTTCAAATAACCTGGCCCCAAGCCGTTTAGGGCTTTGAATGTTAGTACCAGCACTTTGAATCGGACCTGGACTGGCAGCCAGTGAAGTTGTAAAAGGACTGGCGTGATGTGATCTCGCTGGCCAGTCCCTGTTAGTAACCGTGCTGCCCTGTTTTGTACCAGCTGAAGCTTCCGGACCGTTTTCAAAAGCAGCCCCACGTATAACGCATTGCAGTAATCCAAGCGAGAGGTTTTCAGAGCATGGATAACTGTAGCTAGGCTAGGTGGTGCCGAGGAGGACACGGCTTTTCTGCACTGTGCTGTGTGCAGTGGAGGCTGATGGCTCCGAGGTCAGTGGGGCAGTGAATCTGCTCTGGTTTGCGGCCAGAGCTCTAAAAAAGCTAGCCAAGGTGCAGCACATCTCTTGTTCAACATGTGAAGCACCTTGGAGAGCTCCTTTAGAGTTCTGAATGGTTCTGACTGAAACCCAGAGTGGATTCACCACCCCACTGACATCAGAGCCACCAGCCTCCCCTGGCTGCATGCCCTCCAGCCTGACTTTCCCTCTATTTCCGATGTTACGGCTGTGAGCGCGGTTGCATATTTAGCCAAAACAGCACCACCCATGCGCAAGAGGTCAGGATCAGCAGGCTTGAGGGAAGCCCCACAGTTTGCAGAAAAACTGTGGGGGGGGGGCTCAGTGGCAGATGGGGGAGCCCAAAATATAAGCTCTTGCTGCCAGTAGCAAAGTCTTAGGAAGGGCGGTTCAGCCTTCTGGAATGGGAAATAACTGTGCAGAAGTTGGGAAACCATCAAACAATCATAGGATCCTAGAATAGCAGAGTTGGAAAGGGCCTACAAGGCCATCGAGTCCAACCCCCTGCTCAATGCAGAAATCCACCCTAATGGATCCACCCTAATCCATGGCAGTCAGGAGATGGGGGTGGGGCCGTCTGGGAACTTCAGAAGGACGGATTTGGCCCACAGGTCTGAGGTTTATCATCCCTGTTATACGGGGTGGTCTGTGTCTCTGTGTGTATATATATACTTACTGTTGGAGAACAGGTATCCACAGATGTGACATGCTGAAAGAGGTGTTCCTAGAAGGATAGAAGCATTATAAGAACGTAAGCGAAGCCCTGCTGGATCAGACCAAGGGTCCAGATGGACATCAGGAAAAACTTCCTGACTGTTAGAGCAGTACGACAATGGAACCAGTTACCTAGGGAGGATGTGGGCTCTCCCACACTAGAGGCCTTCAAGACGCAGCTGGACAAGCATCTCTCAGGGATGCTTTCGGGTGGATTCCTGCCTTGAGCAGGGGGTTGGACTCAATGGCCTTGTAGGCCCCTTCCAACTCTGCGATTCTATGATTCTATGATTCCATCTAGTCCAGCATGATTCTATGATTCTATCTAGTCTAGACTAGGGACCAAAAAAGCAGGACATGGGAGTAACAGCACCCTCCCACCCATGTTCCCCAGCAACTGGGACACACAGGCTTACTGCCTTGAATACTGGAGATAGCACACCACCATCAGGGCTAGGAGCTCTTGATGGCCTCTTCCATCAGTCAGGAGAGACGTGCCATCCCACAGAGCACTCCAATTTCGGTGCTTCTTCTTCCAGGGTTTTCCAGTGGGGATCCAGTTTCCACTTGAAAGGCAGATGCAGGGCTGGGTTTCGTTTTACATTCCACAGGTGTGTGTTTTTACAGCAACATCAATTGTTGCGCTGCGAGTAGCTCCGGCCACACACATCCCAAGAGGAGGAGGAAGCAGGCACTCGGCACCACCTGATATTTCCCTTGAATCTGGATATTCAGCCACGTGGGCTAGAAACGAGACATGTTAATCACCAAGTCTGCTGCTCTCTCACTGACGTGTGCACGTGCGCGCGCGCACACACACACACACTTTCATTCCCTTTGGGGCCCAGGCACAAAGCCCCACACTCTCCAGCTTCATCGTTTCAGTTCCCGTCCCGAGCAAACAACCTTGCTGCTGTGCGCACACCCCTGTTGGGTTGAAACTAGGGCTGTGCAAGGACACACACACACCCGAACCGCTTTGTGTCAATCCGACTCTCCCCTGCTCTGTGGATTGAGATCCAGAGGGACGGATCGAGATTTTGCCCCCCCCTTCCCTACTTACTTGCCTCCGCAGCAGACGGCGGAGGCAGGTAAGTGGGGAAGGGGGGACAAAATTGGGACAAAATAAGCCCCCTTTCGCCCTGCCCATTTATCTGGCTCTGGCGCCACATGGACTGCGGTGGCGAAGCCAAGTAAGCCCCTCCCCCCGCACTTACCTGCCTCTGTCGCGGTCCGGCGCAGGCTTCAACTGAGGCCCAGGCCGGATTGTGTCTGCTGGACCGCGATGGACACAGGTAAGCCCCCCTGCCCTTTACCTGGCTCTGCCGCGGCGCCAACGCCAGGTGAGCCCCCCTCTCCCACTTACCTGCAGTCAGAGCTCCGGACGGAGGCAAACCGTTTCGCCTCGATCCGCAGCTCCCCCGACCCAATTTGGATCCGCCTTTGGCGGAGGCGAATCGGGATGCTCCGCTGACCTGAAACGGAGCGGAGCACAGCTAGTTGAAACTGGCAAGCTGCAGGGTTGAAACTGGCAAGGTTGGATGGAGGCTGGTTGTTTCATGATGCTCCGGCGGTTGTCAGGTGAACATGTCGAAGGACGGGTCAGAGGGCGACTGATCTCTCTCGCCCAGTCTAGTTTGTTCTGGAGCCACTCCAGGCTTTCAGGCACAGAACTTTTGCCCGCCCTTCAGGGCTGGTGTCAAAGGTAGGCACAGTTGAGCACCTGCCAAGGGGCCACAGCCCAGCAAGAGCCCACAGATAACAGCCCCCTAGGCTTGCTCCTCGACTTCCCCATTGCAACCTGCTTGATCACCTGCCTCTCAATCTGGCCCAAGCAGTAGAGGTGGTGGTAGAGGTGGTGAGGAGGAGGAGGAGGAGGAGGAGGAGGAGGAGGAGGAGGAGGAGGAGGCGATGGCGATGCCACAGTCTCCTTGCTCATTGGCTTTCTGCCAGCCAAGCAAGCAAGTGGGAGCAATGATGAAGTTGAATTCAGCAATATGCAAGCTGAATATGAGCCAACAGTGCGATATGGCTGCAAGAAAGGCAAATGCTATTTTGGGCTGCATTAATAGAAGTATAGCTTCCAAATCGCGTGAGGTACTGGTTCCTCTCTATTCGGCCCTGGTTAGGCCTCATCTAGAGTATTGCGTCCAGTTCTGGGCTCCACAATTCAAGAAGGACACAGACAAGCTGGAGCGTGTTCAGAGGAGGGCAACCGGGATGATCAGGGGTCTGGAAACAAAGCCCTATGAGGAGAGACTGAAAGAACTGGGCATGTTTAGCCTGGAGAAGAGAAGATTGAGGGGAGACATGAGAGCACTCTTCAAATACATGAAGGGTTGTCACACAGAGGAGAGCCAGGATCTCTTCTCGATCCTCCCAGAGTGCAGGACATGGAATAACGGGCTCAAGTTAAAGGAAGCCAGATTCCAGCTGGACATCAGGAAAAACTTCGTGGCTGTTAGAGCAGTACGACAATGGAACCAGTTACCTAGGGAGGTGGTGGGCTCTCTCACACTAGAGGCCTTCAAGAGGCAGCTGGACGACCATCTGTCAGGGATGCTTTAGGGTGGACTCCTGCATTGAGCAGGGGGTTGGACTCGATGGACTTGTAGGCCCCTTCCAAGTCCAGATGTTGCTGGACTACAAGGCCCGTCAGCCCTTGCCAGCATAACCCGTAGCGAAGGATAATGGGCGTTGCCATCCAATGACATCTAGAGAGCCACAAGTTGCTGCCCCTGGATTAGATGGACCTTTGGGCTGATCCAGTATGTTCTTGAATGTCTACGCCTTTCCCAACCCACCACCACCCAAATTATTATTATTATTATTATTATTATTATTATTATTATTATTATTATTATTATTATTATTATTATTATTGCATTTATCTCTCTCCTTTTTTCTTCCAAGGAACCCAAGGCGGCATACATAATCCTTCTCCTCTCCATTTTATCCTCACAACAACCCTGCAAGGGAGGTTGGGCTGAGAGCCTGTGACTGGCCCAAAGCCACCCAGTAGGTTTCCATGGCCGAGTGGGGAATAGAACCCGGATCTCCTGACTCCCAGTCCAACACTTTAGCCACTACGCCACACTGGCTCTCACGTTTCAAATCACCTTTTGGAACGTGTTCTGCCCAGCCAACTCTCTCCCTCCCATTCCTGCATCTTCACTGCTCTTTAAGCATCCATGCTGTGTCGGTTCCCCACAACCCCTGCTATTTAATCTGTCCCAAGTGGAATTTAAACCTGTAGAGGCTGGTGGGTCTGATGTCAGTTGGGCGGTGAATCCATCCCGGGTTTCAGTCAGAACCACTCAGGACTCTAATGGAGCTCTCCAAGGTGCTCAGCATGTTGAACAAGGGCTGCTCCTCCCCTTGGAGGGTCTCCTTTAGAGTTCTGACTGGTACTGAGTGAAACCTGGAGTAGATTCACTGCCCCACGGACAACAGAGCCAGCCCCTTTCCACTGGTTTTCCACCATATTTGAGGTGGCCATGTCCTTTCGGTACAGCAGAAGCGGGTGGAAGAAGCGGTTGCCATTTATTTGCATTTTAAAGTATTGTCTTTTCTACCATTGCTGGGCCATAGAAAATCAACAGAAGGGTTTTATCAGAGTACTTAGCATGCCACCATGCGAAGCTAAATACTGATTTCTGTCACCTTAGGGTTGGAGCTCCGCGGTGGTGCCAGGTAAGGCCTCCTCCCTCCTCCCTCCTCTCCTCTTACCTGGCTCCGCCACGGTCCAGCAGGGGCTTCAACTGAGGCCGAGGATTCAAACTGGAAAACCGGGCCACAGCGCGGCCTGGTCTTCTGGTTTGAATCCTCGGCCTCAGTTGAAGCCACCGCCAGACCGCGACGGAGCCAGGTAAGCCGCCCTCCCCCCTGCCCCTTACCTGGCTCTACCGCCGTCGCCGCACGTACAGTGGCAGCGCCAGGTAAGCCCCCACTTACTTTTTTTTGGAGCTCCGGATCGAGGCGAAGGATCCGCTTGGTCTTGATCCGCTTCGTCTCGATCTGCAGCTCCCCCGACCCGATCCATCTCCGCCTTTGTCGGAGGCGAATCAGGTCGCCTCGCTATCGCTTCTCCGATCCGAAGCGAAGTGATTCACAGCCCTACTTTGTATGTTACTTAAATCAAGCACTTTTAAAATATAATTTACCTTGAACGGTTTGCATTCCGTCATTTATCCTGCTTTTTCCGGTAAGAGGTAAGAGAAAGCTTTCACCCCTTTGTTTACTGGCAACACACACACACACACACACACATACCATTCTATGGATGATGATTTCTGTGACTCTGGAATCACCCAGTACACAAGCCCCTCATCATAACGATTCCTCGCAGTCCTAGGGACTAGAAACCTTAAAAATATCCAAGCTGAAATTATAAAACTGTTGGATTCTCTGTGGTGTGATCATGAAACCACAGAGAACACACACAGACCCCATGATAAATGACATCCCACAACTCCTAAGCCAAAGAACTGAAAGGACCCTTCTTTTGGAAATCATGACCTGGGACCTCCCTCCCTTCTTGCTCCAGAGGATCCATTGCCTGACAAGTTGTAGGGCCCTGCTGCAAGAGGTCTTGCCCCCACTGCGGTGTTAATATCTGACATCAGCCATCAAAGGTGTTGGGGAGAGAGACCCAGAGGGCAAAGTCAGCCTTGTAAAGGAGGCCACCATGTTCTGGGGCGGGGAGGGTTCGCAGAGCTCCCAGGAACGGCGATGCTCCTTTAATAAGGTTCAAAGAGGTCAGTCCGGCAACGTCCTGGTGGCCACATGTGGCTGAGGTTTAACACGGCAAGGTCTGGAATCCATTTGCCTCGGCTGCCAGAGGGATAATGGGGCCCCAGGGAGATTGAAATAGCTGCCCGGCCGGTCCCTTCCATCTGCTCCCTGTTTATTTACTTACACTTAAGGATCACCTCCTGGATAAAAGGCCCCCATGTGGGGGGTGCAAAGTGTGTGAGGGGGGGCGGGGTCTAGTGTTGACACTGTGGAGCCCACACTCCAATTTTCCAAGCTACCGTTTGTGCATCGGATCCAGCACACGGCCCGGCTTTGGGCAAAGGGTGGGAAATGGCTACATGCCCAATTTGAGGAGTGCTGAAAAGAGCCCGGCACATCCAGAGAAGCATTGGGTGTGACCCGTCAAAAGGCTTGCCGATATTAAGGTCAAAGCTGGTCTGGACATTTATTTTTATATTTATTTTGCATGTCAAATATTGTCCCTGCTGACCAGTTTCAGCCTCTCTCTTTTTGGTACCCAGTGCTGATAAAGCACTATTCCTACTTTGTCTTTGGGGGAATGTGTATTTTAAAATAAAATGGTGTGGGCGCGCGTGATAGCACACTGGTTTCGATTCCTCTCCCCTTGCACCCCCTTATAACTGCCTATCTATGTAAGACTGGGGTGTCCCAGATGTTTTGGCCTACAACTCCCACAATGCCTCCCAGGCTGATGGGAGTTGTAGGCCAAAACATCTGGAGGACTACAAGTTGCCCACCCCTGATATAGGAAATGTTGGGGAACCCCCTAGCTCCGAGGCAGGGTGCTTGGCCTGAAGAAGGGCCCAGATTGAGTTGCCAGCTAAGAGAGTCAGGTAGCAGGAGTGATGGGAACAGCCTGTCTCTGCCTGAGTCCCTGGAGAGATGCTGCCAGTCAGAGAAGGCGATAACACACACCCTCCTCCTTTGCCTCAGTGCAGCCCCCCACCCCCTCTCTCCAGGAACTCCTGCCACCAACACTCTACAGAGATAATCTTTGGAACTCTACATGGCTTGGGACCCGGATGCTTCCACTGCACGAGGCTGCATGATGTCACTATTGAGAGCGCTCTTCCCTCCCAGGCCTCCCCTGAACCTGTCCAATCATCTGACATTACATGGGTGACACCTGGAGAGGAAAGGCCTTCTTGGTGGCAGCCCCTCTGTGGAGCCCTCTCCCCTAGAGGGGTCTGCTTCTGATATTAGAAAAGACCCTGGCAGAGAATCATAGAATCATAGAATAGCAGAGTTGGAAGGGGCCTACAAGGCCATCGAGTCCAACCCCCTGCGCAATGCAGGAATCCACCCTAAAGCATCCCCGACAGAGGGTTGTCCAGCTGCCTCTTGAAGGTCTCTAGTGTGGGAGAGCCCACAACCTCCCTAGGCAACTGATTCCATTGTCATACTGCTCTAACAGTCAAGAAGTTTTTCCTGATGTCCAGCCGGAATCTGGCTTCCTGTAACTTGAACTTTTCTTTTGATCCACTAGTAGGGTGACCATATGGAAAGGAGGACAAGGCTCCTGTATCTTTAACAGTTGTTTTGAAAAGGGAATTTCATCAGCTGTCATTTGTATATATGGAGAACCTGGTGAAATTCCCTCTTCATCACAACAGTTTAAGCTGCAGGAGCCCTACCCACTTTTAAATCTGGTCACTCTAGTATAGCTCCTGCACTTTAACTGTTGTGATGAGGAAGGAATTTCACCAGGGTCTCCATATATACAAATGACAGCTGCTGAGATTCCCTTTTCAATACAACTGTTAAAGATACAGGAGCCCTGTCCTCCTTTTCATATGGTCACCCTACCCAATAGGTATGGTGGCTGGGCATGATAGGAATTGCAGTAAGCCTATGTACAACAGTTGCTGGGGAACATGGGCGGGAGGGTGCTGTTGAACCATGTCCTGTCTTGTTGGTCCCTGGCCGAAGGCTGCTTGGCCACTGTGTGAACAGAGTGCTGGACTAGATGGACCCTCGGTGTGATCCAGCATCTGGGCTCTTCTGATGTTCTTATGCAACATCTGGAGAAGGCTGTTCTGTGTTTCAGAACTGCTCTTTGATGTTGATTGCTATTTGCAGGTTGCTGCTGAGGATGGAGCGAGTTACTTATGGATATATATATATATATATATATATATATATATATATATATATATATATGCTACTCTTGTATTAATTATGTAGCAAACAATTAGCAATTGTAATGCCAAATCAGTGTTAGAGTATATTTATGGAATGGTTGACTTTGTTTTCTTTGAATTGGTTGATATGTTTTGTAACAAATAGTTATAGATGGTTTTCAAATGTAGTGTTGTACTGTTGATGTGGTCAAAAGACCCCCACCAAAAAGACCCCCTCTCTGGGGGAAAAGTGTATGCCAAGCACTCAAGGCTCTGGCCTCAGATACCTCCCATCTCCTCTTTCATTAATAAATAAATATTTTGGCCTGCATTAATAGAAGTAGGGCTTCCAAATCACGTGAGGTACTGGTTCCTCTCTATTCGGCCCTGGTTAGGCCTCATCTAGAGTATTGCGTCCAGTTCTGGGCTCCACAATTCAAGAAGGACACAGACAAGTTGGAGCGTGTTCAGAGGAGGGCAACCAGGATGATCAGGGGTCTGGAAACAAAGCCCTAAGATGAGAGACTGAAAGAACTGGGCATGTTTAGCCTGGAGAAGAGAAGATTGAGGGGAGATATGAGAGCACTCTTCAAATACTTAAAAGGTTGTCACACAGAGGAGGGCCAGGATCTCTTCTCGATCCTCCCAGAGTGCAGGACACGGAATAACGGACTCAAGTTAAAGGAAGCCAGATTCCAGCTGGACATCAGGAAAAACTTCCTGACTGTTAGAGCAGTACGACAATGGAACCAGTTCCCTAGGGAGGTGGTGGGCTCTCCCACACTAGAGGCCTTCAAGAGGCAGCTGGACAACCACCTGTCAGGGATGCTTTAGGGTGGATTCCTGCATTGAGCAGGGGGTTGGACTCGATAGCCTTGTAGGCCCCTTCCAACTCTGCTATTCTATGATTCTATGAGTCATCAGAATGCAGTTGGCCAGTTGCTCAAGGTTGCTCTGCACTTTCTACCCCTGCAGGGAACGCCCCTAATCTACCCGGTCAAACGTAACAGTTTCCAAAAACACAGCTTCTAAGGCTTGGATCCCGGATCCAAGTTGACATGATCCCAGACACTTCGGCGCTCGCTCCTTGTTCTTACGAAAGCCACCCCAATGGTCAGCAAAGTCAGCTTCGCCTGCCCTTGCATGGGAGGCTTATCTGGTACTGTAAGTTACATAAACAGGGCATAGCTGTCACAATATTGTGTATTGTTAGCTGTTTGAAATAGTTTCATTTATGGAAAACGCATAACTTTGCAATCCATAAGGGATGGGAGGGAGGGATGAGCCATGAGATCAGGAGGGGCAGGGAGTGTTATAAAAGATGTTGGTTGTGGATGATGGGTGGAGAAGCCCGTCTTCGATCCGTCGAGGGTGAGTTTCCTCCTACATGTGTTGTTCAATAAAGAAGGAAGGAAAGGAACCTCTCGTGCAAGCACTGAGACATTACTGACTCTTGGAGGGACGCCAGCTTTCGCTGATGTTTTCTTGGCAGGCCTTATAGCGGGGTGGTTTGCCATTGCCTTCCCCGGCCATTATTACCTTTCCCCCAGCTAACTGGGTACTCATTTTACCGACCTTGGGAGGATGGAAGGCTGAGTCGACCCAAGCCGGCTGCCTGAAACCAGCTTCTGCTGGGATCGAACTCAGGCCGTGGGAAGAGTTTCGGCTGCAGAAACTGCTGCTTTACTGCTCTGTGCCACACAAGGCTCTAAGTTCAATAAAGAATGGTCACTGAATCTGGACTTGTCTGGTTTTCCTGTTCCCTCCCTTCTGGTTGGGTTTTTTGTCCCAACAGTACTTTGAACCGTATCATCATTTCTATGATTTTGGTGTTGATTGTGAGCTACTTTGGACACGCTCCACTATGGGAAAGTGGCGCATAAACAAACGAAACTAAATTATTCCATGGGAGGAGGGGAATCTTCACCTCCCCAAAGCCACTCAGGCCTTTTGCTTTGAAACCATCCCAAACACACACACAAGCGCACAGAGAGAAGCACTCATGTACAGATATGCCACATTTTCTACATGAGCAAAGGAGTTCCATGTCTAAAAACGCAGAACTGCGGCAATCCCTTCTCCCTTGGCCCTGAAAAGAGGTGGGTTTGGAGAGATTCCACTGCTAACAGCCTGCAAAAGTGACACTCCGCTGCCTCCATCCTCTGCAGGCCCCTTTCCTTTCAGATGGTAGCCACATGCTTTGCAGAAGCTGCACCTGAATACACAGCTCTAGCTTATCCGTCATGCTGGCTGTCATGAACCTCAGGCTCTTTCCTTGCTTAGCCAAATCTCAGCCCAGTAGGGAGCCCATGTTTAAGAGACACCTTAGCAAACACGTAGAGAGAAAGAAGGGGGGATTCGCAGTCTGAAAATGGAGAGACGAGGTTTGGAGGAAGCAGAAGAGGGTCGTCTAACATAACTCTTAAGTCGCATAAAACTTCAGAGACAGTTTGTTAAACCCATGGGCTCTTGTGAGAAAGCTTGGGAAAGTCGGCTTTCAGGTTAAAAAAAGAATAAAGTCGCTAGCCCTCAAGAGGCCAGGGATAAGACCCATAGCTGGATCTGATGTATGGATGGGAGAATCATGGGATGTTCAAGCTCACCAAACTTCTCCAAACTTCACTTCAAAGCTCAGTTCTGCTCACTCTTGTTTTCATTTGTGACCTGTTTTCTGGTTCATTCAAAAGGGAAAGTGTACATTTCGAATGGGGGTAAAGCATGCATTTCGGTGCACATTTTTCAAAAGTGTACACTTTCCCACATTGACTAAAGCATGAAAATGTGCCCTTTTTTTTTTAACAAAGTGCATTTCAAAATGCACCTTTTAAAAAAAAAACCTGCATTTTTCTAACACAATTGCAAGTTTATGAATGTGCAAACATTTTTCAGAAAAATGCGCTCCCATGGACATTCGTGTTTGCAAACAGGGCAAGTTCAGACATTTTGCGAACTGAAACGAATTTTTCACATGTCCCTAATCTGATGCCAACTTGATAACCTATAAAAAACAACAACATGCAAATGTTCTCTCTAAACCCACTCAAGATTTCCATGTAGACCTCAAAGCAATAAGAACAGCTGGGTGTACTCTGTGGCAAACAAATTTAGATTTCTGTAGAACAATGCAAATTCTGGAAGGGCAAACTTGGCATTCTTTAAAAGCTTCTTTTTAAAAAATAAAATTAAATTAAAAGACATTTCAGTGTGAGGTTATTAAGTCACCTTGATGTTTTTATTGAAAGGTGGGGATATACATTCTGATAATAAATAAATAATAAAGAATATTGCTTGTAAAGTTTGAGGATGAATTGCACCCAATGCAAGCCTGAACTGGAAAAGGCAGGCTCGGATGCTTACACGCGAGTAGATCTGCTTATGAGTAAGCACCTCAGAATACCTGGTCCTGGAAAACTTTCTCTCCACTGAAAATCTAAAAAGTGGCAAGGAGACAGCACACATTGGAAGAGAGGAGCAGTAGGTGAAAGAAGACGTTTGAAGCTGAAACAACTGGGCAGGTTTAGCCAGGAGAAGAGAAGATTGAGGGGAGACATGAGAGCACTCTTCAAAGACTTAAAAGGTTGTCACACAGAGGACGGCCAGGATCTCTTCTTGATCCTCCCAGAGTGCAGGACACGGAATAACGGGATCAAGTTAAAGGAAGCCAAATTCCAGCTGGACATCAGGAAAAACTTCCTGACTGTTAGAGCAGTACAACAATGGAATCAGTTACCTAGGGAGGTTGTGGGCTCTCCCACACTAGAGACATTCAAGAGGCAGCTGGACAAGCATCTGTCAGGGATGCTTTGAGGTGTATTCCTGCAGGGTTGGACTCAATGGCCTTATAGGCCCATTCCAACTCTGCTATTCTATGATTCTATGATAAGCCTTTGCTGCCCACCATGTCTCCCTAGTCAAGGTGCCCGGATTCACGTTTGCTGTGGCTAGGAGGAAAATAGCCAGGAGAAGAGACTGCAGGGCAAAAGTGGCCTTTGGGGGAAGAATTAAGCACCCCAGATGCCTACTCTCCTTCCAAGGTGCACCCTCCATCTACCAAAGTGGAAGAATTTCTAGGTTGCTCACCCCCACCCCACCTAGATGGACTTTTCCAGTGGCGAGCTGCTCCCCCTCCCTGAAGGTGGATCAGTTCTTGAATAAGTGCTCCAGCCTGACACTTCAAGCCCTTCCTTGCCTATGGACTTACTTACGAGTTAGAATCACAAGGGCAAACACCATATTGCACCTGGAATGACACCCTGAAGACTCCCCCCACCTCCACAAAGAAAAGCATCTGTAGGAGATTGTGACTCCGAGCAGAGACATCTGTGTAGGGTGCGCACATGTCTGTCTGTGTTCTTTATTTCACTCGGATCTATACAGTAGCAAATCTAGGGTGAACCTATGGAAAGGAGGACAGGGCTCCTTTATCATTAACAGTTTTCTTGAAAAGGGAATTTCAGCAGGTGTCTTTTGTATGCATGCAGCACCTGGTGAAATGCCCTCTTCATCACAACAGTTAAAGATGCAAGAGTATAGCTAGTGTGTCCAGATACGAAAGAGGGCAGGGCTCCTGCAGCTTTTAACTGTTGTGATGAAGAGGGAATTTTATCAGGTGCTGCATGCATACAAAGGACACCTGCTTGAAATTCCCTTTTCTATGCAACTGTTAAAGATACAGGAGCCCTGTCCTCCTTTTCATAGGGTCACCCAAAGCAACTCTCTACAAGGGGTGCGCACGGACCCCCCCAATCCTCTTCGCGCCCGATCCGCAAATTGCAGATGGGCCTGCTCTGCCCCACCTCGATCCGCCTATGGGCCACTCCACTCCGCTGCAGAGCTCTGGCTCCGAATCAGAGCTCCGCAGTGGCGGGGAGTGGCGCCAGGTAAGGCCCCCCTCCCTCCTCCCCCTTACCTGTGTCCGTCGCGGCCCATCCCAGCTTCACTAGAGCCCGCGGCTCAACCAGGAACTGTAGGCCCTGCGGCCTACACTTCCTGGTTGAGCCGCGGGCTCTAGTGAAGCTGGGATGGGCCGTGATGGACGCAGGTAAGACCCCCCTCCCCCTTGCCCCCTTACCTGGCTCTGCCACCGTCGCCGCACAGGTGGCAACGACAGCGGCAGCGCCAAGTAAACCCCCCTTACTTTTTTGCGGAGCTCCGGATCGAGGCGAAGGATCCGCCTACACCTCGATCTGCTCCGCAATGCTCCGTGGCTCCCCTGATTCTCTTCGCCTCCACCTTAAGCGGAGGCGAAGCCCCCCAATCCGCTCCTGCTTCTCCGGTCCGAGGAGAAGCGGAGCACATCCTTACTCTCTACACTATGCTGGAAAAGGTGGAGAGTTGAAACCAGTGGAGGCTGGAGGCACCACGAATCCACTCCGGGTTTCAGTCAGAATTCTAAATGAGTTCTTTTCTGACTGTTTAGAGTTCTGACTGAAATCCGGAGCAGATTCACTGCCCCACTGACAGCAGAGCCACCAGCCTCCACTAGTTGAACCATTTGCTCTCTGTTCCAACCCCCCCAGCCCACCCCCACCCTCCACAGCATGCCTTTGGCTCTGGGTTGATAGGCAATGGTCCTAGGCAAACAAGCCAAGGGGGAAAGTATCTGCCTCTGCACCGTCCCATTACACCCTGCTGGGGAAAGAAGAGAGATATTCTTAACCCCCAGCTGTCTGCCTGGGCCACAGCTCAGCCTATAGCGACAGCCCCCACCCCCTTGCCTTGCCAAAGCTGAGAGACTGGGGCTCCTTCTCCACAGCTTGTGTTGAAGCGGCCACTTTGCAAACCGCAGGACAGACGGTGCTTTGCGGTGAAGCCTGGCTGAGCATTTGTGCAGGAGTAATGGGCCTTGAATCCATCCATGTGCAAGAAGGAGCTAGTAACCATGTGGGGTGCCGGGAGAGGAAGGCAGAACTTTAAACGCAGGGCATGCCGTTCAGGCAATGAGGCGTACGCTCCCACAATGCCGAGGGAAAGGAGGATCACAGCTTAGGAGCCCAACACCTGCCACTATTACACGCATTCCTTTATTTATGTGAAGATCCCACCTTTCCTCCAAGGAACCCAAGGCGGCGTACGTAATCGTCGTCGTCCTCTGCTTTTTATCCTCACAACAACAATCCTTTCAGGTTGGTTGGGCTGAGCAGGGACTAGAACTTCTAGGGTGACCCTATGGAAAGGAGGACAGGGCTCCTGTATCTTTAACAGTTGTATTGAAAAGGGAATTTCAGCAGGTGTCATTTGTAGGCATGCAGCACCTGGTGAAATTCCCTCTTCACCACACCCATTAAAGCTGCAGGTGCCCTGCCCTCTTTTAAATCTGGTCACTCTAGTATAGCTCCTGCACTTTAACTGTTGTGATGAAGAGGGAATTTCACCAGGTTCTCCATATGTACAAATGACACCTGCTGAAATTCCCTTTTCAATAAAACGGGTCCATCGAGTAGCCTTTACCCGGCTTCGATTTGAGCTGATGGACACAATGATGTTACAGGGTAGATTCCAAGGTATTCCATCGAAAGATAGACTATGTATATGTGGCAACCCTGAAATAGAAGATTTAGCCCACTATTTACTTGAATGTTGTTTATATTCAAAATGTAGAGAACATTATCTATCTTTGTTTTTAATACGCATGAGAGACCGGACAGCCAAGGATAAATTGTCCTTTCTCTTATGTGGTTCTAACTATTTTGTGACCCAGAAGGTTGCTCTCTTCGCTCTTAAAGCAGCCAGCATAAGGAAAAAAGAATTAGAAAAAATGGATCAATTAACAAGTTTTTATCAAATGTTGTAATATACGAGAGGTCTTATACTGTTAGTCATATATAATATATCATATACAAACTGTATATTGTTTTAAAATTTTAAATCATAAATTTTAAGTAATGTCTGTTTGTTTTTAATGATTATGTGATTTTTTGAAATGGTCAGAAGACTTATTCAATAAAGGTATTCATTCATTCATTCAAATTCATTCATTCATGCTGAAATTCCCTTTTCAATACAATTGTTAAAGACACAGGCCCCTGCCACGACACAGGCTCTGAACACCAGACCCGGCCGCAGCTACTCCCTGCTCAAGCTAAGCACCACCGCTTGATACGCCTGAGGCAAGGGAGGCATATCAAAACCCACCTTCCTCCAAACTATGTGGAGAAAGGGGATTAAAATGGAGAAGGATTTTAATATATATAATAATGCACTGTGAGTTATATCTGCTTAGGTGAATGATTGTCAGAGTGGGTGTTAAATGTGTAAACTTAAGATGATAAATGCCAAACACGTGGAATTTTTGTGGTAGTTTAAAAACAAAACAATCAAAATTTATTTTTAAAAGTTCACAAGCTTTGTTTTAACTAACAACATTTAAAAACCTTTTTGAAACCTTTCATACAATCCTGTCACTCATTCACATTCGCGCTTTCCTTTTTCTCACACAATCACTCTTGAACTTTCTTTATTATCAGTATTGATTAATATACATGAACTACGTGCACACCACACTCTAAAGACACCACTCACTACACTGACCCTCAAATTTCCCAGAACTTAAGTACCATAAACACAGAGAGCACTAAAGACTCTACGAGTCCCTAACAAGTCCCCCCGAAAAGTTCTCTCAATCCCCTCTGTCCTTCCTTTATATATCACTCCTCCCCGTCCCAAGACATTCTAACTCCGCCCACTCAGGCCAACATTCTACAAACCACAGACTTACAAACTGCAGGCATACCTTTGGAATTGACTTGTGGGGTGTAACGCCACAGCGCCCTGTCATCCTTTCCATAGGCTCACCCTAACTGTGCCTCCTCCTCCAAATCCACCTCCTGGGGCAAAACATTCACCTTGGTTCATGAGAGAGCCAGCCCTGCACGGCAGCAGGATAAGGGGTGGACTGGCCCTCATTGCCACAAGCGGCCATTTTGTTATGCCCCACAAACCTTCCAATTGTGGAGTGCGTGTGGTGTGCAACGTGGCGGCTTGCGGAGTCACAAGCTGGAGTCTCCCTAGCCGTGAGGTTTCCCGTCCTGCAAATTGGTCTCCGGAATTATATTAAAAAGGAGGGACATTCCCTTCGCTTTTACTTCAGCTGCAACGAGCTGTGTGTAAATTCATTTCCTCGAGAGGAAGGTGTGTGTTTTTCTTGTGTGTGTGTGTGTGTGTGTTTCACCAGCCCTGGAAAAAACCACGAATTTCTTTTTAGCATGCAGGGAGGAGAGGAGGCCTCCAAATCCACTTGGGTTTCACCGGATCTGTTCCAGCCTGAGCGCAGAAAAAACCCACCAGCTGGGGTTTACCTACAGCTCTGAGAGGTCAAGGCATCTCCTTCGGCTTGCACACAGAGGGAGGGTTTGCCCGTTCCTAAATGAGTTATTGCAAAGAGATTTCCTTTCCTGTCTGCTCCTCTTTGCCGGAGATATTTACTCCTCACTCACGCTTGCTTTCTCACCTCAGCCTCTGCTGCCCTCCCCTAGGGCTCCAGACAGAGCGCCCTGGAACAGGGCAGGAAGCCAAGGAAAGCAGTCCGAAAGCTCTTTGCCGCTTCCTTCCTCAGAGGCCGGCAACTCGGGGCATGTGACACTGTGACCCGGACGAGTCCCGTGCCAGAACATGCTGGGTTCTTTCGGAGATTTGCAGCCCGAGAAGCGTAAGGTGCAACTTGCATGCCAGGGGAGGAACAATCAATGAAAGAAAGAAAAACCGAATACGTTTTTTAAAAATGGACGGAGAGGCTTTGTTTAAATCCCACATAATGTTTAGAATTTGGGGTCTCCCAGAGAAACTATGGCCCAGGATGTTGGATATGGTATTAGATACAAGTTGGGGAGACCTGGGTTCAAATCTTCACTCGGCCATGAACTTTGCAATAGTACAATAGTAACCATCTCAGCCTAATAACTTAGATAAGAACATAAGAACATAAGAAATGCCATGCTGGATTAGACCCAGGGTCCTTCTAGTCCAGCACTCTGTTCACACAGTGGCCAACCAGCCATCGGCCAGGGATGAACAAGCAGGACATGGTGCAACAGCACCCTCCCGCCCATGTTCCCCAGCAAATGGTGCACACGGGCTTACTGCCTCAAATACTGGAGATAGCACACAACCATCAGGGCTAGTAGCCATTGATAGCCTTTGCCTCCAGGAATTTATCCAACCCCCTTTTAAAGCCATCCAGATTGGTGGCCATCACTACATCTTGTGGTAGTGAGTTCCATAGTTTAACTATGCGCTGTGTGAAGAAGTCCTTCCTTTTATTTGTCCTGGATCTCCCACCAATCAGTTTCATGGGATGACCCCGGGTTCTAGTATTTTGAGAGAGGGAGAAAAATGTCTCCCCATCCACATTCACTACACCATGCATAATTTTGTGGGAAGGATTAAATGTGCATGGAGGAGGGAGACCCATGTGCAATGCTCTAAACTCACTGGAGGAAGACTAGAATAAAAATGTAATAAATAAAGTGATTGGCAGTTGGTTCTGGACAGCCCCTCCCCATTCCAAATAACACATAATGCTAATACTGGTATTTATTAAATGCTTATAACAAATGGACGCTGTTGTTATTTTTAAAACTTGCCCTTTTCTGAAAGCTTACATTCCAAAAATATCTTCACACCAGACATTCCAGGGCAGAGTATGACCTAGTTGACGCATAATGACAGTCCTGAGTACTGGTTGAGTATGGGTTGTCGTTGAATTGTGGGTTGGCATTACGTGCGAACCCTGCACTATGGTTTTACTATGGGTTGTTAACCACGAACAACCCAGGAAGAGAACCCATGGTTTGTTGTTAGGTTGTGCACTCTGGGTTGTTCATGGTTAACAATCCCATGAATCAACAATAACCCAAACTCTGGATTATCATTACTAGGGCTGTGCACCGCTTCGAGTCTGAACCCCGAATCTGAGGTGAAGTGGGCCGATTCGTTCTGCCTCAAATCTGAATCTCGATTGGATTAGCCTGAAGTTTTTTGGGCCACCTCAGCCTGACTCGGGGAAATGGTGAGGCCCTGCTCCTGCCCATGAGACTTACCTGAGCTGCCTGGCAGCAACTTGTCTCTGCTGAGAGCTGCCATTTTAAATGAAGATGGGAGCTCTTAGTTTCTTGAGTCTAGGGTCTCGTACATTGATGGTGCTACATAAATAAATAATAATAATAATAACAGTTGCCATAGTTTGAGACCTTAGACATAGGAAACTGCAGAGCTCCAATCTTCATTTAAAATGACATCTCTCATTGAGGATGGGCAGCTGCCAGATGGCTCAGGTAAGTCCTGCAGGTGGGCGGGCATTGGGTCCAGGTTTAGGTGGGTGAGTGGGGAGTGGAGTAGCCTGACCATACCCACCGGAGAAGTCCGGACACTTCAGGGAAAAGCAGGCCGACCGGAGCGACCGGAGCGACTGGAGTTGAGGGCCAATTCACCGGTAAAACGGGGGGCTCCCGGCCCTGCAGTTGCGTTAGGCCTTCTTTTCCCCGTCGGCCCGGCCTTTTTCCCCAGGAAATTGGAAGTCTCGTGAGACTTCCGGCGGGACTTCTGGTTTCCCGCAAGACTTCCCAGCCGAGATCTTGCGAGATTTAGAGTGCAGCCGCTATTGTGGTGGGAGCAGCAAGCAGCAGCAGTGGGCGGGGCGGGGCGCAGCAGGCAACGACCAGCAGCACCAAGAAGGCAGGTGGCCGGGAGTGCAGCCATCCTCTGCCCCATCTTCAGGCATGGGCCAGGGGCAGCTCAGTTGTCCAGCTCAGGAGACTGGAGCCTGGGTCTGGGCCAGCAGTGCAGCCATCCTATTCCCCCCCCCGCCTTCGCTTGGGAGCCGGAGGTGTGTGTTTCCAGCTTTCCCTGCCTGTGGCCTCGTCATGGTTTCTATGGTGCCCTGAGGGGCTGCTATGAAGGCTGGTGGGTGGGGGGATTTTCCATAGCCCCCGCTCCATAAATGCCTCCTCTCAATCTAACAGTCTCCCTGAAAAGTCTTCTCTATTGCCCTCCTCTTTTTCCTTCCCCCCTTTTTTCCCTCACCCCCATATTCCAGGGCACATCGGAAGAAAAGTCTTAAAATTTGTACAGGAAATAAAAATAAGTGTTAATTTCTGAACCATTGAACGTCTCACTTGTTCTTTATTTCAGTGATTTTAATATCAAGATATCGTGTAGAAGACTTTTGTGTTGATTGTAAGGTGTAGAATTAGACATGTGACCGAGGTCACTCCCCCTTGGGGGCCGGACACGTTGAGTTGGCCCTACCTTGGGGTGGGCATGTTGGGGTGGCCACACCCCGTTGAGGGCAGCCCTATTGTCCTCCTTTTTGGTTTTCAAAATATGGTCACCCTAGTGGCTGAGGCTCCGTCTGCCCCTTGACAGAACGTCTGCCCCCAGCCCTATTTTATACTTTGCCTGACTGGACAGGTGGTCTGCGGCATTAGCTAGCATCATTGTGGGGGTGGGTAGGCCAGAAGTTTCCCCCCACCCTGCTTAGCAAGCCAGACTAACAAGTCAGACTTGCCTTCTGGCCACAGCTGTCTCCAGACTCCCCAGCCGAAGTGAGCCCCAGGTGAGCCCCCAGCCCTATTTTATACTTTGCCTGACTGGACAGGTGGTCTGTGATGTCACAAAGCCCCCCCAGGGCAGCCCTCCCCATGTCACAAAGCCCCCCCATCCCCCCATCCCTTGAATGTGTGTGTGGGGGGGGGGCTTTTGACTTCCATTGATTGATTGATTGATTGCATTTTTATACTGCCCAATAGCCGAAGCTATATGCCTGGGCAAAGAGGAAGGTCTTGACTGGCGCCGGAAAGATAGCAGTGTTCATAGTACTGGCCTTGGAAAACTCAACACACACACACACCGCCCTAACCCCCATGTCTCAGTGTCTGTAGGGCTAGGACGCTTATTATGAAGTCTAAATGGTGCTGTCCATCTTGAAAAAGGCAATGGGTCATAGAATCATAGAATAGTAGAGTTGGAAGGGGCCTGTAAGGCCATCAAGTCCAACCCCTCGCTCAGTGCAGGAATCCACCCACCCTAAACTGTATCTTTAACAGTCTTGGGGTAACAAATGGAGCTACAAGCTCCTGAACTGTTAGGAACACCTGAACTGTAAGGAACCTCTTTAGTTCTGTCAGTTTATGAAGAGCAAGCAAAAAACAATTTTAAAAAACAGCAGAAGAAACCACCAACATTAGTAACAAAGAAAATTATTTCTGTCTCCGCTAGTCCTCCAGTGTCAAGACATAAAGCCCCCATTCCCATAGAAAGAACTCAGAAAAAGGGGGGGGGCAAGATTCAATGAATATGCATGACATTTAATCAGACTCATTTTCTGACCTATAGCTATCACTATTAGTTTTAGGTGGGCATGTTGGGGTGGCCGCACCCCCTTGAGGGTGGCCATATTGTCCTCCTTTTTGGTTTCCAAAATATGGTCACCCTAGAGTGGAGAATCTGATGGACTCCCAGTTGGCCTCATGCCCGGTTTCCCCAGATGCCCTCTATGCAGTGACCAACCCACTTTGGGTGTCTGGGGCCATAGCTAGACCTAAGGTTTATCCCTGGATCATCCAGGGGTCAAACCTGTTCATCTAGGTGACACACAGGGGATCCAGTGCTCAGGCAGGGGCGAATCCTGGATGATCCCAAGATAAACCTTAGGTCTAGCTGTGGCCTATATCTCAGTTCGGACCCGAATCCAAAGGTTGGCCCAGACCCGAAGCACTCCGAGTCGACTCGGGGTCAATTTGGAACCCCTGAATCAGCCTCTGAAATGAATCAGGGGGAGTCTGTGCTCAGCCCTAGTCATTACATGCAAACCACGCCTATGGCTTTGAGGGCCCAGCCACCAACTTTCATGAAAACTCATGGAAGAGGACGAGAACTGTCAAGACAGCCATGATAAGAAAATGGAACCTCCATGTTCAGAAGCAGTAACTCTCAAAAAAAGGACAGGCTATTGTGTAGGCCCCTTCACTACAATGGGGCTTGTGCAGGAGAACTTCCTGGCAGATTGCACTCGATGCTAGCTGTCTGGTTAGCTGGCTTCCACTGTGCCTATGAACGTTTCCTGTAATTAGGATATACCGTTCCACCAGTGTGGCCAGTTCTTCTCTTTGTATCTCGTGAGTCCTGCCTCCCCCTCTGCCCCCTACGTTCTCCAACCCACAGGCAGTGCCAGCTCAAGGGTTTTTGTGAGGGGTGTGCGGACCCCTCTCTGCCACCCTCCCCTGGACACTTTCCATTTCTCCTGGGCCAGAATCCCAACTGCTGCTTAGAAAGGCTGCCCTGCCTCCTCTCCGTCCCTTGCCGGCATTCTCCCTCAGGGCCCCTGAGATGAAGAGGCTGAGCAGGTGGCAGTGGTGTTTAGCAGCAGATTCTCTGCTGAGGAATAGATGGGCAGGCACTGGGCAATGCCACTGGAGGGCACCGGCCCCATAGCACCCCCTTGTCAGGTGAAACATGTGTCTGGAATCCTGCAGGGTCAAGAGAAGCAGCTCAGGGAGAGCTGCAGGGGAAACGTGGCAGGAGGGGAAAGGGTTAAGTGCCAACGTCCGGCGGCCTTTCCCTTCTGAACCAACCCTTCCTGAAACTCCTCTCTTCCCTAGAATGACCAACCAGAAGATTTAAAGAGATGCAGCTGCATGTAATGTTTTAGATTGGAGTTGTAGGACATTTTTCTGTATAAACATGCAATGGTTTGCACTCTTAGGGTGAAATCCTACGCATGTTTAGACGGGGGGGGGGGAGTCCTACAGCTCCCATCATCCTCCAGCCAGCTAAGACCTTTTTCCCCCTGTGTAACAATGCATAGGATTGCACCCTTAATTCCTAAATGTCAGGCCCGGCTCAAAGCAATCCTGAAGACAGCAGCAGGATTCGCTTGTATTCGCCTGTTTCTACTCGCTCTTCCTTTGGGAAGCCCAGAGCGACTTAGGGCTCGCACATCGCTCCATGCTGGCACGGTGTGATAGACGGAGCTGAGTCCAGGTAGGAGCGTGGCCTTGGTCCAGGAAGGCAGCTTGTAAACGCTTAAATAAATGTATGAAAAGTAACTGCCAGCCCCCATCACTGCAGGCTTTTAGGAAGGGCCCTGAAGAAGACCTCCTTCTTTCGTCTGGCTTGACGTCCCCTAATTGCGTTTTATGGAACCGTTCTGCTCTGTAGCTGCAGTGACGTCGTAGGATTTCAGGCATGCCTCATTGCTGGCGTTTTGTTCCATGAACGTTTGCTGCCTTAAGCGCTGCATTGGTGGTGGTGTTCTATTCTATGGAATTTAAAGTTCCACGCTGTTGGAGGAGGGCTTCTGTCCTGTAAGGCGGCCTAGCAATGCTTTCAATATATAAAAAAATAAATGACCTGATTGCGTCCCCTTCCTGTCCCTCAACAGACCCTTCCCTGGGCTCAGCTGTGTAACTGAGCTGTAGGTCACGTCTGCCCTCGGCACCGTCTCTAACGTGAGCCGTGCTCTCGACAGTTCTCCGGGAGGCGACTGTGCGCTCGCTTTGATCCCGGCTGTAATGTTCTCCCGGAGACGGCAAGGCATGCTGTCTCCTCTGGTTTCTTTCCCACAGGCTGGCCTTGCTGGGATCACTCTCTCTCTCTCTCTCTCTGCAAGGTGCTGTCCTCCAGCAATCCACCCTCCTCTGCCGTCCTCCTCCTGCTGCTGCCATCCACTGTCCTCATACAGACCACAGCAACACATGCACAAAACAGAACCCGCTGCTACCGCCGAGAGCTTTCGATTCCAGAGGCCACAGCAGCGCCGCTACCTGATTGGCCGGGGAAAAGGATGCCGAGCCCTGCCATTGGCCGGCAGGGATTCTGTTTCAGGCCATTAGCCCCTCCCACAGCCTTATATACCGAGGGCTCCTTTGCAAGTCCCACCAGAGCGGAGTGGAGCAGAGAAGGCTGACAGCAGCAGCAGCAGCAGCTGGAGCTGGGAAGGCGTGGAATGTTTTCCTCTGCCGGAGGCAGTGTGGGAGTACTGCTGCTGTTGCTACTATCCAGCTGCTGCTTCTTTCTCATCCCGGCCTTGCCGCAAGGGCCTCCTCGGTGAGGTGTGGCTCAGCTGTCCGGTGCCTGGCCCGTGGCCTCTAACAGACCCCGCAGCTGGGCCTTCGGTTGGCACTGGGTGGGGTGACGCCACTGCCATGGCCTTCACCATGTTGAGACCCATGGCCGCCCACGTGCTCTACCCAGACCTCAACCTGCTGTCGGAGGAGGACGAGGAGAACCGGAGCGAGAGCGACGCCTCCGACCAGTCGTACGGCTGCTGCGACGGCCGGCTCACGGTGTCCCGCAAGGCCGGGCAGGTGGTGGTGGTCAAGCAGCGGCAGGCGGCCAACGCCCGAGAGAGGGACCGGACCCAGAGCGTCAACACGGCCTTCACGGCCCTGCGCACCCTCATCCCCACGGAGCCCGTGGACCGGAAGCTCTCCAAGATCGAGACCCTGCGCTTGGCCTCCAGCTACATCTCCCACCTGGCCAACGTGCTGCTCCTGGGCGAGGGCTGCGAAGACGGGCAGCCCTGCTTCAGCGCCATCTACGGTGCCAAGGGCGAGGTGGAGGCCAAGCAGCCCAGGAGCATCTGCACCTTTTGCCTCAGCAACCAGAGGAAGGGGGTAAGTCTCTCGGCCTGGCCGGCCTCTGTCTTCCCTTCCTATGAGAGAGAGAGAGAGAGAAAAGTCAAGCAGGACTCGAAGCCAGGTCTTCCAAGCAGGCAGGGACTCCTCCCTAAGCCTAGATCTGTGGAAGGTGGAAACAGCTACACGGTTGTGAGGGGAAAGCGCTCTCTCTGTGCATGCTCAGAGATACTGGTCTTCATGATTGCTTCCTGTGTTCCAAGGCCCAGGTCAGGCATTTGGAACACGTGAAGGCTAATTCACAATATGCTAGGGTGACCCTATGGAAAGGAGGACAGGGCTCCTGTATCTTTAACAGTGGTAACGAAAAGGGGATTTCAGCAGGGGTCATTTGTAGGCATGCAGCACCTGGTGAAATTCCCACTTCATCACAACAGTGAAAGCTGCAGGAGCTATACTAGAATGACCAGATTTAAAAGAGGGCAGGGCACCTGCAGCTTTAACTGTTGTGATGAAGAGGAAATTTCCCCAGGTTGCCCATATATACAAAAGACATCTGCTGAAATTCCCTTTTCAGTACAACTGTTAAAGATACAGAAGCCCTGTCCTCCTTTTCATATAGTCACCCTAGTGGAAACAGCTACACGGTTGTGAGGGGGAAGCGCTCTCTCTGTGCATGCTCAGAGATACTGGTCTTCATGATTGCTTCCTGTGTTCCAAGGCCCAGGTCCGGCATTCGGAACACATGAAGGCTAATTCAAAATATGCTAGGGTGACCCTATGGAAAGGAGGACAGGGCTCCTGTATCTTTAACAGTGGTAACGAAAAGGGGATTTCAGCAGGGGTCATTTGTAGGCATGCAGCACCTGGTGAAATTCCCACTTCATCACAACAGTGAAAGCTGCAGGAGCCCTGCCCTCTTTAGCTAGTGACCAGATGCAAAAGAGGGCATGGCTCCTGCAGCTTTCACTGTTGTGATGAAGTGGGAATTTCACCATGTTCCCCATATATATGAGGGCCACCTGCTGAAATTCCCTTTTTGTTACAACTGTTAAAGTTACTGGAGCTCTGTCCTCCTTTCCATAGGGTCGCCCTAAAATATGCCCTGGGGTTGCCAACAACTATCAGAGAGTTGATAATTTCAAGTGAGCAGACAGGGTGGCTGTGTGTCCTGTCTTACAGAGGACAGTCCTCTGTTTGAAAGGCTGGCCTGTTCAATGCCGGTTTCCAAGATCTGTTGCTTGTCCACCGTTAGCACCTGGACCAGGCCAACTGGTCTTCCCCGCTATGGTGAGATCTAGTGTATTTCTATTTAAGTGATAATCATTATTTCTCCATTGGCAACTACACATATAATTAAGGACTGTTAGCGTATGTAATGTTATGCATACCGGCGTCCACTTTTGTCTTCTTTTTTGGCTGGTTCATAAGTGGCCTCCCTAGTTATGGGTGTTCAGCAAAGGTTGACTGGATTCCAACCAGGCAAGGAGCAAAGAATAGGCTAACCAGGATAAGTATTTATTTCATGCGTTCAAATAAAGCAGGCAGGGCTCAGCCTTGAAACAAGTAGTAGTGGAAGAGAGGGTGCCTCTGACCATGTGCAGAACGCCTTTCTGTTTAACCAGGGAGGGACAAAGCTTTCCAGTTAGAATGCAGGGCTTCTGCAAAGGCTTTCTCCCGCGACCCGTCTCACTTGAGAAATTAAACTCTCCAGGCTCAGGGAAGATCAACGTTATTCCCATTTACAGATGAGGAAACTGAGGCTGGGAGACAGTGGCTGGCCCGTGGCTAACTGATGAGCCCAGGTACTGCACCTTGGGTCAAGCCCTCCACTCTCCGTGACCAACAGTGGACGGCAGAACTGTGGGAGGAAACTGCAGGCCATTCAAAACCTTGTTAGATCTTATTCACATGTCTCTGTCCCATTTCCCCACCAGAGCCTGCATTCCCACCCACCCACCCACCCACCCTCACAAAATAATGACCAACTTTTCAGCCGTGATCAGACAAGGGCTCGCGTCCCCTGCTGGTCATCCTGAGCTTGGATAAGGGCCTCGTGCGTCTCTTTTTCCGAGTGACAAGGCGGGCTAGGGATCTATCCACAGCAAGTAGCCATGGCAGCTATTTAGAACAGCCAGGTTCAGAGGAAGTCTATCTGTTGCGAGGGGAGGGAGGAGTATGTGGGGGAACTTCTTTACACCTTTCTTTCTGAGCTTCCCAGTGGCATCTGGTTGGCCAGTGTGCAAAACAGGATACTTGACCAGATGGGTTGGTGTGGTTTTTTTTTGGTCTGATTCAATAAAGTACTTTCTTTCTTCCTTTTTTTCTTGCAAGTAAATGCAACCCCTCAAATAGCTTAGCCCAGCCTTCCCCAACCTGATGCCCTCCAGACAGGATGGGACGTGCAATCCAGAAACCCTCCGCCCCTGCTGGCAGGGGATGATGGGACTGGCGGTCCAACCCATCTACAGGGCGCTGGGTTGGGAAAGGCTGCTGTAGCTTCATTCGCATTTACATGGATGTTAATGCAAATTCCCTTCCTGCTCCTAATCGGTGTCTTACTTCCATGCCATCCGGAGGAAGAGCTGATGGGTTGATTAGATGCGAGTGTCAAAGGGGGTCCAAGTCATATTACAGGAAAAGCATGCTGTGATGATCTCATACGTTTTTTCTGTACCGCTTGAAGGAGAGAGACGGACAAGGATTCTTTCCCCCCAAAAGCTTCAGCCAGTTGTAGCTTGCGGGCATCTGTTTTCTGCTCGTGAGCGTGCACGCCCACTTGCAGACACAGATGCACACATGCACACACAACTCCAATACGACAGAAAAGACATGGCCGGAATGCAGAGGAAAAGCAAGAATCCAAAAGATGGTGCAGATGTAACACCAAACCACGGTTTGCTACAACAGCTGATTTGTAAGCAACAGTTTGAACAAGCTGCGGTTCATCGTAGTCATGGCTTCACCCTTGAAGGCCAGTGTTTGTAGGTGTGAAGGGGTCACCTAGGGATTCTTCAGGAGGGTGGGTGGAGGAGAATTCCACACACTATGATCTGAACATCCAGATCACAAAGCATGGTTTGGGTCTCAACTGCAGTTAGCAGGACAAACCCTGGTTTGGCGTTATGTCTGAACCAATCTATCCATTCAGTAATGTAAAAACAGGCTTTCAAGGATGCCAGGGCCCTAGTCTGCCATATGATCCATCTCCTCTGGCTTGTGTGCCTTTAGAATTAATTCAAGGACTGTGAGATCTGGTCATGGTTGCACAAAGATCATGTAAATGGTCTGTACGTACTTAGCGATAAAGGACCTCTCTCCTCCCGTTCTTTCTGAACATGAGGGTGTCCTTTCACAACCAGTTTGCCATAGTCCTGAATGGTCCTTGTGTCGAAATGAGACCGGAGTGGAGAGTTGTGCCTTGTTTCAGAGAGTAGTCCATTCTCGAAGAATTTTAACCAAACGGATTAAGGATTGTGGCCATTGTGACAGATTTTCTAGGGGAGAGGACGCCAAGAGCATGGTGAAAAGGGTGGAAATTTATGGTGAAAATTCAGCCAGGCTCGGCTCTATTTTAGCAGGACTTCTTGTCTGTAAATGGACTGCTGTTTTATAAAGCCTCTTTTCCATATGATCAAGAGAATGGACAAAGAGATCTTTTCCTTCCTCTCTTACTACACTAGAAGTCAAGGTCACCCAATCAAATTGATTTGCAGTTGGTGCGAGGCAAAGGGAGGGGCTATTTCTTCATGGGGTGCTTAAGTAACTTACGGAACTCAGTGCCACAAGGTGTGTAGTGACAGGCACTGACTTGCGTGGGTTTTTTTTTTAATGGGTTAGAAACTTCCATGGAGGGGCATAACTCTGAATATCAAATGGTAACAACAAAGAAATGGAGGTGGCCATCATCCTCGATGTCTGGCGTGTGAGTTTTCACAAGTTTGCTGGCCGGTGTGAAAAACTGGATGCTTGATGGGCATTTAGCCTGATAAGAACATCAGAAGAGCCCTGATGCTGGATCAGAACAAAGGTCCATCTAGTTCAGCATTCTGTTCACTTAGGCCACAGCTAGACCTAAGGTTTATCCTGGGATCATCTAGGGTTCGCCCCTGCCTGAGCACTGGATCCCCTGTGTGTCACCTAGATGAACAGGTTTGACCCCTGGACGATCCAGGGATAAACCTTAGGTCTAGCTATGGCCACAGTGGCCAACCAGCTGTTGACCAGGGACCAACAAAGCAGGACATGGTGTAACAGCACACTCCCACCCATGTTCCCCAGTAACTGGTATACATAGGCATAGTGACTCTGATACTGGAGATGGTATAGAGGCATCAGGGCTAGTAGCCATTCATAGCCTTCTCCTCCAGGAATTTATTCAACCCCCTTTTAAAGCCATCCAAATTGGTGGCCATCACCACATCTTGTGGTAGTGAGTTCCATAGTTTAATTCTGCGCCATGTGAACAATCCAGCAGAGCTTTTCTTCTTAGTCCTATGTCAGCCTTCTCCCTCCGAAAGTGTCAGACTATAACTCCCATCATCCCCATGCAACCTGCAATTGTCCATATGGAGGGTTTTTCCCCCCCACTGCAATTTGTGTACACTAGGAAATATGGAGTACACACAGCAAAACTACATATGTTACATGTGATAGTCCACATGGGAGATCCCAGTTAATTCGTAAATGGAAGTGCCTTCCCTGGAGGGATTTTGCAATGTGTGAAGTCACCAGTCTCTAAGATAAATCATGTAGTAAGGTATGCTGATATCATTTCCTGGACATTTACACGTAGGAATGTTCAATCTTTTGAGTTATTCAGAATGCTTCTTCTGGCAGAAAGGAAGATGTAGTCAATTCTTAGCTCTGCACACTCAGAACTCCTTGATTTTCCGTGGGTTGGTAGACGTTGCAGCAGAGGGCAAGTAGCTGTGTTGAACTTCCAAACAAACAGCTGCTGAGCATCAAGTCATGCCCTCCACCCTAGAAGACCTAGCCGTTTTAGAGAGATGGACAAGGTGTTCAAGTGTGCTTTGCACTCTTTATTTTATTTCATGGGTTCCATGCGGCATCGAGGACATGTTCCAAGTGTCCTCCAAGTGTTCCAAGTGCCTTGCCAAGCCTCAGTGATCACCAATCACTTCTGAATTTAATTTATTACATGTATCTGCTGCTATTCAGCCAGGCTTGGCCGCTAAAACAGCTTGCGATTAACACCACTACAAGAGGTATAATATAATGAAGGGTGTGTTGACGTGCCTGGCAGTCTCTTCTTGGGGGCAGCTGTTCTGTTTCAGTATAAGGCAGATTCCAACCGCACTGCAGGGAAAGTTCTGTTCCAGTCTTTCAGCACTGATTTTGGGTGGCACCGTTTGGGGCCAACCTCCTTGGTTCACAAGGGCTTCAGAGGTGCATAGAATCGCTCATAGCGGACAGGAAGGGTGTGTTTTCTGTCGGAGCATTTGCCAGGATTCTTGCACTGGGTCGTCATGCCAGGGTTCATAGAATCATAGAATAGTAGAGTTGGAAGGGGCCTAAAAGGCCATCAAGTCCAACCCCTGCTCAATGCAGGAATCCACCCTAAAGCATCCCTGACAGAGGGTTGTCCAGCTGCCTCTTGTATGACTCTAGTGTGGGAGAGCCCACAACCTCCCTAGGTCACTGGTTCCATTGTCGTACTGCTCTAACAGTCAGGAAGTTTTTCCTGATGTCCAGGAATCTGGCTTCCTTTAACTTGAGCCCGTTATTCCGTGTCCTGCACTCTGGGAGGATCGAGAAGACATCCTGGCCCTCCTCTGTGTGACAACCTTTTAAGTCTTTGAAGAGTGCTCTCATGTCTCCCCTCCATCTTCTCTTCTCCAGGCTAAACATGCCCAATTATTTCAGTCTGTCTTCATAGGGCTTTGTTTCCAGACCCCTGATCATCCTGGTTGCCCTCCTCTGAACACACTCTGGGCCAGACAGATATCATGCTGTTGTAGTGTCTTTGGTTCTGTAAAACTGGGCAGACTGGGCACGCAGCCACCCAGGGTAGCATTAATTCAAGGGGTGGCCAACTTATTTGAAGCAGCATTTGAATCTTCCAGCCCTCCGACACACACACACACACACACACACACACACACACACTGATTTATTTAAAGCATTTTTTATCCTGTCCTTCAATCAAAAGAGCCCTAGAGCGGCTTACAAGAATCAATAATCAGACAGTCCATTCTAGGAGTACAATCTAAAAAGACACGAGACATGAGGAAAGGGATTGGGAGGGAGGAGGAAAGAAAATGCCACAAGGGTGGTGTAGGATGAACTTGCCCAGATGGATGGCAATAGACCAGTTGAGCTCAGGTTTACGCTGTTGCCCTTCTCGGCAGACCTGCTCTTTTATGGCCACTTCATCTTTTCCTTCTTTTCTTCTGCAGTTTCTCTTCTTTTGAGTTCAAGTTTAATCTGTTTCGTCTCCTATCCCTTCAGGGCAAGATGCTTAATCAGAAAGCCTTCTGGTAGAAGTTGGGGAAGAGAAGTCCCAATTTTGGGGGACGGTGGGCTCTCGATGCAAATTAATGTGTGCCCTCCATGATCTTGGGTATGACAATAACGTGTGTGTGTGTGTGTGTGTGTGTGTGTGTGTGTGTGTGTGTGTGTGTGTTACATTCAGTTCTCCAGGGCCCTATCATTAGGCAAAGTGAAGTCGTGGCCTCAGGCAGCAGGTGCCGGGGTGGTGGTGGCAGCAGCTCCTCCAGCCATTCCTCCTGAGCCCCTTCTACACACACACACACACACACACACACACACACACACACACCATAGTTATAATCTCTCTTATAATCTACCCTTATCCTTAAGGGTAAATGTAGCAGAAAAGTGGGGGAGGGCAGAGCATGAATAAACCCATAGAAATAAAAGTTTCTAAAATAAATGTTTCCTTTAAAGCTAATTCTGTACACGTTCAGGGATACGATGCATCTTGACTGGTGGGGTGGGGGAATAAATGTATTTATTATTTATTCATTGCATTTCTACATATGTGAGCCTTTCCGTGACCTGGTGCCTTCCAATAGCCGAAGCATTCTGGGCGGTTCACAAAAATTAAAACCATTCAAAGTATAAAACGAACAGTATAAAACCATAATATAAAAATACAATATAAAAGCACAGCCGGGATAAAATCAGCAGTAGGGCAGAAACACAAATTTAAAACAGCAAAGTTAAAATTAAATTGATAGACACTTGAAGGCCTCTTGAAGGCCTCTAGCGTGGGAGAGCCCACAACCTCCCTAGGTAACTGAATACATTGTCGTACTGCTCTAACAGTCAGGAAGTCCTGGTCATTGGCCATGCTGGCTGGCTGTAGCTCATGGGAGTTGAAGTCCAAAATATCTGGACTTCAGGTCATGGAAGGCTCACATATGTAGTCTCCTTTCTCTCTGATGCAGAGAGAAAGTCTCCTTTCTCTAACCTTGTTAGATTACATCTGGAGCAAGCTAAGAGAACAAATTACGGATGATGTTAAATGCCAGGTTGCATCTAACCTGCAGGTTTGGTCTTAAATCTAAATTGCATCAGCCCAGGGCCAGAGGTGGCTAATAAATAATGGGATCAGATCAGGCCTGGAGGGGAATTTAACCCTTTCATCCACTGCTGTGGTTTTATGGAAAATCCACTTCCTGACTGCACAATCCTTTACATGTCTACTGAGAAGTAAGTTCCATTGAATTCAAGAGGGCTTACGCCAGTATGATTGCATCCATGACAAATGAGTACTTCTTCACACACAGCACATAGTTAAATTATGGAACTCACTGCCACAAGATGTAGTGATGGCCACCAACCTGGATGGACTTCAAAAGGGGGTTGGATAAATTCCTGGAGGCAAAAGCTATCGATGGCTACTAGCCCTGATGGTTGTGTGCTATCTCCAGTATTCGAGGCAGTGAGCCTGGGTGCACCAGTTGCTGGGGAACATGGGTGGGAGGGTGCTGTTGCACCATGTCCTGCTTTGTTGGTCCCTGGCCGATGGCTGGTTGGCCACTGTGTGAACAGAGTGCTGGACTAGATGGACCCTTGGTCTGATCCAGCATCTGGGCTCTTCTGATGTTCTTATGTCTATTCACAAGTGAGTCACTGAGTGCAACGGGACTTACTCCCAAGTAAGTGTGTTTAGGTCTGCAATCGTAGAAAGCATACATTCAACATGTTTCAAGGCAAGGCAAGCTAGGAGAATATGCCTTATTCCCCTACCTTTTTATTCTCTCAGTATTCTAACACTTAATTTTAACTTAAATTTAAATTTTAGTTCTAACTCTGTATTTTAATCTTATCTCAATTTTTGCTGCGTGGTTTTATCCTGGTTGTGCTTTTTATACTGTTTTTTGTATTTGTGTTTTTAACCTGTTGGTAGTTTTATTATGGTTTTAATTTTTGTGAACCGCCCAGAGACCTTCGGCTATTGGGCGGTATAAAAATGTAATAAATAAATACATAAATAAATAAATACCCTAGTTATTTCCTTTATAACAAATTAATATGCAGGAAGTATTTTGAGGCCTCAAAGTTCTTTGCATACACTATATTTTTGTAATGATTTCAACAGCCCTGTAAGGTAGGTCAGAGTTACTAATCCCCATTTCACAGATGGGGAGGAAGGAGGCAAGACGGAGAAAATGAGGTTTGCTTAAAGCCACCTAGTGAGTTCTTATCTGGAGGATGACTCAAACCAGGGCTCTCTGATGGTTCATCTACACCAAGCAGGATATTCCACTATGAAAGTGGGATGAAAGTGGTATATAAAAGGCAGGAGACACACGGCTGCTTTATAGCGGTATTGAAGTGCACTGACAACTGTTGGGACCCGTTGACACATACTGTATACCACTTTCATAGTGCTATATCCTGCTTGGTGTGGCTCCTGCCTTTTATATACCGCTTTCATACCACTTTCGTAGTGTTATATCCTGCTTGGTGGAGATGAGCCCTGAGTTTGGAGTTCAGGGTTATGGCCACAACCCTGGCATTCATATGCAGGAGAGCGGGAGGCTCAATTAGTGTGTGTCGGGGTGTGGGTGTGGGTGTGGGTGTGTAAGTGCGTGTGGGTGATGTTTTGGTGCCTGAAATAGAACATCCCCCATTCATGAGACAGAGTGATGAATGCTGTTGTGCAGGCTACAGTTCCTTTCGATGGGGGTTTGTGCAGGAGAACTCCCTGCGGATTGTGACCCTCAAGTCAGCAGCATACGTCTCCCTTTCGGTTAAAATCCAGCACTCTGAGACAACTGTGCAAAGTGTGGAGAAAAATTCTTTTCTGCACACTATGCTTTTTTTTAGGGAGAAGGCTTTCTCCCTCTCTCATCCCAACCGCGTCATCCCATGGAGCTGATCGGTGGGGGATTCAGGACAGATAAAAAGAAGGACTTCTCTACACAGCGCAGAGTTAAACTATGGAACTCCCTTCCACAAGATGTGATGACGGCCATCAATTTGGATGGTTTTGAAAGGGGGTTAGTAATGCAGGGCGGAGAAGGCCATCAATGGCTGCTAGCCCTGATGGCTAAGTGCAACCTCCAGTATCAGAGGCAGTAAGCCTGTGTGCACCAGTTGCTGGGGAGCACGAGTGGGGCGGTGCTGTTGTGCTCACAACACAACAGTGTCTGTTTCCCACAGATGTCTGCTTGGCCCCCGTGTGAACAGAATGCTGGACCAGTCGAGCCTTTGGTCTGGTCTCGCGTGGCTGTTCTTAGGCTCTTCACTTCCTCATGGAAACAGCTGAACCTCTTCACATCACCGCTTGTAACTTGCAGTTTTATCAGAGCCCTTTAGCCAGAGAGATTAAAAGAGCCCTGTAGCGCCTTCCATTTTACAGATGGATAAGTGAGGCACGGGAAAGAGCAGAACCCGGAGGCTTTTGCTCTTGGTGCTAATTCACAATTTACCAGGTGAGTTTGTTCAGTGAATAATAATAATAATAAATTTATTTCTTACCCGCCTCTCCCTTTGGATCATAGAATAATAAAGTTGGAGGGGGCCTATAAGGCCATCAAGTCCAACCCCCTGCTCAATGCAGGAATCCACCCTAAAGCTTCCCTGACAGATGGTTGTCCAGCTGCCTCTTGAAGGCCTCTAGTGTGGGAGAGCCCACAACCTTCCTAGGCAACTGGTTCCACTGTCGTACTGCTCTAACAGTCAGGAAGTTTTTCCTGATGTCCAGCTGGAATCTGGCTTCCTGTCACTTGAGCCCGTTATTCCGTGTTCTGCACTCTGGGAGGACCGAGAAGAGATCCTGGCCCTCCTCGGTGTGACAACCTTTCCAGTATTCAAACAGTGCTATCATGTAGGGTGACCATATGAAAAGGAGGACAGGGCTCCTGTATCTTTAACAGTTTCATAGAAAGGGGAATTTCAGCAGGTGTCATTTGTATATATGGAGAACCTGGTGAAATTCCCTCTTCATCACAATGCCTGGGTAAGAGGGCAGGGCTCCTGCAGCTTTAACTATTGTGATGAAGAGGGGATTTCGTCAGGTGCTGCATGCCTACAAATGACCCCTGCTGAAATTCCCTTTTCTATACAACTGTTAAAGATAGAGGAGCCCTGTCCTCCTTTCCACACGGCCACCCTACCGGAGGTTCAACCTGTTGCATACTGTTGCGCCGTGTTACGTGCAGCACAATTTTGCCTATCATTAAACAATGGAGTTCCCCCCCTCTTTTTTTTTAGTACCCATGGTGGTAGCGGGCGGAAAAAAGGTGGGTAGAAAATTTGCATGGTGGTTCCGATCCAGATCAGGGCCCCATGCACTTACACGAAGGCAAACAAAATGATGCAGATCAGCTGCATGATATTTATTTAACAATGGCTTAGCCTCCTTCCATGGGATTTCCTCTGAGGTGCAGCCTTAGGGAGCGTCCAGATGAGATTTTTTAGCAGGCCTTCAGCCTGCCTCATTTATGGATTTTTTGGGGTGGGTGGGAGGGGGGTTTCCAGATGACAACATCTTCCATTCATAACTCTCCCACTGCTGCTTCTGCCTTTTTCCTTCTGCAGCAAACCTATTAAGGAGAGAAATAGCTGCACAGTACCTTCGAATGGATAGCGCTGGGAGTGCTTTGATTAGAAGCGCCCTTAATTGCACTTTTAATTAGTGGCAGAAGACACGTCTGTAGGCGGTGAATTCTCTGTGGGCTTCAGTCAGAACTCTAAAGGAGCTCTCCAAGGTCTGCTGTCAGTGGGGCGGCAAATCCGTTCCGGGCTTCAGTCAGAACTGGTCAGAACTCTAAAGGAGCTCTCCAAGGTCTGCTGTCAGTGGGGCAGCAAATCCGTTCCGGGCTTCAGTCAGAACTGGTCAGAACTCTAAAGGAGCTCTCCAAGGTCTGCTGTCAGTGGGGCGGCAAATCCGTTCCGGGCTTCAGTCAGAACTGGTCAGAACTCTAAAGGAGCTCTCCAAGGTCTGCTGTCAGTGGGGCAGCAAATCCGTTCCGGTTCTGACTGAAGCCCGGAGCGGATTCGCCGCCCTACTGACAGCGGAGCCACCGGCCTCCACTTTTATGCACATGAGCGTCTGCATCTCCTAAACCACGGCCCTTTCGGCCCCTTCCAAAACTGGGTAATTTGGGGTGAGCGGTGGCGGGGAAACACGTGCTTTGTGTTATGTTTTTGATCCAGCGAGACTGAAAAGTTTTCTGCGTCCTTTTTTCTGGTTTTCTTTTCTTTCTTTCTTTTTTTGCTGCTGGGAGGCGACGTGACCTTTTTAGATTTCTGTAAGCTGTTGGAGGAGAAACTCAATCCAGGCCTTCAGCCTGGGAGCCGACTGTGATTCCGGACTGCTCCGGCTTCCGATTATTTCCCAGCTGGTAATGACATCATGACCTTCGCTATGGCAACCGTCCGCGAGGTCATAAGCAAGGCCGCGGAGTGGGGAGCGAGGCAGGAAGGCCGGAGCGCACACTCTTAGGCCCCGGACGCTTTTCGTCCTCAAGGCCTGGATTCTGACCCTCCAGTGTTTCAGCGAGCAGTGCTGGGACACGCTTGGAATGGCCCTTCTCACACCAAAGAGCACCAACGTACACATACGCACACTATTACGCATTGCCGAAGAGATGGAGTGCTGAGTAAAAGCTGAGTGCAGGAGCAGCCCTGGACTAGCTCCTAGGGACTGGCACCCGAGGCCAACCATGCAACCCACACCCCAAACCCCAAAGGCAGATCTAGGGTGAGATTTTTGGTAAACTGAGAAACATTTATTTATTTATTTATTTATTACATTTATGTAGGGTGACCATATAAAAAGGAGGACAGGGCTCCTGTATCTTTAACAGTTGCATAGAAAACGGAATTTCAGCAGGTGTCAGTTGTAGGCATGCAGCACCTGGTGAAATTCCCTCTCCATCAAACCAGTTAAAGCTGCAGGTGCCCTGCCCTCTTTTATATCTGGTCACTCTGGTATAGCTCCTGCAGCTTTAACTGTTGCGATGAAGAGGGAATTTCACCAGGTGCTGCATGCCTACAAATGACACCTGCTGAAATTCCATTTTCTATGCAACTGTTAAAGATACAGGAGCCCTGTCCTCCTTTTCATAGGGTCACCCTAATTTATATCTCGCCTTTTTTTCCTCCAAGGAACCCAAGATGGCATACATAATTCTCCTCCTCTCCATTTTAGCCTCACAACAACAACCCTGCGAGGTGGGTTTTGCTGAGAGTCTGTGCCTAGACCAACGTCACCCAGTGGGTTTCCATGGCCGAGTGGGGATTAGAACCCAAATCTCCCGACTCTAGGTTGACCATATGAAAAGGAGGACAGGGCTCCTGTATCTTTAACAGTTGCATTGAAAAGGAAATTTCAGCAGGTGTCATTTGTATATATGGAGAACCTGGTGAAATTCCCTCTTCATCACCACAGTTAAAGCTGCAGGAGCTATACTGCAGCTATACTGTGACCAGATTTAAAAGACGGCAGGGCACCTGTGGCTTTAACTGTTGTGATGAAGAGGGAATTTCACCAGGTTCTCCATATATACAAACGACAGCTGCTGAAATTCCCTTTTCTATGCAACTGTTAAAGATACAGGAGCCCTGTCCTCCTTTTTATATGGTCACCCTACCTGACTCCCAGTCCAACATTTTAGCCACTACGCCACACTGGCTCTCCAGTGTGTCCCTATTTTCCATTTAATGAAGAGGCAATCCCACCAAAAGCATCGAAATGTCATTTCCGCCATGAGGGTCAGCATCATGGGTCAGCATGGCTGGGTACCTCCCAAGGGTAAGGTGACCATATAAAAAGGAGGACAGGGCTCCTGTATCTTTAACAGTTGCATAGAAAAGGGAATTTCAGCAAGCTGTCGTTTGTATATATGGAGAACCTGGTGAAATTCCCTCTTCGTCACAACAGTGGAAGCTGCAGGAGCCCTGCCCTCTTTTAAATCTGGTCACTCTAGTATAGTTCCTGCAGCTTTAACTGCTGTGATGATGAGGGAATTTCACCAGGTACTCCATATATACAAATGACACCTGCTGAAATTCCCTTTTCAATACGACTGTTAAAGTTATAGGAGCCCTGTCCTCCTTTTCATACGGTCACCCTAATTGTGACTGTCAGAGTGGGACCAGCCACTCAGCCATGAAACTGATGGGGCTAGTCACTCTCCCCGCCCCAGCATAATCTACCTAGTAGGGTTGTTGTGGAGAGGAGGAGAACTATATGTAAGCTCCTATCAGTTTCTTAGGAACATCGAAAGTTGCTTTATACCCAGTCAGACCTCCGGCTTGATCCGGTTTTCAATGGGCAGGATGAGCTCTCCAGGGTTTGGTCTAGGGGACTTTCCCAGCTCTAACAAATATGTTAGAGCTTCACCCCACGTCCCTGCTTCCCTCGGATTATCCCCGTAGCGCTAAGCTTTCACGGTGGTGGTTGTTTTTGCTACCAGGCGACAGCGATCCTTTGCATACCAGAAAGTGAGTTTAAGGGGGGAAATGTAAAAAAATCATTAAAAAATCAACGGATGACCCAATTCAATTCAAATTTGGTATGCTTAAAGCTCTCCCTAATATGTATTACTGTGCCAATTTTGGTGCCTTTATCTTTAAAGCTTAGGCAGATGTAAGCGTTTCCTTAAAATCCTGCTCCTGCGCCCCAGCGGCAGCTTGGAAGATACATTCAAAAAGTAGGGGCTAAATACGGCGAATCTTTTTGCTTTATAGCACAATTAAGGCAGAATGCATGGGAGTGCTTCACAATCAAAGCAGATTATAAGGTGGAAAACTTCGGAGTTCTTTGCATGCAATTTGCAGTGATTCCACAGTATAACGCTGGTGTGATAAAGCTCTTATTCTTACCTGCCCTGTAGCTGTTAAAATGAGGAACCTGGCAGGGGGAAAAAAGAGGTGACAGTCCTGGTTTTAGCACCACAAACTTGTTTGTAGTCTGGATTCAAAGCCGGATTTTAAGAGTGAAGCACTCAAAGCTTTCTGCCTAGATGGACAAATCTGCGAGTTTCAGTTCCTCCCACATCATTCATTATCACCATCACCAGTATTGTTATTTCAGGTTTTTCACCTCCCAAATATTAAGAAATGTGTGAATTTTGGTAAATTCGTATAAAAAATGAACTGAAATGAATTTTTCACCTATCCCGAACACAAATAAACCGACCGTCATGATTTCTCTTTTTAAAATATTTAAGGCTGTTGATTAAGATTTTTAGTCTCACAATGAATCGGGCTTTCCTTGTTCGAGAATAGCTGGGACTTGAATTGCAGCAATTCCATAGCAATTGCAATTAGATCCAGCTATAGACTTTTAAGTATTGTAAAGATGGATAGGATGGTCACGTTACTACCATATCTTGTTTCACAAGCCAAACCAGTGCAGGATGAGGCCAGTACAGAATTGGATACTGAAGGTGGGGGGAAACCTTCAACAAAGTGCCTTCTTGAAGGGTTGGACAGAAAGTAGATTTTCAGAATCTTTTTGGACTTTAACTCCCAGCATTCCTGTCCATAGGCCATGCTGGCAGAGGCTTCTGGGAGCTGAAGTCCAAAACAAGTGAAGATCTACCTTCAGCCCACCACTGTATAGTGGATGGGAGTCAGGGTCATGCAGTCATCTTTGATGTGATAAAATAGGGTGACCCTATGGAAAGGAGGACAGGGCTCCAGTATCTTTAACAATTATATAGAAAAGGGAATTTCAGCGGGTGTCATTTGTAGTCATGCAAGCACCTGGTGAAATTCCCTCTTCATCTCTACAGTGAAAGCTGCAGGAGCCCTGCCTGCTTTTGTATCTGGTCTCTCTAGTATAGCTCCTGAAGCTTTAACTGTTGTGATGAAGAGGGAAGAGAAGATTGAGGGGAGACATGAGAGCACTCTTCAAAGACTTAAAAGGTTGTCACACAGAGGAGGGCCAGGATCTCTTCTCGAGCCTCCCAGAGTGCAGGACACGGAATAACAGGCTCAAGTTAAAGGAAGCCAGATTCCACTGGACATCAGGAAAAACTTCCTGACTGTTACAGCAGTACGACAATGGAACCAGTGACCTAGGGAGGTTGTGGGCTCTCACACACTAGACGCCTTCAAGAGGCAGCTGGACAACCATCTGTCGGGGATGCTTTAGGGTGGATTCCTGCATTGAGGGAATCCACCCTATGGGGGTTGGACTCGATGGCCTTGTAGGCCCCTTCCAACTCTGCAATTCTATGATTCTATGATTTCACCAGGGGCTGCACGCACACAAATGACTCCCACTGAAATTCCGTTTTCTATTCAACTGTTAAAGATACAGGAGCCCAGTCCTCCTTTCCATAGGGTCACCCTATCATAATAGGAATGTCATGAGTACACAACAAGTGTGTTCCTATTTTCATCTGTGAAATGTTAAAGAGGGCATGTGACAAATACCTATGATACCTTAACGGAACCTCCAGGTTCAGAGACAGTATATCAGGCATTGGGAACCTCAGGACTCCAGGGTTCCCCAGATGCCTCCACCCCCTTTGTTCCATCCACAGATCATTTGGGGGTTTCCCAGCTTTTCTGTGTTTTGTCCCATTCTAACAGGTTTTGTTACTGGCAGTAAGACCTTTAAGCTAAAATATACTTGTATTTTTGCCTGCCGCCTTCCCATTTGGCCCCCAAAAGCTACTCTGAAATGGAATTTGGCTCTCAGGTGAAAGTAGTTCAACCCACCTACTTTAGGCAAGCCAGTTAGCGCACGCAGCCCGGCACATGCACACACCTGTATGATCATACCAATCTACCTTAAAGGGTTGTTGTACCTTAGAGGACAGATATGGTCTGATATGAGCCTGCCCATGCTCTGAGATCTTCTGGGGAAGTCTTTCTCTCAGTCCACCAACATCCCAGCCACACCTGACAGATACGCAGGAGAGGGCCTTCTTGGTGGCTGCTCCAAGGCTCTGGAATGCCCTTCCTACAGAGCCTTCCTACGGAGGCCAGGCTGGCTCCCTCTCTGTGCTACAGTTTCAGAGGCAGGCAAAAACTTTTTTTGTTTCGGCAGAGTTTTGGAACTAAACTGGACCTGTGTTAATGTATTAGATCCCCCCTTTAAACCTGTTACAGTTTTAAATTTTTTAACATATTTTTAATTTTACTGTAGGTTTAATTCTATTTTAACTTTTTAAATTTATATTTATATGTTTTAATTGTACATGTTTTCATGGAATCATAGAATCATAAAATAGCAGAGTTGGAAGGGGCCTACAAGGCCATCGAGTCCAACCCCCTGCTCAATGCAGGAATCCACCCTAAAGCATCCCTGACAGATGGTTGTCCAGCTGCCTCTTGAAGGCCTCTAGTGTGGGAGAGGCCACAACTTCCCTAGGTCACTGATTCCATTGTCGTACTGCTCTAACAGTCAGGAAGTTTTTCCTGATGTCCAGCTGGAATCCGGCTTCCTTTAACTTGAGCCCATTATTCCGTGTCCTGCACTCTGGGAGCATCGAGAAGAGATCCTGGCCCTCCTCTGTGTGACAACCTTTTAAGTATTTGAAGAGTGCTCTCATGTCTCCCCTCCATCTTCTCTTCTCCAGGCTAAACATGCCCAGTTCTTTCAGTCTCTCTTCATAGGGCTTTGTTTCCAGACCCCTGATCATCCTGGTTGCCCTCCTCTGAACATGCTCCAGCTTGTCTGTATCCTTCTTGAATTGTGGAGCCCAGAACTGGACGCAATACTCTAGATGAGGCCTAACCAGGGCCAAATAGAGAGGAACCAGTACCTCCCGTGATTTGGAAGCTCTACTTCTATTAATGCAGCCCAAAATAGCATTTGCCTTTCTTGCAGCCGTATCGCAAGAAATCTCCCAACAGATATCAGGGTAATTGAAGTCCCCCATCACTACTACATCACACTTCCTTGAAACACTGGCAATTTGTTTCTCAAAAGTTTCGTCCTCGTCTTCTCCTTGATCTTGTAATCTTGTAAACCGCCTTGTGAACCGCCTTGAGTCCCAGTACTGGAAAAAAGGCGGGATATAAATATAATGATGATGATGATGATGATGATGGTGATGATGTACGTGAAGTAATTTGGAGGCTGTGCAAATGCGAAGTGCAGTGCAAATGCTGACCAATGTTTTCTCCACCTTGCTTTCAGGGCAGCCGGCGGGAGCTTGGCGGGGGAAACTGCTTGAAGGCGCGAGGGGTGAACCACCACCTCAAGGTGCTCCGGAGGTGAGCTGAGACCTGGGAGGACCATCTGCTGGAGAAGCCAGGCCGCACCTCGGAAAACTGAGTTTAATGTTCCCGACTGGGGCAGGGTGGGTGGGCTTCAGAGTTGCCAGGGCTTCCCTGGGGCTTACGGATGGGAAGCTGCCCCACTCGGAAGGGGAGCCCCACTTTGTGGACTCTGAGGAGACGGGACAGGGTGGGAGCTGCCCCCCTGAATCGGACTACTGCGCAACGAGGCATTGCAGTTGCAAAGGAGAGAGTCTGCAGCCCTTCCTTGCTGGGACATCTGCTCAGCTTCCAGGGGGACGTCTCCTCCTCCGGGACGGGAGGCTAGGCCGCGGCAACGCGGCGATCCTGGGGACGGCAAGGGGGCTGGGGCTGGCGGCAAGGAGACCCCCGGCCTCCTTTCTAGAGGACCCTGTCGAAACAGAGCTGTATCACGACGGAGCTTATGGCTGGCCTGCATGAGCGCTGTAGTAACTAACTATTGTTGTTTCTTCATTCAGCAGGCTTGAAAATAAAGATATTTTTCTCATCCCGGCGTGGCTCTCTCTTTATCGCTTCCCCTAAGACGAGGGTGTTGGACCACAGGCCTGTGAGCCAAACCCTGCTTTCCTGGGAGGGATCCAGACCTGGCCTTCCAGCCTTCCCCAGATGGCCATGCCCATTCCCTGGCCACCCCCACCCCCACCCACCCCGGTTCCTAGCATGTGATGGTTTGTGCAGCTTTCGCCCATTCTAGAATGCCTCTCCTAAGTCCTAGGCCATGTCTACACCAGCCCAATAGTCCGGGCTTGTCATTGCTGAGTCCCTGTGCATCATGCACAGGGACTCCCGGGGTCGGGAGGCGGGGGGGAAGGGGCACGGGTTTTCCTAGGGATAAAGAAACCCTGGGAAAACCCAGTTCTTCCCACTGTTTCGGGACTGTCCCAAGACCACGGGAGGTGTGGGCGGCCATCCCACCCAGTGTATGGTGGCCATATGAAAAGGAGGACAGGGCTCCTGTATCTTTAACAGTCGTATTGAAAAGGGAATTTCAGCAGATGTCATTTGTATATATGGGGAACCTGGTGAAATTCCCTCTTCATCACACCAGTTAAAGCTGCAGGTGCCCTGCCCTCTTTTAAATCTGGTCACTCTAGTATAGCTCCTGCAGCTTTAACCATGGTGATGAAGAGGGATTTTTACCAGGTTCTCCATATATACAAATGACACCTGCTGAAATCCCCTTTTCAATGCAACTGTTAAAGATACGGGAGCCCTGTCCTCCTTTTCATATGTACAATATGAGTGATAACACTCAACCACAAAGGTATGAGTGTTATCACTCATATTATACGATTGTTATTTTCAACCACAGCCTTCTATTTTACTTTATCTCCTTTTCATATGGTCACCCTAACCCAATGCCACACTTACTCGCAAGTAAGCTCAGCACCAGAAATGGGCACAGAGCTGCGCCATGTGGCTCCGTGCCCATCAGGGGAGGGGGGGCAGCAATTTGGCCATCCCTGGGATGGGAGGGAGGGAGTTTGGGGGCGGTTTCAGGTTGCTGTTGTTTGGGGGGAGTTAAACTCACATTTTTGCTGGAGCGGGGCCTCGTTCTTGCGCGACCAGCCCTACTCGGGTGTGTGTGTGTGTGTGAACCAGCACCCACAACATCCCAGCTTCCTCCCGGGATGTCACCACCAGATTTGCACGCTGGAGGAGGCTCTCAGGATCAGGATACCGCGAGAGCCTCCCCCTCCCTCCCGGAACGCTGGGAGATGTAGAAAGGGCCTGAGTGACCGGCAGCTTTAAGCTAAGCTGGTATTTTTGTGTGCGTTTTGATCCCGTTTCTTTTTGCCTTCGGCTCCACCCACTACCCTGAGAGCTTCTCTGAAATTGAATTGGGCCCTCAGGCTGAAAGAGGTCCAGCAGTCCTGCCCTAAGCCTGGCAAATTCCCAGAGTCCTTCTCCTAGGAGAACGTGGCTCCCTCCTCGGATCACAGTGGGCCCAGAGACCCGGACGAATGTGGACTGACTGTCCATGCAGATGACAGCCAGGTAGTGAATCCACTCTCAGTGGGAGCTCATTGGCACACGACCTGCTACTAGTCAGGATGGCGGTATATTACCTCCAGGATCAGAGGCCACACCCCATTGAATGGAGAGCAACAGCAGGAGTGGGCCGTTGCCTTCAGGTCCCGCTTGTGAGCTTCCCATGAGCATTCCTGCATTGAACAGGGGGTTGGACTAGATGGCCTTATGGCCTCTACTATTCTATGAGTCTATGATCTCGTTGGATACTGTGCTGAAGAGGCCACTGAACGAGATACACCAGCTTTCTTAAACCTGGTGGCCTCCATATAGGTTGGACTACAAGCCCCATTGCTCCCAGCCAACGTTATGGGAATCGTAGTCAAACCTATCTGGAGGGCATCAGGTCGGAGAAGGCTGAGGTAGGCGCTGATCTGGCAGGGCTCTTCTTACGTTCTTAAGCCACAGAAAATGCAACAGGATCTGGAGTTGCAACTCTTTGCAAGCCTCAGTAGATTAAAATTCCAACAGAATCTATAATTAGCAAGTTTTTTTCTCTTCTCCCTATTCTGTAACACTTGGATTTGTTCCCTGTCATAACACTGGATAGATTTTTCTCTGCCTCGTATAAATCTAGAGCAGCCCTGCCCTACTTCACGCCCCCAAGATGTGTTTGGACTACAACTTTCATCATCCCCAGTCAGCAGGGATTGCCCATAACACCCAGTACAAGTGTTTGACAGTAGTTTCAGGACAGACAATGGGAGATGCTTCTTCATGCAACAATGTGCAACTTATGCACAGAATTCAGTCCCCTAAGATGTGCTGATGGTGGCCTGTTTTGAATTTATTTATTTATTTATTACATTTTTATACCGCCCAATAGCCGAAGCTCTCTGGGCGGTTCACAAATTTTAGCCAGGGGATTTTGGCCAGGAGAAGCAACCTGGTGCCCTCCAGGTGTTTTGGACTACATCTCCCATAATCCCTAACCACTGGCTATGCTGGGTGGGCATATGGGAGTTGTCTAGGGTGACCATATGACCGGATTTGGCCAGATTTGGCTGGGTTTTTGATGGCAAATCCGGGAGGGGAGGGGAAATCCGGATTTTTTTCAAAGAGCAGCTCTAATGGGAATTAACAAAAATGCTTATAACTCTGTCATTTTTTAAGATAAAGACATGAAACTTGGCACAATGGTAACTCTTAGGAAGGGCTTTAGTCATGCCAAATTTGAAATAGATCCATTCATCCATTGATTTTTTAGGAATTTTTTAAAAATTGAGGTTTTAAAATTATTATTTTTTAAACTGCCATTTTTAAAGATAAAGAGCTGAAAGTTGGCACCATGATAGCTTTTAGGTAGAGCTTTAGCCATACCAAATTTGAAACAGATCTGGGGCCAGTAGCAAACCCTGTTAACAACAACAACAGCTTGCAATGAGTGAAGATACAGTCAGGAAAGATATTTGAGGGAAGGGGAGAATGTAACACACAGAGTACAGCAAAAGCTTCAAAGTACAGCAAAACCTACAAAAGCAGGAGTGAGTGAAGTTAATTTCAGATACATTGAATCTCTCACTTGTTCTTTATTTCAGTGATTTTAACATTAAGATGTTATGTAGAACAGATTTGTCTTAAACGTGTGCTGTAAAATCAGACATGTGACCATGGCTATGTTTGGGTGGGCACGCCTCCTTGGTACTGGGCACGCCCCCTTGGGGGCGACCATGTTGTCCTCCTTTTTGGTTTCCAAAATATGGTCACCCTAGAGTTGTAGTCCAAAACACCTGGAGGACACTGATGGTGCTATATAAATAAATAATAATAATAATAATAATAAGGTGGCCTACCCCTTGCTTTGACAAATCCATGGACTCTATCATGGGCTACTTAGCAGGATAGCTAAGTAATGCACCTCCAGGTGCAGAGGTAGTCTACCTGTAAACACCAGGTGTTGAGCAGCAATCAAGCGGAGAGGGCAGTTGCCTTCAAGTCCTGCTTGTGGGCTTCCCAGTGACGTCTTGGTGGACACAATGGGGAACAGAACCCTGGATTCATAGAACCATAGAATCATAGAATAGCAGAGTAGGAAGGGGCCTACAAGGCCATTGAGTCCAATGGAGCATTTGTCTACTTAGCTGGGAGATCTTTATAGTCAACTGAAATCTGTTTAAACATATAAGTGGCGGAGGGGGTGCCGGAATCACATGCCAGAAGAATTTGTTTGAAAATCCTCCAGCATCCCTAACCTTGTCATTTAGCTAGGGTGACCCTATGAACCGCCCAGAGAGCTCTGGCTATTGGGCGGTATAGAAATTAAATAAATAAATAAATAAATAAATAAATAAATAAATAAATATGAAAAGGAGGACAGGGCTCCTGTATCTTTAACAGTTGCATAGAAAAGGGAATTTCAGCAGGGGTCATTTGTATATATGGAGCACCCGGTGAAATCCCCTCTTCATCACAACAGTTAAAGCTGCAGGAGCTATACTAGAGTGACCAGATATAAAAGAGGGCAGGGCACTTGCAGCTTTAACTGGTGTGATGGAGAGGGTATTTCACCAGGTGCTGCATGCCTACAACTGACACCTGCGGAAATTCCCTTTTCTATGCAACTGTTAAAGATACAGGAGCCCTGTCCTCCTTTTTATATGGTCACCCTAATATGGTCACCCTACATTTAGCTAGAGAGCCAACATACCTTGGCCACTGCTGCATGAGGGCCTAATTTGGCCAGGTAGCTAACCCTATATATTTAATCTAATGTGTGTCTGTTTGTTGACCACAATTACTGAAACCCATTTTTAAAAAATCTGTAAAAGAAGAAAAAAACACCCCACCCATAAGTGAATCTTTGCAGCAACAAATCCTCAGAGCTGCACCGACACCACCACCCCCGTTAATTAACACCCTGCATTCCGCCGCACATGAGTGTGCAATGACCAACATTTGGAGCTTGCAATGTGGGAAGGAGCCGGCCAGATTATCCGGCTGGTGCAAGGAGGTGAGGGTAACTCAGTGGCCCGGGATGACTCAGAGGCTGTCAGGCCCAGCTGTGGAGCCAGGAAGCTTGGGATTCATTTCCTACCAAACATGCAGGATTCCCTTTTATAGACTGGAGGATTCCAGAGCCCAGATTGAGAACTTCGCTTCCCAGCCTCCTAAATCCCTCTCGCTTCAACGGAGCCAAGGAGGCAGCAGCTAGGAGCTGGTCGCCAGGGCCGGCTCCAGAAGGGGGCAAAGTCGGGCATTTGCAAGAGTCTCAACGGTGGGAAGGGGCGGGGGACGCCCCAATAATACCACTGGTCTCACTTTGCACGGAGCGCCCACCACAGTCAGAGGTAGCATGTAAGAAATCTTGGTTATCATGCCCTGACATTTCCAAGTCAAGCTGCTCTACCCGCCCTCTCCCAAAATGCCTTGCTCAAGGACAACACAATTATGGTGATCATATTATGGTGATCATATTCGGCAATGGTTAGGCCTCATCTAGAGTATTGCGTCCAGTTCTGGGCACCACACTTCAAGAAGGACGCAGACAAGCTGGAGCATGTTCAGAGGAGGGCAACCAGGATGATCAGGGGTCTGGAAACAAAGCCCTATGAAGAGAGGCTGAAAGAACTGGGCATGTTTAGCCTGGAGAAGAGAAGATTGAGGGGAGACATGATAGCACTCTTCAAAGACTTAAAAGGTTGTCACACAGAGGAGGGCCAGGATCTCTTCTCGATCCTCCCAGATTGCAGGACACGGAATAACGGACTCAAGTCACAGGAAGCCAGATTCCAGCTGGACATCAGGAAAAAACTTCCTGACTATTAGAGCAGTACGACAATGGAACCAGTGACCTAGGGAGGTTGTGGCTCTCCCATGCTAGAGGCATTCAAGAGGCAGCTGGACAACCATTCGTCAAGTATGCTGTAGGGTGGATTCCTGCACTGAGCAGGGGGTTGGCCTCGATGGCCTTATAGGCCCCTTCCAACTCTACTATTCTATGATTCTATGATATGAAAAGGAGGACAAAGCCCTGCCCTCTTTTGTATCTGGTCACTCTAGTATAGCTCCTGCAGCTTTCACTGTTGTGATGAAGAGGGAATTTCACCAGGTGCTCCATGCCTACTAATAACTCCTACAGAAATTCCCTTTTTTATGCAACTGTTAAAGATACAGGAGCCCTGTCCTCCTTTCCATATGGTCACCCAACACAAAATGCTGGAGCCTGCACTGTTGGTCAGCACAGGGTTAATTAGCTGGCACACCTGCATGTTCATGACACTACGCTTATGAGGATTTGCACAGAGTAACTATTATTTTTGCTGTTATTGCAGGGACTTGTTTCATGGCTGTCAACCAGTGAAAGAATGTTTTGTTGACAGATCATCTGCCTTTTGACCTATTGACTGGTTTAGTTTAGTTTAAATAAATGTGCATATTAGCAAAAGTTTGGCATTATGGGTGCCTTTTTGGGACCTTGAAGGAAAGAGGAAAGCAATGGACCATGTAATTGAAGCTGCAACACTGTTCAATGGGAAAGGCCACCTTGAAGAGGGCTGAGCTGAATCATAGGCATGTGTTGCAGAAAGTGTTGGATATAACACATAAAATGCACTCTCCATTTCAGTGCTTTTTGGGGGTCGGGGAGGGGGAGAGAAAAGGTCCTTTCATTCAGAATAGGGAGGTTGTGGGCTCTCCCACACTGTATGCCGATGATACACAATTATATCTTTCATCTCCGGATCTTTCTCCTGATGTTCACGATCGTATCTCGGCATGTCTTTCAGATATCTCAGCTTGGTTGCTTCATCGTCGTTTGAAACTTAATATGGCAAAGACTGAATTGCTTGTTTTTCCTCCTAAACCTTCTCCTCATCTCTCATTCTCTCTTACTGTCAATGATGTTACACTTACTCCAGTCAAGGAAGCTCGTAGTCTTGGCTTTATATTTGACTCCTCGCTCTCCTTTATTCCTCATATCGAGTCAGTAGCTAAATCCTGTCGTTTTTTCCTGTATAATATTGCCAGGATTCGATCATTTTTGTCTGTCTCTTCTGCCAAGACTCTTGTTCATGCATTGGTTATTTCTCGGTTGGACTACTGCAACCTTCTTCTCACTGGCCTTCCTTCTTCTCACATCAGTCCGTTGGTTTCTGTTCACCACTCTGCTGCTAAGATCATCTTCTTGGCTCGCCGCTCTGACCATGTAACTCCACTTCTGAAATCTCTTCATTGGCTTCCAATTCACTTCAGAATCCAATATAAACTTCTCCTGTTGACCTACAAAGCTTTTCACTGTCTAGCTCCTTCCTATCTCTCCTCTCTCATCTCACACTATTGCCCCGCTCGTGCTCTTCGCTCCTCTGATGCCATATTTCTCGCCTGCCCAAGGGTCTCTACTTCCCTTGCTCGGCTTCGTCCATTTTCTTCTGCTGCCCCTTATGCCTGGAACGCTCTTCCAGAACATTTGAGAACTACAAGTTCAATTGCAGCTTTTAAAGCTCAGCTAAAAACTTTTCTTTTTCCTAAAGCTTTTAAAACTTGATTTTGTTCTGACTTTATACTGTTAGTTTTACCCTACCCAGTGCCTGTTTGCATTCTCTTCCCCTCCTTATCGCTTTACTATGATTTTAATAGAATGTAAGCCTATGCGGCAGGGTCTTGCTATTTACTGTTTTACTCTGTACAGCACCATGTACATTGATGGTGCTATATAAATAAATTAATAATAATAATAATAATAATAATAATAATAATAATAATAATAGGCAGCTGGACAGCCATCTGTCAGGGATGCTTTAAGTTGGATTCCTGCATTGAGCAAGGTAGGGTGACCCTATGAAAAGGAGGACAGGGCTCCTGTATCTTTAACAGTTGCATAGAAAAGGGAATTAAAGCAGGTGTCATTTGTATATATGGAGCACCCGGTGAAATCCCCTCTTCATCACAACAGTTAAAGCTGCAGGAACTATACTAGAGTGACCCGATTTAAAAGAGGGCAGGGCACCTGCAGCTTTAACCATTGTGATGAAGAGGAAATTTCACCAGGTTCCCCATATATACAAATGACACCTGCTGAAATTTCCTTTTCAATACAACTGTTAAAGATACAGGAGCCCTGTCCTCCTTTTCATATGGTCACCCTAAGCAAGGGGTTGGACACGATGGCCTCATAGGCCCCTTCCAGCTCTACTATTCTATGATTCTATGAATACATAAAAACATAAAAAGAACCATGGTGGATCAAACCAAGGTCAATCTAATCCAGCATTCTGTTCCCACACTGGCCAACCAGCTGCCCACAGGTAAGCCATATGAAGGACATGAGTGCAATAACACCTTCCTGTCCATGTTCCCCAGCAAGTAGCATACATAGACATGCTGCCATCTGACACTGAAGGTGGCCTATAGCCATCAGGAGGAGTAGCCATTGACTGCCTTTTCCTCCGTGAATTTATCCAACCCCCTTTTAAAGCTATCCAGATTGGTGGCCATCACCATCATCCATGGTTTAACTCTGGGCCGTGTGAAGAACTCCTTCCTTTTCTCTGTCCTGAATCTCTCACCAGTCAGTTTCATAGGATGTCTCTCCACTGAGTTCTAGTATTCTGAGAGAGGGAGAAAAATGTCTCCCTGTCCATATTCTCCAGAATGGGATCTCAATAGTAACCAGTAGAGCTTGGAAGAACAGGACAGGAAGTCCGGCTCTACCATTAGGCAGAGTGAGGTGGTGAACAGAGCTGTGTTTGTCGATTAGTAAATACTGACTGCTTGGCAAACTTCATGGAAATAATTTAGAAATCTGTACACGTAATAATTTTCTTTTTAAAAAACACACTGCTTACAATATGTATCTCCCTGGCTTTGGACCAGGACAAGGAGGATTTGGGCGTGCCAAACTCATTTCTGTCTACAAAAGATTACTGGGAGAATAATTTCCTAAACACCAACCCGGAGATATTTGGAGTGGAGGAAAAAATAATGAGATATGGAATTCACACTTGAGACTGCTCTTGAGAGATTTCCCTCTGGATGTGGGAGGCCATGCAACAGAAATCTCTCCGATAGAAGCTTCATTTCACAATGTAATCAACAGGGGGTTCTTGTAGGCTGACCCTATGAAAAGGAGGGCAGGGCTCCTGTATCTTTAACAGTTGCATAGAAAAGGGAATTTCAGCAGGTGTCATTTGTATATATGGAGAACCTGGTGAAATTCCCTCTTCATCACAATAGTTAAAGCTGCAGGTGCCCTGCCCTCTTTTAAATCTGATCACTCTAGTATAGTTCCTGTAGCTTTAACTGTTGTGATGGAGAGGGAGTTTCACCAGGTGCTGCATGCATACAAAGGACACCTGCTGAAATTCCCTTTTCTATGCAACTGTTAAAGATACAGGAACCCTGTCCTCCTTTTCATATGGTCACCCTTGCAGTGTGGCACATTAAGTTTTAATGGGCACAATCCAGACATTAATAAATACAGTAGTAGTAGTAGTAGTAGTAGTGGTAATAGTAGTACTAGAGTCATTCAAGAGGCAGCTGGACAACCATCTGTCAGGGATGCTTTAGGGTGGATTCCTCCATTGAGCAGGGGGTTGGACTTCATGGCCTTGTAGGCCCCTTCCAACTCTGCTATTCTATGATTCTATGATTCTAGTAGTAGTATTTACAATTGTATACTGCCTCATAGCCGAAGCTCTCTGGGCGTTTTATATATGATTAAAGCAATAAACGAAATTTTAAAATACAAAAACATACACAGAAACATACATTTAAAACAACTATACACTGCTTTAAAAACAAGTCTAGGATCAGTAAAGCTCATTACATATTGCTAAATGCCTGGGAAAAGAGAAAAGTATTGACCTGGTGCCGAAAAGATATCAATGTTGGCACCATAATCGGGGGGGGGGGGGGGCACAGAGAAGGCCCTCTCCCTTGTTGCCATCCTCCGAGCTTCCCTCAGAGTAGGCACCTGGAGAAGGACTTTTGATGTTGAACGCAGGTTCATGTTGGGAGAGGCGATTGTGGTCCCAAGCCATGTAAGGCTTTATAGGTTAAAACCAGCACCTTGAATTGGGCTCAGAAACATACAGGCAAGCAATGCAAGCAGGCCAGAGTGAGTCTTATATGTTCAAACCTTCTGGTCCCTGTTATCATTCTGGCTGCTGCATTTTGCACAAGCTGCAGCTTCCAAACCGTCTTCAAAGGCTGCCCCACGTAGAGGGCATTGCAGTAATCTAACTTGGAGATTACAAGAGCATAGACTACTGGAGCTAGGTCATTCCTGTCTAGATAGGGGCATATCAGGGCCACCAACCCCAGCTGGTAGAAGGCACTCCATGCCTCCGAGGCCACCTGAGCCTCAAGTGACAGAGATGGTTCTTGGAGAACCCCCAAGCTATGAACCTGTGCCTTCAGGGGGAGTGCAGCCCCATCCAGAACAAGTTGAACACCCACCATACAGCCAGAAGAACCACCCACCAGCAGCATCTCAGTATTGTCTGGATTGAGTTTCAGTTTATTAGCCCACATCCAGTCCATTGTCGCAGCCAGGCACCAGTTCAGCATATCCACATCCTCACCTGATGAGGATGAAAAGAAGAAATAGAGCTGTGTGTCATCAGGATCTCTTCTCAATCATCCCAGAGTGCAGGACATGGAGTAACAGGCTCAAGTTACAGGAAGGCAGATTCCGGACGGACATCAGGAAAAACTTCCTGACTATTAGAGCAGTACGACAATGAAATCCATGACCTAGGGAGGTTGTGGGCTCTCCCACACTAGAGGCTTTCAATTGAGCAAGGATTGGACTCGATGGCCTTATAGGCCCCTTCCAACTCAACTATTCTATGACTCTAGGGCCCTCCAAAAGCAGGAGCCAGCACTGGGGATGGTGGGAGTTGCAATCCAAGACATCTAAAGGGTACCAGGTTGAGAGAGGCTAATAGAAACGTGATGTCACTGCCCTCTGGAACCGCAGCAGCTTCTACGCTGAGTCAAGCTCCCTTTTGCTCTTGTGCTAAACCTGCCGCAAACCACGTTGACTCAGAATCTGCGTGGGAGTAGAGCTGAGCCACGGCATCCTCGCTATTCCCCACAGAGAACAAGACTGATTCTCCCCCCCACCCCACCCCACCCCACGGTCCTGCTCTCAAGCTGAGCACCCTTGGTCTTGAAGGATGCCGTCCCAGTTCCCTGCCCCCAACTCCCCCTCCGGGTTTTGATTTATGGAGCTGACGACTCCGTGCAGCTGTGAGCGAAAGTCCCAGGTGGGGCCTGGGTGGGTGGGGAGCAGTTTGTTCTCAGTGTGTCTAATCCGTCCCAGACCCCAATAAACACAGCCGTGAGAGTCTTTAAAAACAGCAGATTCCAACCACTGGGCTTTACTGGGGAGACTGGGAAGGGCGGCTGTGTTCTGTAAATAAATATCCCAGGATATATTTTGTTTTAAAGAGCGAGGCTTGTTTTCTTTGGAAGAACTGAGGCCTTGCAGTGGGGATGTGAGCTTCTCTTTCCAGGAGCTTCACAGCTACTTGGCTTCGGCTTGCGAGGTCCCGTTTCTCTCAAAGGCTCCAGCGGCTACCCAGTACCAGCAGGACCAACTTTAAATGTCCATTTAAACACACACACACACACAAAACAAAAACCAGATGCTAAATATATTTTCAGAACTGTAGCAAACAGGACTCTTCAAATTCACAGTTCCAACTCTCCACAATGCTTGTTTCGTTTGGACCACACTCAGTTTCACACCCTCTCCAGCAGGGTCCAGGCAAAATTGGCTTTGGCAGCTTGGACGTCTTTCATTCCCCCGGACAGATTTTTGATCAAAAGTGGAGCTGACATGACTGGGCAGTTGGCAAACCACCAGTGGGGAGAAGGTAGGAGCCAGTATGTCCTCCTAGATTCCAGGTTGAAACGCAATCTGTTCTCTTCAGGTGATGGGGGGTGAACCCTTTTTGCTTGAGACCCAAGAGAAATGCCTTCAGTAAGACAGTCTTCCCTTAACCTGGTGCCCTCCAGATGTGTTGGACAACAATGTCCATCATCCCCAGCCAGTGTGGCCTTCAATTGATCCAGGTTGCAGGCTGGAGTAAGCAAACAAATCAGAGCATCCAATTCTGTTTCTCTCTCATCTTCACTCATTATCCATTTGTTTCCAGGCTGTTTCACACAACATGACAACCCACATACAACGTTGAACCATGAGTTGTTGTGACACACACTCCAAGAGAGAGTAGTGGGCTTGAGCAGAAGGATGTCATAGTTCAGGGTGACCATACGTCCGGTTTTCACCGGAGATGTCCAGACATGGGGGTGGGGACCATGTCTGGGGGAAATCCCTGATTTAGGGTGACCATATTTTGGAAACCAAAAAGGAGGACAACATGGCCATCCTAAGGGGGCATGCCCACCAACATGCTACGTCAATGAGATAGTTGTGTTTTTCTATTTTATGACTGTTATGTTTGGTCGATTGCAAAGCACTGTCTTGTCCCAGCATTGTTTTGTCCCAGCATAGTGTGGCTTGACTTAACTTGTTTGAGTGTGTCTGGATCTCCTACGCTCATATTTCTGGAGAACATCTGCTGGTTGTGTGATCCAGGAGGCCAGATTCTGTGACTGCATAGTTGTCCTTGACAGGAGGGGCTTGCCCCCTTGGGGGTGGGCATGTTGGTGGGCATGCCCCCTTGGGGGCTGGGCATGTTGGTGAGCATGCCCCCTTGGGGCAGCCATGTTGTCCTTTTTAGTTCCCAAAATATGGTCACCCTATTGTTGTTGAACCTTGGTTTGTTGTGTTGTGTGAACCCAGCCAAGTTAAAAACATTAACCTGGATAATGAATATTGTAGGTCAAGATATCTGAAGGACATCAGGTTTGTTAACCATGAAGAACCACAGTTTTTATTGCGTTCTCAAAAAATTTCTGGATCATTACAATGTTCATGATATTGTTTTAATTTTGATTTATATTGTTTGTGACTTTGGATATTCTTCATAGAAAAAGGCAAGATCAGAACAGTGAAAACAAATGCAAACATTGGCGTGTTGTTCATGAATGAATCCTGTACCGTAGCAGTCAAATGCTCCCATAGCTCTCCCTTGATGACTCGTAGAGCTGTTTGTTTCTTGACCTGAACTGGCTTCTTCGGAAAAGGATTCTGAGGAACTGATATAAATAGTGGTGCCAAGGGATGAAGGCCTATTTGAGGAATTAAAAAATGACCAAATCCCTGGTTCCAGATAGTATCCACCCAAGAGATTTCTTAATGAAGTCAAACGAAAAATTGCTTAACCTCTAACAAAAATATGCAACTTGTTCCTAAGGTTAGTCATGGTACCAGAGGCCTCATCAGTGGCAAATGTAACACCAGTATTATAAAAGGATTCAGGAAGGGGGGAATGCAAGAAATTACAGGTCAGTTAGGCTATGTCTGTTCTAGAAAAAATGGTGGAAAGCATTATTTATGGTATAATTATCAAGCATATAGAAGGAGAAGCCCTGCTGAAGCAGGGTCAACATGTCTTCTGCAAAGGCTGGTCCTGTCTCACTAACCTTTTTTAGGGTTTTCTGAGAGTGTCAGCTAGCATGCGGATACGAATGATCCAATAGACACTGTTTGGACTTTCAAAAGACTTTTGACAAAGTCTCTCACCAAAGACCCTTGAGCAAACTTAGCAGCCTAAGGCTAAGAGGAGAGGTTCTCTTATGGATTGGTAACTGGTTAAAGAACAGGAAGCAGAGACTAGGGGTGTCTCTACATTAAGGAAAACCCCCTCAACCTTACCAGGGTTTCTTCTTCTGGAGTCTTCCCATATTTACAACTGGCTCCTTTAGATAGCGACCACGCCCTTTTGTATTGAAAACTTCCCCTCTCAGCAATGCTATTATGTTCAATAAAACAATGCCACCTATTGGCGAAATTATAGCACCACACCAGTTTTACACATTGGGAATATCCTGTGATAATTAAAATACTGCATTATCTCTGATTTTTTAAAAGAAGACTAAGGGAAGACATGATAGAGGTGTGCAAAATTCTGCATGATATGGAGAATGTGGACAGGGAGACATTTTTCTCTCTCTCTCTAGAACCCAAAGGGGTCATCCCATGAAGCTGATTGGTGGGAGATCCAGGACAAATAAAAGGAAGGACTTCCTCACACAGTGCATAGTTAAATTATGGAACTCACTACCACAAGGTGTAGTGATGGCCACCAATCTGGATGGCTTCAAAAGGGGTTGGATAAATGCCTGGAGGCAAAGGCTATCAATGGCTACTAGCCCTGATGGTTGTGTGCTATCTCCAGTATTCGAGGCAGTAAGCCTGTGTGCACCAGTTGCTGGGGAACATGAGTGGGAGGGTGTTGTTGGTCCCTGGCCAATGGCTGGTTGGCCACTGTGTGAACAGAGTGCTGGACTAGATGGACCCTTGGTCTGATCCAGCATCAGGGCTCTTCTTATGTTCTAAGGCAGGAAGCGCAGGAGCTATTCTGGAGGTTGATGGCATCATGTAAAGGACCATGAACTTCCATGAGTGACTGATCAAGTGCATGCAATAAATTTCTCATGTAGAGAAGCTCTAGGAATAAATGGTAATTTCTCCTAGTGGAGGGATGTAAACTGTGGGGTCCACCCAAAAATGGCCGATGCGACGGGGCTTTCCCTTACCCCATCACGTGTTACGTCTAGCTAGGGGCGACGGCCCATGCTAGCTGCAGCACGGCCTCGCCCCGACTCCCCACCGGATTATCAGGTAGGTCTAGCAAGGCCCTAAGGCCACAGCTAGACTTAAGGTTTATCCTGGGATCATCCAGGGTTCGCCCCTGCCACAGCACTGGATCCCCTGTGTGTTACCTAGATGAACAGGTTTGACCCCTGGACGATCCAGGGATAAACCTTAGGCCTAGCTATGGCCAAAGAGAAATATTTCTTTACACCAAGCTCCCTTAAACTGTAGTATTTGCTACTACAAGGTTTGGTGGTGATGGGCACCAATGTAGATTAGATAAATTCATAAAGGATAAAGCTATCAGTGGCCACCAGTCTTTATGGTGATATGGTAGTGTAGAATAAATTGCAAAATGCCTGCTTGAATTAGCTAATCACAAGACCCTGAATACACATCCGTGCCTAAGATAGTAGGCTGGGAGCAAAGGTTTATGTTCTGAGTGCAAACTCTGCCCAGCAACAGCAAGGTGGCATTTAAATTTGTGGCTCTGAAGTAACCTCACATGATTATGACTCATCCCCATTGTTTGTATGCTAATATAAGGAATTACCTTTAGATTATTCCGGGCCAGACCCTACAGGGCGCTAGCTTGTTGGAGTCTGGTCTTTCTCTAGAAATAAAAGTTGGGTTGCATCCGCCGAAGGTCTGCGAGTCTGATTCCACCCTGAAGGATAAAATTGGCACAGTCCTCCAGGGGAACGAACCTCTTTCTGCCATTTAGGCAACAGTAGTACCAGTTCAGAGGCTACATCCTATCATAGAATCATAGAATCATAGAATCATAGAATAGCAGAGTTGGAAGGGGCCTACAAGGCCATCAAGTCGAACCCCCTGCTCAATGCAGGAATCCACCCTAAAGCATCCCTGACAGATGCTTGTCCAGCTGCCTCTTGAAGGCCTCTAGTGTGGGAGAGCCCACAACCTCCCTAGGGAACTGATTCCATTGTCGCACTGCTCTAACAGTCAGGAAGTTTTTCCTGATGGCCAGCTGGAATCTGGCTTCCTTTAACTTGAGTCCATTATTCCATGTCCTGCACTCTGGAAAACAATGTCAGGAGAAGGGCTATCGTCCTGCTACAACAGTGGGAAAGGGCTATTGCCCTCATATCCTGCTTCTGGGCCACTCTGAGAAACAGAATTGCTGGTTTAGATGAGCCTTTTTTCCCGATCCAGCAAGGCTTTTTTTATGTTCTTACCCACCCCACAGGAGAGTTTCAGAATCGGCCTTGTGTGATGGGGGTGGATCCCTGATACACACATGAGCATACGCAGTGGTACCTTGCCATATCAAGAACTTTTAAAATATCTCTCTCTTATTCTTCTCTGAAGTATGTATGCCAGGGTTCTCAACCTTTGTGTCCGAAAGTGGGCACATTTGGAATGTGGACAGCATAGGTGTTATGGGAAAATAACTGATTTCCCACTACTCCTTTCACCCATCTCTTCTCTCCCGTCCTTCTTCCAAGATTCCTCATTTCCCTTTCCCAAAATGCCACCCTTGGGTTATTTCTAAGTGATTTAGATGAGTAGAATAGGCCCTCTACTCCCAGGTAGGAGAGAAAAGTCCCGTCTACCTATTTGGGTAAGGTCGCTTACTCAGGTGTAAAAGATGAGCCCTAGCCGCTAGTTAAATCGCCAGGCACTTGCTTGCGCCACTGGCATACACACACACACACACCTCTTATTTCCTTTCCCCACAGCTCAGCAGGAAACCAGGAAAAGAAATAAGAGGTGGGGAGCTCGCCCATCGAAAGGAATGTCAGGCGCCATTTTTGAGGACTGGGGGCTTCTTCTTCACCTTCCTTTCTACATGCTCCTGTGGGAATTTGGGAAGGGACAGTGAATACTGATTGGATGGAAGGAAGGTGAAGTGGGAAGTTTCTGCCACGTAGGCAAGGTGGGACAGGAATGTCCCAGGGGACATTGCGAAGGTGGGTAGGGAACCAGGGAGGGAGTGGTGGACAGGGATTAGTTAAAGACAATGGAATACATGACAGGAAGGTCCCAGGATTCATTACTAAGGGAATCATGTGATAATGGAGTTTTGCAAGGTCAACGGGGTCTCTCCCCATCTGGGCATGCCCGATGACACTAAGGATGACGATCTGGGCTAATAGCCAATCATAGATGTAAGATGTTTTGCCTTCTATATAAACATAAAGGTCAACCTTTGTTCACCGCCTCTCTTGCTCATTTGAACTGCGGGAGGGAACTCCGTTGCGCAAGGGATTTTTGGTACCTGATGGTGGCAATAAAACCTTCCTTTTGAAACTGCATCTGGATGCCTTTTTATTTGATTTAATTGGGTTGTAATCCACAACTTTTGTAACATAGGTCTGCGCCAAGGGTGTGCCAGTTGTGCCCAGGCACACCCTAATGTCTCAAGCAAAAAAGCATCTCTTCAATCCTCCCCTCACCTGCAATGGTCCTCCCACTGTCAGCCAAGCCGAATGCATAGCAGGACATCAGTGTCTACAGTGTTTAATAAATAAAAGAATGAATTTTAAAAAGTCCTTTATGATTGAGTATTCAATCAATGTTCACCTTTAAAAAATATATATATACCCTGGGCACACACCTTCATGAAATGTGCCATGCACGCTAATGGTGGAGAGTGTATTGTGGGCACTCGCATAAAACGGCTGCCATGGCGGTCAGGATCAGCCGCAAAAAGTTCATTTCATAGAATCATAGAATCATAGAATAGCAGAGTTGGAAGGGGCCTACAAGGCCATCGAGTCCAACCCCCTGCTCAATGCAGGAATCCACCCTAAAGCATCCCTGACAGGTGGTTGTCCAGCTGCCTCTTGAAGGCCTCTAGTGTGGGAGAGCCCACAACCTCCCTAGGTAGCTGATTCCACCGTCGCACTGCTCTAACAGTCAGGAAGTTTTTCCTGATGTCCAGCCGGAATCTGGCTTCCTCTCACTTGAGCCCGTTATTCCGTGTCCTGCACTCTGGGAGGACCGAGAAGAGATCCTGGCCCTCCTCTGTGTGACAACCTTTTAAGTATTTGAAGAGTGCTATCATGTTTCCCAGGAGGCTAAAAGAAAAGCGACTTTCCCAAGAACCTAAGTCGAAGGCGGAGGTGGGTCTGAGCTCCAAAACACAAGGCCATGCTTTGCTTTGCAGCAATGCCGGTCCCCCAGTTGATGTTTTTGCTTTTCTAATTTAGAAATAAACTAAAAATCAGGGGAGGCAGGGAACAGCCTCTTGTGGGCGCCAAGAGAGGTGTCCGCAGGCACATAACTGCCCATGGGCGTTCCGTCAGAGATCCCAGATGTATGCTGTCCCTTTTCCTTGCCGGGACTACAGGACATCGTCCCTTTTAGAAAGGCAATTAAAAACAGTGACAGTGCTGACTCCTGGAGTTTGTGAACCACCCAGAGAGCTTTGGCTATTGGGCGGTATAAAAATGTAATAAATAAATAAATAAATAAATTGTGGGGGGGGCTGGCACATGCACCATCAGTGGGCCCCTTTAACCTGGATGAAGCAAGGCATGAAAACAGGGAATTAACCAACACTCCTTCCAAAGAGCGACGTCCCAAGCCATTTTGCTGCCCGAGGCAACAGACAATCATTCCTTTCAGCCGAGGGCTGAATTACATTTCAGAGAAGTCTCAGGAGGCGTATTCCAGCGGTGGGTGGGTCCAAAGGCCAAGAGGCGGGGCCAAACCTCCCAAAATACCAGCATGTTTTAGCCTAAAGCTCTTAGGGCCAGTAACTTAGTCTTAGGGGAGGTGTTCCAACTTTGTAGAATGGGGCGTGGGGAGGCTGCACAAGATCCGGGACACCCCTGAACAATCAGTGGTTGGGGGAAATGGGGTGGGGCCATCTGAGGAACCCCGGGGGCCAAATTGGGTCAAATTTGGCCCGTGGGCCTGATTTTCTGCACCACTGCTGTACAGAAACTCACTGGACTGGCACTTGAATTGCACTTCAATATTGGCAACAGGAGAGCAACCTGAAACAGGCTTGAGGGCAGCAGCAGGATAGTTTAGCAGGTATAGGGCAGGATCCCCGGCACACACAGCTTTGGCCTCCAACACCTAACTACCTGCCCCCCATCTGCCACGCAAAGCAGCTGCCTCATTCTGCTTCATGGCAGGGCCGGCCCTGTCTTCCGGTCATTTTGGGGGTGAGGTGGGGGGTTCTGTGCAAAGAAGGAGTAGAGGTGGAAAGTGTTTATTTAGGATATTTATACCCTATGCTTCAGCATAAAATTCCCAAGGTGGCTTAAAATATTAAAACGTTGTGGGGGGGGGGCAGGGGTGTAGCTCTTCGCGGCTCGTGGGATCCTGGCAAATACCCAACCCAACCATGCCGCCCTCTGGAGCTGGCTCTGGATCAGCAAGACTCCCCACCCATTTCTGCTGTACCATTATCAAGGCACTTTTGCTGGAGTGGCAACAACATCCGTGTCACATGAAAACTGGGGACTGTTGCTCCTGAGGCAGAAGATGCTCACCTTCTCGTTTATCTCGCCTCTTCTCGGGGCCGTTGTCAGGTTTCTGGGGGTTGCGGACTAAGTTCACTCTGGTGGAGCCCCTCCTCTGTTGGTGGGATCTGGTGGGCTTGTCTGGCCACAATGGCAGCCGGAAGGAGCAGAAGAGGGCCGCCATTTTAATTCCCCACAATGCTCTAGGGCCATGCTATGTTAGGGGTATTGTGGGAAATTTAAATGATGGCTGCACTCAGCCACCTGATACTGCCCAGAGCTCTGGGCCAGAAAAATATATACAACTGGAGTGGCCAAGTGTCCTACTTTACAGAGGGCAGTCCTCTGTTTGATGGGCTGTCCAGTCCAAGCCTGGTTGAAAGATAAAGAACCCTAAGACGAGAGAGAACCAGGGGTCTTGATGTCAGCACCTGGACAGCAGACAGACGACACACAGATCGCCTGGTCCGTCTTCCCTACTATGGGGAGATATATTGAATTTCTGTTTAAATTACAGTGTTTCTAATTTCCATCTCTACATATAAATTAGCATATGTGAATGTTATGCAAATTGGTTTCCTCTTTGTCCTCTGTTCTGGTGATGCATTTCCTCTCTCTCTCTCTCTCTCTCTCTCTCTCTGGTGATGTGTAAGTGACCACCCGAAAGGGGAGATATCAGTGGGGTGAGGCTGTGGCAACTGCTCAAAGCCGTCTGGGGCAGATGCTGGCCCTGCCTCTCTCTCCATCGTCCTCTCCCTCCCTCCCTCCCTCCATCCCACCCCCCTCTTCCTGCTCTCAGAAACCCTTGGAACAACTCTTGGCTGCATTCTCTGAGACAGGAAGGTGTCCCCAAGTCTCAGGAAGGAAAAACATTCCGTGCTGAACCCACAAAGACCGTCTCCGTGGGGCTGGGGTTGGCCGAGCTCCAATCCTGACATCACCTGGGAACTGGAACCCGAAGCACAGCTGTGTTTTCTTCTTCATCATCACCATCGTCGTCCTCTTCTTTTTTTAAAGTTCCAGTGGTGTTTTTCAGCATTCTTTTTATAGCTCTTTCTCCTCCCAAATATTTCAGGCTCTTGAAATGTTTAACTCTGTAGATCTAGGACTCCGAGCTAGGAAAGGAGAGGGGGTGTACTGGCACCCAACCCAGGAGCCCATCAAGGGAAATCATTTCCCTGATCCTTGTTTCACTGCATGGAGAACAGTCTCAGATCCTCACAGATTTCCAACGTTTTGGCAAGTAGCTCAAATCCCAGTGGATTTAAGGACTGGTTTCGACACTGTATTTAGCATGTCCTGAAGTGATCTGCTGAAATTTCCTAATTCTATACACTGGCTTTAGGATGCCACAGCCTCAAGGTTAAATATCATGTTGGCTATTTGGGGCGTTTGGGTCTGTACCTGTTCTGCCTTTGGCTCCACCCATCACTGGAATGCAACCCTCAAGACCTTCTTGGAAATGAAATCCTGGGGTGAAAGAGCCTTAATGCCCCTGGCCTGTTCCAGTAGATGTCTTGAATAGGGCTGTGCTCCGCTCCAATTCGGATCGCAAATCTGGAGCGGAGCACCCTGATCCGCCTCCGCCAAAGGTGGATCCAAATTGGGTCGGGGGAGCTGCAGATTGAGGTGAAGCGGTTCACCTCCATCCGGAGCTCCAAATGCAGGTAAGTGGGTGGGAGGGGGCTCACCAGTCCGTGCAGCAACGGCGGCAGAGCCAGGTAAGGGGGCATGGGGGAGGGGGGCTTACATGTGTCCGTCGTGATCCGGCTCAGGCTTCAACTAAGGCCTGGGCAAGGTGAGGTGGGAGTGGGAGGTGAGGTGGGAGGGGGGCTTACCTGGCACCGCTGCAGTCCATGCGGCAACGGCGGTGGAGCCAGGTATGGGGGCATAGGGGAGGTGGGTTACATGTGTCTGTCGTGATCCGGCTCAGGCTTCAACTGTGCTGGACCCCAACAGACGCAGGTAAGTGAGGGGGGAGGGGGGCTTACCTGGCTCCGCCGCCACAGTCCGTGCGATGATGGTGGCGGAGCCAGGTAAGGGGGCAGGGGGGCTTATTCGGCCCCTATTTTGTCCCCCCTTCCCCACTTACCTGCCTCCGCCACCCGCTGCGGATGCAAGTAAGTAGGGAAGGGAGGCAAAATCTCGATCTGCCCCTCCAGATCTTGCTCCGCGGAGCGGGGGAGGGTCGGATCGACCCGAAGCGGTTCGGGCCCGATCCGAAAGTTCCGGATCGGGCCACAAAGCGGTTCGGGGGGTCCGTGCACAGCCCTAGTCTTGAACCTTTTCAGATGCCAGACAGGCATGAAGGGAGCCACTTCTTATTTATTTTTTACCGTATATTTGTATAATGGTAGAACTGCCATTGCTACTAACCATAGGCCAGGCTGCAGCTCTGCCCTACCGTTTGTGGGTTGGTTGTTTTTTTGGCGTTTTGTATGAAAATGATACATGTTATACAGATGCCCCCAGGCAAGAAACGTGCAAAATCTCAGAAGGAGAAAGGCAGGTGCTAGAGAGTGCTGACGGGTGGGAAATAGTTCGAGCTTTCTTGTTTTTTTGCAGAATTGACAGGGGTGGATGTAGGGCACACAGCGGCAGACGCAAAAAGACGTGAACATTCAGCTTTTTCAAATCAACAAACCATGGTTTTAAACCTGGCTTTAGCGTGCTGTCTGAATTGACAAGCTTAAGCGCTATGCGCAAACGGCCTCTCAAAATTCTCCACCTTATTTGTGGGTAGAGAAATTGGAGGAGCAATTTCACCGAATTTCTCCCGGGGGAAGAGGAGTTCTCCAACAATTTCACACAGGTAGACATGAACGGCATCTGCCATTTGGACGCCCGCTCTCCCAGCTGGGAGACATCCCTTTGGAGCTCTTCACAATCCCTTTGTGTTTTAACAACCTGAAATAATGTGGTGTCGTCAGCATGAAAGAACAATAAATTCTTCTGCTTCAAGGATTTATAGCAGGCAGGGAAATTTAATTCTACACAGCAGTAGGTACTTTCAATGGTCCAAAATATTTTACCTTTCCACACATGCTTGTTATATTCCCAGAAAGATTTATTCACTCTATTTAATGTTCCCGTGACTTTCCCAGAGGTAGATATGCTGCTACAGATTAAAACCAAAGGCCTGGTTGTGATTTTACATAAAGCAGTGCTCGCTTGGAGTGCATTCTCAGGGTCAAGCTACGTGTTATGGATTGGGGCAACGATAGACTGGAAGAGGAGGACAAACCTTCCTCACCCCATGAATAGAGTTTTTAAAAAAGAGAAAAAAGTCTCCGTTGATGCCAGGGGCTTGTCTATACAGCTTGTTTACCTCGACCTAAATGCGCATATTCGCGTTTCAGGACACATAATGCAGCCGTCCATTCGCCGTAGCGCCGGGTTTTTAACTTGATAATGCACATGTGAGCATTTGCGATTTACCGCGATTTTTGGATCCCGTCCGAGTTTGCACTGTTTTATGGTTATGTATCTTTGGGAGAGTTAAATCGCATTTTGACATGTGGGCGGAGCTTTGAGGGTAGGGCAACGTGATTGGGCGATTTCCCAATTTCCCATGTGATTGGGCGATTTCCCAATTTCCCACGTGATTGGGCGATTTCCCAATTTCTCACCTATCGGTTGCCTCGTTCGTTCGCGCCGTTTTTAGTTTGAATTCTCTGATTCTGCGGAGCTCCGCAGAGAGACCTTATTAAAACAAAGAGGATGGAACGGGCATCCTTCTCTGCTGCCTCGTTCCTTCCCCAGCCCCCACTCTCCTGGTTTGTCTGTTATGTGAACCTGTGGAACTCCGCATATAAAATTTATAGCCTCCATCGTCTCTACTCCGTAGCATCGTATATGCGCAAGTGCGCATTTATAACTGCGCTATCAAAAAAATCCAGGAAATAAATCAGTGTTGCTGCTGCAGTGTGACACTCTTTACCTAGATTCGAATCAACGAAAATTTGGGTTTATATTTAATGAGGAGCAATCCAGTTGTCGTATAGACGGGAGCCAAGAGAGAAGAATTTCAGGAAGAAAAAATTGGTGTGGGTTGGAAGGTTTAACCCTCCTCTACTGGTGTGAGGTGGTCCCAACGATCTGAATTGAGGTCACACACACTTACTCTAGAGTAAAAAAAGAGATAAGCCTCAGCTCCTGGCTACACAATTAACATAACACACAGTTTGATCCTCATATGACATAGAGAGAGGGCATAGGGATGGCGCCAGCTGCTGGCAAGGTCAGGGTCATCATGGGCTATGGGTACTTTGAAGGTATCTGGTATACTGCCCCTGAACATGAAGGCTCTAATGGTCTCTTGTGACTAATATCTATTGAAAGCCATCAACAGAATGGTGGGAGATTCAAAACTGATGAAAGTAAGTATTTCTTCATACAGCATATAGTTAAACTATGGAATTCATTACCACACTAATGGCCACCAATTTGGATGCCTTTAAAATTCCTGGAGGAGAAGGCTATCAATGGCTACTAATCTTGATGGCTATGGGCTACCTCCAGTATCAGAGGCAGTAAGCCCTTATACACTAGCTGCTGGGGAACATGGGCAGGAGGGTGCTGTTACACTCATGTCCTGCTTGTGGGTTTTCTCTCAACAGCTGGTCGGCCACTGTGTGAACAGAATGCTGGACTAGATGGACCCTTGGTCTGATCCAGCCGGGCTTATCTTGTGTTCTTTTGTCAAATCCTTTTTTTCAGGCCATCTAAGCTAGTGGCCAATTCAAGATCAGACTAATTTGATCTCATTTTTTGATCGGGTAACCTCCCTTGTGGACTGTGGGAATGCTGTGGACATCATATATCTTGACTTCAGGAAAGCTTTTGACAAAGTGCCCCATGACATTCTGATTAACCAACTAGCTGAAAGTGGGCTAGATGGAACAACTATTAGGTGGATTCACAGTTGGCTACAAAATCGGACTCAAAGAGTACTTATCAATGGAACCTTCTCAAATTGGGGAGAGGCAACGAGTGGGGTACTGCAGGGCTCAGTCCTGAGCCCAGTGCTCTTCAACATTTTTATTAATGATTTGGACGAGGAGGTGCAGGAAACGCTGATCAAATTTGCAGATGACAGAAAATTGGGTAGGATAGCTAATACCCTGGAAGACAGAAACAAACTTCAAAGTGATCTTGATAGGCTGGAGTGCTGGGCTGAAAACAACAGAATGAAATTTAATAGGGATAAATGCCAAGTTCTACATTTAGGAAATAGAAACCAAATGCACAGTTACAAGATGGGGGATACTTGGCTCAGCAATATTACAAACAAGAAGGATCTTGGAATTGTTGTAGATCACAAGCTGAATATGAGCCAACAGTACGATATGGCTGCAAGAAAGGCCAATGCTATTTTGGGCTGCATTAGTAGAATTATAGCTTCCAAATCACGTGAGGTACTGGTTCCTCTCTATTCGGCACTGGTTAGGCCTCATCTAGAGTATTGCGTCCAGTTCTAGGCTCCACAATTCAAGAAGGACGCAGACAAGCTGGAGCGTGGTCAGAGGAGGGCAACCAGGATGATCAGGGGTCTGGAAACAAAGCCCTATGAAGAGAGATTGAAAGAACTGGGCATGTTTAGCCTGGAGAAGAGAAGATTGAGGGGAGAGATGATAGCACTCTTCAAATACTTAAAAGGTTGTCACACAGAGGAGGGCCAGGATCTCTTCTCGATCCTCCCAGAGTGCAGGACACGGAATAACGGGCTCAAGTTAAAGGAAGCCAGATTCCAGCTGGATATCAGGAAAAACTTGATAGAGCAGTACGACAATGGAATCAGTTACCTAGGGAGGTTGTGGGCTCTCCCACACTGGAGGCCTTCATGAGGCAGCTGGACAACCATCTGTCAGGGATGCTTTAGGGTGGATTCCTGCATTGAGCAGGGGGTTGGACTAGATGGCCTTGTAGGCCCCTTCCAACTCTGCTATTCTAGGATTCTAAGATCTTGTTGCAATGACTTCCACAAGTTAATCAACCACTGAGCTTACTGTCCATTCATGTTCTTGTTACACATTGCAAATAGCCCTGCTTGAATCATAAATTATGTAGAAGGTAGTGCATACCACGCTTCTACGGCTGGTTCCACTTTTAATTTTATCATTTACTGTCCTGCTTAATACAATGACATCTCTAAATGCATGTTTAATACAATATGAAACTATATAAAATAATAAATAATTGAAAACACCCCCGCAAAGAGAACCATAAAACTGGGCAGTATCATAGAACTTTGGTGAACAAGGCTGTCAATCAGCTCTATTTGCCTTATTTATTTTATTTATTACATTTATATACCGCCCCAAAGCCGAAGCTCTCTGGATGGTTTACAAAAGTTAAAAACAGTAAACGTTAAAAAGTATACAAATTTTTAAACCATCAAAAACGTAAGAACAACAGTATAAAAACAACAACACCCATTTAAAAACAACAGTTCTGGGGTCCGTTAAAAGACAAACTTAGCATTGTTAAATGCTGTTAAATGCCTGGGAGAAGAGAAAAGTATTGACCTGGCACCTGAAAGATAACAGTGTTGGCACCAGGTGAGCCTTACTGGGGAGATCATTCCACAGTCGAGGGGCCACCACCGAAAAGGCCTTCTCCCTTGTTGCCATCCTCCGGAGTAGGCACTCGGAGGAGGACCTTAGATGCTGAGCGCAGTGTACGGGTAGGTTCATGTCGGGTGAGGCGTTCCGTCAGGTATTGTGGTCTCAAGCCATGTAGGCATTTATAGGTTGAAACCAGCACCTTGAATTGGGCTCGGAAACGTATAGCCCCTGCCAAAGGAAGTGAGGCAAGTGGCTACCAGGAGCAGGGCCTTCTCTGCTGTGGCACCCCGGCTGTGGAATGAGCTCCCTAGGGAGGTTCGCTTGGCACCTACATTATATTCTTTTAGACGCCAGGTGAAGACCTTTTCATTCGCCCAGTATTTTAACAGTCTATAAATGAATTTTAACTTCCTGTTTTAAATTTGTATTTTAAATTTGTATGTTTGCATTGCTGCTGTTTTTATCTTGTTTGTGCTTTTCTATTGTATTTTCTATTATGGTTTTATACTGTTGTTTTATACTTGAATTGTCTTAATTTTGTAAACCGCCCAGAGAGCTTCGGCTATTGGGCGGTATAGAAATGCAATAAATAAATAAATAAATAAATAGGCAGCCAATGCAAGCGGGCCAGAATCGGTGTTTGCTTTCATTTTCATCCCTGAATTGAGATCCGAGCGCTACAAATGGAGCTGCTTTTGTGCTCTATATAACCTCTAGGTAGCACTGTGGTATAGCAGAACAGCACAAGAGAAAAATCACTTTTTCTTCCACTTTCACTATTAAATGCTGAATTTTCCCTGCTTTTTTTAAAAAAAGTCATCAGAATTGTTGCTTAGACACAGAAGCGAAACTGGAGAGTCACAATGTCATTTAAAGAACCCATAAACAACCACAAGTAAGGAATGATGCACGCACGCTAAATGCTTTGTCAGAAAGCATTTACAGGTCAGGGAAAACCTGTGTCAGCAAATAATTATTCTAAGAGGTGTTTAAATTTATTTATTTATTTATTTATTTATTACATTTCTATACCGCCCAATAGCCAGAGCTCTCTGGGCGGTTCACAAAAATTAAAACCATTCAAAGTATAAAACGACAATATAAAACCATAATATAAAATACAATATAAAAGCTCAACCAGATAAAAACAGATAAAAGCTTGCCATATCATGGGATAGCTAATACCATGGAAGACAGAAACAAACTTCAAAGTGATCTTGATAGGCTGGAGTGCTGGGCTGAAAACAACAGGATGAAATTTAATAGGGATAAATGCCAAGTTCTACATTTAGGAAATAGAAACCAAATGCACAGTTACAAGATGGGGGATACTTGGCTCAGCAATACTACAAACGAGAAGAATCTTGGAATTGTTGTAGATCGAAAGCTGAATATGAGCCAACAGTGCGATATGGCTGCAAGAAAGGCAAATGGTTTATTATTATTATTATTATTATTATTATTATTATTATTATTATTATTTATTTATTTATATAGCACCATCAATGTACATGGTGCTGTACAGAGTAAAACAGTAAATAGCAAGACCCTGCCACATAGGCTTACATTCTAATAAAATCATAATAAAACAATAAGGAGGGGAAGAGAATGCAAACAGGCACAGGGTAAAAGAAGTATAGCTTCCAAATCACGTGAGGTACTGGTTCCTCTCTATTCGGCCCTGGTTAGGCCTCATCTAGAGTATTGCGTCCAGTTCTGGGCTCCACAATTCAAGAAGGACGTAGACAAGCTGGAGCGTGTTCAGAGGAGGGCAGCCAGGATGATCAGGGGTCTGGAAACAAAGCACTATGAAGAGAGACTGAGGCCATAGCTAGACCTAAGGTTTATCCCTGGATCGTCCAGGGGTCAAACCTGTTCATCTAGGTGAGGTGACACACAGGGGATCCAGTGCTCAGGCAGGGGTGAACCCTGGATGATCCCAGGATAAACCTTAGGTCTAGCTGTGGCCCCAAAGAACTGGGCCTGTTTAGCCTGGAGAAGAGAAGATTGAGGGGAGAGATGATAGCACTCTTCAAATACTTAAAAGGTTGTCATCCAGAGGAGGGCCAGGATCTCTTCTCGATCCTCCCAGAGTGCAGGACACGGAATAACGGGCTCAAGTTAAAGGAAGCCAGATTCCAGCTGGACATCAGGAAAAACTTCCTGACTGTTAGAGCAGTATGACAATGGAATCAGTTACCTAAGGAGGTGGTGGGCTCTCCCACACTAGAGGCCTTCAAGAGGCATCTGGACAAGCTTCTGTCAGGGATGCTTTAGGGTGGATTCCTGCATTGAGCAGGGGGTTGGACTCGATGGCCTTGTAGGCCCCTTCCAACTCTGCTATTCTAGGATTCTAGGATTCTATGATTTATGCCTCTCAAACCATGTATAGGAGAGGGTTCCAGGGGTTGGGTGCCACTACTGAAATGGCCCACTTACATGCCGACACCTGGCGACATCCTATTGGTGAAGTTTTTGGATGTATATAGGGGATACACTTCCATAGCTTTCTGGTGATAGAGTGTGTTTGTCTGAGTACTGAGTAGGCAAGTATGCAGACCTTTCCTTCTTGTTGTCTCTGTTGAGGAAGTACTTTTATAGAAGCACCCTTCAGAGAGATCAGACAGACAATGAATTAAAAGCATGAAATAAAATACAGGCAACTCTATACAATGCAGCATTCCATCCCCACCATCTCTTCCGTCCTTGGCTGCTTTTCCTTCTATCTCTTTCTCTTCTTGAGTGCTTTGTCTCCTCCTCCTCCTCCTCCCTCCCCCCTTCCACTCCTCTCCTCGCTCAATCCCCAACAGGGACAGGGTGTGAAACCTACTGCTTGGGGTGAAAAGCAGGTTAATTTCCAGCCGTAGCTTCCCTCTGAAAACAATAGGACAATACCCTGCCTGCGTAAACCAGCCCCAAGGAGGGGAAGTTGTAATATTTGTATTTAGCACTCAGTAAATTAGAAACGGAGAAAAGAAAAACGGAGAGGCAATTAGAGCGCTTCTTGGCCCGGTTCCTCGCAGTGCTGTCCAGGGAAGTCTCTGGGGTCCAGTGAGCCTGGGCTTGAAGGTCACCTGGACTGCGCTTATTAAAAACAGCCACTACCTCTGTGCAGAACCGAGAAAACAAGGGGAAGCTACATCCAGGCATACACCCAAGAGTCCAGGGTCCCGACCGCTACATGCTCTTTTCCCCTCTTCCTGGCTTGCCAGCCTAGAAAGGATGAGTTTGTGAATCAGGTTAGTGCTGCGTAGAAAAATATACACACACACACACACACACTGTGAAGTAGCCATTCTGGATTTCATAGAATAATAGAATAGTAGAGTTGGAAGGGGCCTACAAGGCCATCGAGTCCAACCCCCCACTCAATGCAGGAATCCACCCTAAAGCATCCCTGACAGAGGGTTGTCCAGCTGCCTCTTGAAGGCCTCTAGTGTGGGAGAGCCCACCACCTCCCTAGGGAACTGATTCCATTGTCGTACTGCTCTAACAGTCAGGAAGTTTTTCCTGATGTACAGCTGAAATCTGGCTTCCTTTAACTTGAGCCCGTTATTCAGTGTCCTGCACTCTGGGAGGATCGAGAAGAGATCCTGGCCCTCCTCTGTGTGACAACCTTTTAAGTATTTGAAGAGTGCTCTCATGTCTCCCCTCAATCTTCTCTTCTCCAGGCTAAACATGCCCAGTTCTTTCAGTCTCTCTTCATAGAGTTTTGTTCCCCCTGATCATCCTGGTTTAACGTACAAGCTGGGTTTAGAAAAGGCAGAGGAACTAGAGACCAAATTGCCAATATCTGCTGGATAATGGAGAAAGCCAGGGAGTTCCAGAAAAACATCTATTTCTGTTTTATTGACTATTCTAAAGCCTTCGACTGTGTGGATCATAACAAACTGTGGCAAGTTCCTGGTGGTATGGGGATACCAAGTCATCTTGTTTGCCTCCTGAGGAATTTGTATAACGAACAAGTAGCAACGGTAAGAACAGACCACGGAACAACGGACTGGTTTAAGATTGGGAAAGGAGTACGGCAGGGTTGTATACTCTCACCCTACCAATTCAACTTGTATGCAGAACACATCATGCGACGTGCTGGGCTTGACGAATCCAAGGCTGGAGTTAAAATCGCAGGAAGAAACATTAAAAATCTCAGATATGCAGATGACACCACTTTGATGGCTGAAAGCGAGGAGGAGCTGAGGAGCCTTATGACGAAGGTGAAAGAAGAAAGTGCAAAAGCTGGATTGCAGTTAAACCTCAAAAAAACCAAGATTATGGCAACCAGCTTGATTGGTAACTGGCAAATAGAGGGAGAAAATGTGGAGGCAGTGACAGACTTTGTATTTCTGAGCGCAAAGGTTACTGTAGACGCTGACTGCAGCCAGGAAAACAGAAGACGTTTACTTCTGGGGAGGAGAGCAATGACAAATCTTGATAAAATAGTTAAGAGCAGAGACACCACACTGACAACAAAGGTCCGCATAGTTAAAGCAATGGTATTCCCCGTAGTAACCTATGGCTGCGAGAGCTGGACCATAAGGAAGGCTGAGCGAAGGAAGATAGATGCTTTTGAACTGTGGTGTTGGAGGAAAATTCTGAGAGTGCCTTGGACTGCAAGAAGATCAAACCAGTCCATACTCCAGGAAATAAAGCCAGACGGCTCCCTTGAGGGAATGGTATTAAAGGCAAAACTGAAGTACTTTGGCCACATAATGAGAAGACAGGACACCCTGGAGAAGATGATGATGCTAGGGAAAGCGGAAGGCAGAAGGAAGAGGGGCCGACCAAGGGCAAGATGGAGGGATGATATTCTGGAGGTGACAGACTTGACCTTGGGGGAGCTAGGGGTGGCGACGGCCGACAGAAAGCTCTGCCATGGGCTGGTCCATGAAGTCACAAAGAGTCAGAAGAGACTGAACGAATAAACAACAACAAACAACAACTTTAAAAATAATTAACATATTTTTTTAAAAAAAAATGTTGCTTGATTAATTGGGAACACCTTTCTACTCAACCAGGTTTTAATTTTTAACAGTTTTTATTTGCCACCCAATATCCAACTTCTCCGAGTGGCTAACCATAACTGTAAAAACATAAAAATGCAAATATAAACTAGGGTGACCCTATGAAAAGGAGGACAGGGCTCCTGTATCTTTAACAGTTGCATAGAAAAGGGAATTTCAGCAGGTGTCATTTGTAGATATGGAGAACCTGATGAAATTCCGTCTTCATCACACCAGTTAAAGCTGCAGGTGCCCTGCCTTCTTTTAAATCTGGTCACTCTAGTATAGCTCCTGCAGCTTTACTGGTTGTGACGAAGAGGAAATTTCACCAGGTTCTCCATATATACAAATGACACCTGCTGAAATTCCCTTTTCAATACAACTGTTAAAGTTACAGGAGCCCGGTCCTCATTTTCACATGCTCAGCCTAGAACCTGCCCAAGAATGGAAGTACAAGGCAGAGGTGGGGACTGAGTTCCAAAACACAAAACCCCTCTTTTGAACCCAAATCAAGATGGCGCTGCATGGCAAGTCTTTGCTTTGCAGCAGATGGCAAGCCCCACGTCCCCCAAAATACCTATCTCTTGGGGCTCCCATTTGCTACCCTCCTTCTTAATGGGTGAAATGCTTCTCCTAAAACTTAATTGCTGGTCCTGAGAGCTTTGAGCCAAAATACATTGGTACCTTTGGTATTATATAATTGGCCCTGCCCCCTTTTGCCTTAGCTCCGCCCACCACTGGAGCGCACCTCCTGAGAGCTTCTTGAGATGAAAGAAACCCAGCACCCCTGCTTTAAAGCCATCTAGCCTCCTTTTTAGGGGCTTGAAGAATAATGCATGGTATTTAAAGGGCATTCCGCACTCTCTGTTCCCTTGAGCAGAATGGAAAGGTTACATGTTGTCTGCTAGATATAAATTAGATCAGTTGAATGCTAAATACAATATTTAGCTACCTGCCATGGTCTGGGTGCTATCTATATGTGGGGAGTTTACTGGACAGTTTACCGGAATGGGGTGAAATGGGGGGGGCTTTCCCTATGAGAGCAGCCCCCACCCCAATTTTGCCCCATCAGAGCAAACTGTCAGGGAAAGGAGCGGATGTCTATTTTTATTAACTGAAGATGCACAGCTGTGTGTCAGCAAAGTAAAGGATAAAAGCTCCCTCCGCAAATGTGCAGTTTCGGATAAACATTGGGGTGAATTAATGCCACATCAGAGAAGTTAATTAACACAATCCTGCCCTCTTCCCAGCTTCAGGCAACCAATCAGGGGGTCACCATCCACCTCCGGTGACCTCGCTTTGAAGAAAAAAAGTCAGGGTAAGTTCCCAACTTTTACTGTGCAGCTTCCATGAAAAGCCCCGGGATGGCTACGAGTCAGCGGCTGCGACGTATAACTGACCCAGAGTCACTGCATGGCCACTGCAGGGCTTAGAAGATGTATAGACAGACCCCTGTTAAGCAATCTCTACTTCTTGCAGTCATGGGATGTTCCACAGGAAGGACTACGTAGTTGCTGCTACGTGAATTGGAACTGGATTGGGCAGGATGGTTGTCCCTGGGATGTCGAATCAGAATAAGATCACGTAATCTGTCTCCCGCTCAGACAGTTAAGATGAACCCTAAACGAGTATGAAAAGTCTGGGTACTATCATGTATCTCAGACTTAGCTACTGAGCACTTCCATCATGCAATAGACTTGGTACCAGGTTTTGTGGGGTGAAAAAGAAAGAGTCTGAGGCCATAGCTAGATGGGGCGTTATCCCGAAATGATCGTCCCTGTGTGTTGACATGATGCACAGGGGATCCCGGGAGCAGGGAAGGCTGATCCCTCCTTTTCCCCTGAATATGGCCCTACAGTTGTAGCCTGCTTTTTCCGCAGTCTCGGGCTGATCCCAGGATCGCAGAACGTGTGGGCGGGTGTTGCGTTTTGTCCCAGCTCCTCGTGGTTACTCGTGAGGAGCCGGGAACCGTGCACGGGGCGCAGAGTTCCTGAGGAGCTCTGCGTCCATTGGGGGTGGCGTGGTGGGAGCGGGAAAAATAGTTTTAAATGAAAAAAAAACCCTAACGTTTTGTGCACGAGTGCTCGTGAGCTCTTCTCCTTTAAGAAAATTAAAAACAAAATGGCGGCCGCGACATCCTGTTCCTCCGACACCGTCGTTCGCCATGTGTAAACAGAGGGGGAGATCTCGTGATAACAATGTCGCAAGATCCTCACCCCTCCGTCGTACTAGACCCGTAGGTCTAGCTGAGGCCTGAGAGAAACTTCTGGAGGAATGGGAAATGTCAGTGCTGTCTTTGTTCTGAAAATGAAAGTATTAAGGAAGTTGGACTTGTAGACCACACGGAAAAGTATTCCAGTTGATAGTAAACAATTGTAAAGTTGTGTTTTCTAGGTGGAAAGGAAATAGATATTTTGAAGTTGGTTTCCAAAAGTTCTTAGCGGTATCCTTTGTTCGTGGACATTTTCAGAAGTCTTGGCAACACAGAGGCTTTTCCTGAAAATAGTAAGAGCTTGAGAAGTTTCTTAACTGTCTGTGTAATATAGGGTGACCATATGAAAAGGAGGACAGGGCTCCTGTATCTTTAACAGTTGTATTGAACAGGAAATTCCAGCAGGTGTCATTTGTATATATGGAGAACCTGGGGAAATTCCCTCTTCATCACAACAGTTAAAGTTGCAGGTGCCCTGCCCTCTTTTAAATCTGGCCACTCTAGTATAGCTCCTGCAGCTTTAACTGCTGTGATGAAGAGGGAATTTCACCATGTTCTCCATATATACAAATGACACCTGCTGGAATTCCCTTTTCTATGCAACTGTTAAAGATACAGGAGCCCTGTCCTCCTTTTCATAGGGTCACCCTACATTTGTATGTATGGATAGGGTGACCCTATGAAAAGGAGGACAGGGCTCCTGTATCTTTAACAGCAATGTAGAAAAGGGAATTTCAGCAGGTGTCAATTGAAGAGGGTGAAATTCCCTCTTCATCACAACAGTTAAAGCTACACTAGCTATATTAGAGTGGCCAGATACAAAAGAGGGCAGGGCTTCTGCAGCTTTAACTGTTGTGATGAAGAGGGTATTTCACCCTCTTCAATTGACACCTGCTGAAATTCCCTTTTCTACATCACTGTTAAAGATACAGGAACCCTGTCCTCCTTTTCATAGGGTCACCCTAAGTATGGAGAACCTGGTGAAATTTCCTTTTCATCACAACAGTTAAAGCTGCAGGTGCCCTGCCCTCTTTTAAATCTGGTCACTCTAGTATAGCTCCTGCAGCTTTAACTGCTGTGATGAACAGGGAACTTCACCAGGTGCTGCATGCATACAAATGACACCTGCTGAAATTCCCTTTTCTATGCAACTGTTAAAGATACAGGAGCCCTGTCCTCCTTTTCATAGGGTCACCTTACATTTGTATGTATGGAAAACCTGGTGAAATTTCCTTTTCATCACAACAGTTAAAGCTGCAGGTGCCCTGCCCTCTTTTAAATCTGGTCACTCTAGTATAGCTCCTGCAGCTTTAACTGCTGTGATGAAAAGGGAACTTCACCAGGTGCTGCATGCATACAAATGACACCTGCTGAAATTCCCTTTTCTATGCAACTGTTAAAGATACAGGAGCTCTGTCCTCCTTTTCATAGGGTCACCCTAGCAGGTTCCTTCTCTTTTAGTGACACCAGCTTGCCTTCTGGGCAATGAATGCTTTCTGACCAGCTATGCCTACCATGGAAGCCATTTTATGAATGGGAAGCTTGCTCTCCAAGCAGCCATTTTGTGAGAGTAGCCACAACTCTCGCTCAGCATTCCAGATGTGACCACTGAGCCCAAAAGCTTGGAGACCCCTGGTCTAGAGCATTGTGGGAAATTGAAATGGAACTCCCTCCCCCACCCTCCTCCCCTGGCAGCTGACAGGAACGGCCCCACCAGGGGACACTTTGCCCACCGCACTGCTCAACCTGACCACTACACATTGCTGAAGGCTCAAATGCATCTATGCTGTACCCATTTACTCTTCAGTAACCTGGCCTCCACTGGTTTAAACACTGGGGTGTTTGTTCTTTGAGTTACAGCTATACTAGCAAAACGCGGCTGCCCAGCAATATCTTAGACATGGTTCAAAATACACCTCAGCAGTTGCAGTGTGGAGTATGGAAATTAGGGTGGCCATAGATATTTATTGATTACATTTATATCCCGCCTTTTTTCCTCCAAGGAACCCAAGGCGGTGTACATAATTCTCCTCCTCCTCCTCTCCATTTTATCCTCACAACAACAACCCCGTGAGGTAGGTTGGGCTGAGAGTCTGTGACTGGCCCAAAGTCACCCAGTGGGTTTTCATGGCCGAGTTGGGATTAGAACCCGGATCTCCCGACTCCCAGTCCAACATAAGAACATCAGAAGTGCCCTGCTGGATCAGACCAAGGGTCCATCTAGTCCAGCATTCTGTTCACACAGCAGCCAACCATCCATCGGCCAGGGACCAACAAGGCAGAACATGGTGCAATAGCACCCTCCCACCCATGTTCCCCAGCAACTGGTGCACACAGGCTTACTGCCTCAAATACTGGAGATTTGCACACAACCATCAGGGCTAGTAGCCATTGATAGCCTTCTCCTCCAGGAATTTATCCAACCCCCTTTTGAAGCCATCCAAATTGATGGCCATCACTACATCTTGTGGCAGTGAATTCCATCATTTAACTATGTGCTACACCACACTGGCTCTTTAAATGTATCTTTAACAATTGCATAGAAAAGGAAATTTCAGCAAGTGTCATTTGTCTGCATGCAGCACCTGGTGAAATTTGTATCTGGCCAGGAGGGCAGAGCTCCTGCAGCTTTAGCTGTTGTGACGAAGAGGGAATTTCACCAGGTGCTGCATGCATGAAATCCCCTTTTCTATGCAACTGTTAAAGATAACAGGAGCCCTGTCTTCCATTCCATAGGGTCACCCTATGTATCTCCTACTTTACAGAGGACATTCCTGTATTCGAAGGGCCATCCGAAGGCAGTCCTCTCTTTGACGGTGTCCTCTGTCTGACACGCTGCCTGGTCCAAGTCCAGTTCAAAGAAAAAGACCCCAAATGAGGGAGGAGAACAGCAGGGTCCTTGAGGGTGCCCGTTAGCAGGCTGAGTGGCAAAGCACCCAGGGGCCACCATTCCTGTTGTGGTCAGATGTATCGCAGTTCCGTCTCAATTATAGTAACCCTTTTCTAAATTTGCAGCCGCACGTCTAAATTAGCCTATGCAAATTGTATGCAGACCAGTATCGGCTTTCGTCCTCTTTTGGGGCAATGCGGAATGGTCACCCTACAAACCGTGCAATGCTCGGTTGCCTTTGACTTAACTGCTGTAGACATGATCGACTCACACAGGGGGGGTTACCTGCCACAGAAGGAGGAGGAAGCTGAACCCAGAAGGGGAGGACAGCATTTTAAGGAGGCACGCCCCAATGGCAAACTCAGGGACAGTGGCTTGAAGGCCAGAGACCAGGAAATAGAAACTTAGGAAGCTGCGTTACACAGAGGCATAATTATACGGTCAACGCTGACTGGCAGCAGTTGCTCTCCAGGGTGTCAGGTAGGTGTTTTTCCAGCTCTACCTGGAGATGCTGATGGAGATCGAATCTGAGACCTTCCGCCTGCCAAGGAGGTGTTATACTACTGAGCCACGTCCCTTTCCGTGCCACAGAAGGTCCCTACTAAATCAGAATAAGCACATTCCTTCGGGGTCCGTACTATTTAGGACTTAAGGGCGGACTTCCCCTACCCAGTGCCCTCCCGGCTGGGGATAATGGGAGTTGTAGTCTATCCATCTGGAGGGCGCCAAGTTGGGGAGGGCTGTCCTAGGGCATAAGCCGCGCGGACGGAGTCTCAGGACCGACGGCTTTCCGAGGCCGCTCCCAGCGGGCCCTGGCTCAGACCCCACCTGCTTCTCCGGCCACGGCCCACGTCAAAAGCTTCAGCCGAGGAGGTGTCAGAACAATCACTTGATAACAAGGCCTATTTTTAGAGCGAGGATACAGCCCGGGCGCTGACAATGGGGGGAAGGGGGCCGGGTTTCCCCCCCAGTGACCACTCGGCAGCAGAAAGGCCCGAAAGGTTTCCTCGATGACTTGGAGCCATACAATGCAAGGAAAATAGAGCAGAGAGAGACACAGACACTGCGAGCCAAAGATTATCTGCTCCTTTACCCCAATGCCGTGACCCCGGGAGAGGGCAGGAAGGCAGGCAGGCGCTGCCGTCAGTGTGTGGGTGAGGCTCCTGCTGAAAACTGGAAAACAAGGTGTAGCGCAGCAGGGGACTCAGCTTTTCCACAGGGCCTCTCCAAGACCTGGCCGGATTGTGGACGACTCCTCGTTGGCCCGGCCCTAACCTTAAGCGCTTCTGTTTTGTTCCATTATTCCAAAGGTACCTTTGTCGAGCCAGAACTAAGCCAGGAAGTGCAAGAGTCGGCTGAAGTCCATCTTGCAGGTCCAAGCGTCACGTTCACCTCTTCGCCCTTCCTCACCGGCCCGCCCTACGGCAGCTACCAGGCTGCTTCCAAAGGAGCGTGCGGTGAAATCCGCCAGTCCTGTTCTCGGTGCAGTTTTAGACTCCCAATCCCAAGTGGAAGGTTTCTGTGGAAAACGTATCTGCCTGATTGGATTTCAGCCTGTTGTGCGCAGCGTGTGGGCTGCTGCTGCTGTTATTCTTGGATTAAAGGCCCGGGTGTTTGCCTTGTGGTCATAGAATCATAGAATAGCAGAGTTGGAAGGGGCCTGCAAGGCCATCGAGTCCAACCCCCTGCTCAATGCATCCCTGACAGAGGGTTGTCCAGCTGCCTCTTGAAGGCCTCTAGTGTGGGAGAGCCCACAACCTCCCTAGGGAACTGATTCCATTGTCGTACTGCTCTAACAGTCAGGACGTTTTTCCTGATGTCCAGCCGGAATCTGGCTTCCTTTACCTTGAGCCCATTATTCTGTGTCCTGCACTCTGGGAGGATCAAGAAGAGATCCTGGCCCTCCTCTGTGGGACAACCTTTCAAGTATTTGAAGAGTGCTCTCATGTCTCCCCTCAATCTTCTCTTCTCCAGGCTAAACATGCCCAGTTCTTTCAGTCTCTCTTCATAGGGCTTTGTTTCCAGACTCCTGATCATCCTGGTTGCCCTCCTCTGAATACGCTCGCAGTGGTGTATCCTCTTGACTACTCATAGGTAGATGTCCAAGGCATCATTGGCATAGCTAGCAGGTCTTGTATGTCTCTCGAGGAACAGGGCAGGACCAACCACTGGAGTTGGCATCCTTGGGCATCTGCTGAGGCCCATAACCAAGCCAACAGGAGCTCCGCTCTCACAGTCGCCTGCCTCTGATATTGTTCTGTCTTGCCATTGTGGCCTGTTCACCTGCCTTGCTCTAAGTTAGGCCCTTTTCTACACCTCTGCTTCATTTGAGTAATACTCTGCTATGCTGAGCTCTGATAGTTTCACCTGCCAATAGGTCACATCTCTGCTCAGGTGATCCACACCTGTGGAGACTGTGGCCGGATCTACACTACTATTTAAAGTGCTTTATAACAGTTTTATAGCGCTTTAAAGCAGTTAAAGCGCTTTATAACTGTTATAAAGTGCTTTAAAGCAGTAGTGTAGATCCGGCCTGTGTTACTCTTCCATCCTTCTCAAAAAAAAAAAAAAAAAAGCCAGACTTTCTCCAGTAGGAAAAAAAGACAGAAGCACCACTGGGAAAACACAGGAGGGTTACAAATAGATAATGACATTGCGTGGACCTCTGGTAAAATCATAGAATCATAGAATAGCAGACTTAGAAGGGGCCTACAAGGCCATCAAGTCCAACCCCCTGCTCAATGCAGGAATCCACCCTAAAGCATCCCTGACAGATGGTTGTCCAGCTGCCTCTTGAAGGCCTCTAGGGTGGGAGAGCCCACAACCTCCCTAGGTAACTGATTCCATTGTCGTACTGCTCTAAAAGTCAGGAAGTTTTTCCTGATGTTCAGCTTAAGGTGACCATATGAAAAGGAGGACAGGACTCCTGTATCTTTAACAGTTGCATGTTGTTGTTTATTCGTTCAGTCACTTCCGACTCTTCGTGACTTCATTGATCAGCCCACGCCAGAGCTTTCTGTCGGCCGTTGCCACCCCTAGCTCCCCCAAGGTCAAGTCTGTCACCTCCAGAATATCATCCCTCCATCTTGCCCTTGGTCGGCCCCTCTTCCTTTTGCCTTCCACTTTCCCTAGCATCAGCATCCTCTCCAGGGTATCCTGTCTTCTCATTATGTGGCCAAAGTACTTCAGTTTTGCCTTTAATACCATTCCCTCAAGTGAGCAGTCTGGCTTTATTTCCTGGAGTATGGACTGGTTTGATCTTCTTGCAGTCCAAGGCACTCTCGGAATTTTCCTCCAACACCACAGTTCAAAAGGATCTATCTTCCTTCGCTCAGCTTTCCTTATGGTCCAGCTCTCGCAACAATAGGTTACTATGGGGAATACCATTGCTTTAACTATGCGGACCTTTGTTGTCAGTGTGGTGTCTCTGCTCTTAACTATTTTATCAAGATTTGTCATTGCTCTCCTCCCCAGAAGTAAACGTCTTCTGATTTCCTGGCTGCAGTCAGCGTCTGCAGTAATCTTTGCACCCAGAAATACAAAGTCTGTCACTGCCCCCATGTTTTCTCCCTCTGGGCTCATCTACACCAAGCAGGATATTCCACTATGAAAGTGATATATAAAAGGCAGGAACCACACTACTGCTTTATAGCGGTACTGAAGTGCACTGACAACTGTTGGGGCCGATTGAGACATACTATATACTGCTTTCATACCGCTATATCCTGCTTGGTGTGGCTCCTGCCTTTTATATACCGCTTTCATAGTGGAATATCCTGCTTGGTGTAGATTAGCCCTCTATTTGCCAGTTATCAACAAAGCTGGTTGCCATAATCTTGGTTTTTTTGAGGTTTAACTGCAACCCGGCTTTTGCACTTTCTTCTTTCACCTTCGTCATAAGGCTCCTTAGCTCCTCCTCGCTTTCAGCCATCAAAGTGGTGTCATCTGCATATCTGAGATTGTTAATGTTTCTTCCTGCGATTTTAACTCCAACCTTGGATTCATCAAGCCCAGCATGTCGCATTATTTGTTCTGTGTACAAGTTGAATAGGTAAGGTGAGAGTATACAACCCTGCCGTACTCCTTTCCCAATCTTAAACCAGCCCATTGTTCCATGGTCTGTTCTTACTGTTGCTACTTGGTCATTATACAGATTCCTCAGGAGGCAGACAAGATGACTTGGTATCCCCATACCACCAGGAACTTGCCACAGTTTGTTATGATCCACACAGTCGAAGGCTTTAGAATAGTCAATAAAACAGAAATAGATGTTTTTCTGGGACTCCCTGGCTTTCTCCATTATCCAGCGGATATTGGCAATTTTTTCTCTAGTTCCTCTGCCTTTTCTAAACCCAGCTTGTACATCCAGCAATTCTCGCTCCATGAATTGCTGGAGTCTACCTTGCAGGATCTTGAGCATTACCTTGCTGGCATGTGAAATAAGTGCCACTGTCCAATAGTTTGAACATTCTTTAGTGTTTCCCTTTTTTGGTATGGGGATTTAAGTTGATTTTTTCCAGTCTGATGGCCATTCTTGTGTTTTCCAAATTTGCTGGCATATGTCATGCATCACCTTGACAGCATCATCTTGCAATATTTTAAACAGTTCAGCTGGGATACCGTCGTCTCCTGCTGCCTTGTTATTAGCAATGCTTCTTAAGGTCCATTCAACTTCACTCTTCAGGATGTCTGGCTCTAACTCACTGACCACACCGTCTGAGCTATCCCCAATATTATTATCCTTCCTATACAGATCTTCCGTATATTCTTGCCACCTTTTCTTGATCTCTTCTGTTTCTGTTAGGTCCTTGCCATCTTTGTTTTTGATCATACCCATTTTTGCCTGGAATTTACCTCCAATGTTTCTAACTTTCTGGAAGAGGTCTCTTGTCCTTCCTATTCTATTGTCTTCTTCCACTTCCACGCATTGCTTGTTTAAAAATAATTCCTTATCTCTTCTAGCTAACCTCTGGAATTTTGCATTTAATTGGGCATATCTCCCCCTATCACTGTTGCCTTTTGCTTTCCTTCTTTCTTGGGCTACTTCCAGTGTCTCAGCAGACAGCCATCTTGCCTTCTTGGTTTTCGATTTCTTTGGGATGTTTTTTGTTGCCACCTCTTGGACAATGTTGCGAACTTCTGTCCATAGTTCTTCCGGGACCCTATCTACTAACTCTAGTCCCTTAAATCTATTCTTCACCTCCACTGCATATTCATTAGGAATATTAGTGAGCTCATATCTAACTGATCTGTGGGTCTTCCCTATTCTCTTTAGTTTGATTCTAAATTGTGCAATAAGAAGTTCGTGATCTGAACTACAGTCAGCTTCAGGTCTTGTTTTTACTGTCTGTATAGATGTCCGCCACCTTTGGCTGCAAAGGATGTAGTCAATCTGATTTCGGTGTCGGCCATCTGGTGAAGTCCATGTATAAAAGCCGTCTTTTTGGTTGTTGGAAGAGAGTGTTTGTTATGCACAGTGAGTTGTCCTGTCAGAATTTTATCAACCTACGTCCCGCTTCATTTTGTTCTCCTAGACCATCCTTACCTGTAATTCCAGATGTCATTTGACTGCCCACCTTAGCGTTCCAGTCTCCTGTAACGAAAATAATATCTCTTTTTGGTGTATTATCCAGTAGGTGCTGCAGATCCTCATAGAACTGATCTACTTCTGCTTCTTCAGCATCTGTGGTTGGGGCATATATTTGGATCACTAAGGAAATTTCAGCAGGTGTCATTTGTATATACGGAGAACCTGGTGAAATTTCCTCTTCATCACAGTAGTGATGCTATACTAGAGCTATACTAGAGCAAGAGCTATACTAGAGTGACCAGATTTAAAAGAGGGCAGGGCACCTGCAGCTTTAACTGTTGTGATGAAGAGGCAATTCCCCCAGGTTCCCCATATATACGAATGCCACCTGCTGAAATTCCCTTTTCAATACAACTGTTAAAGATACGGGAGCCCTGTCCTCCTTTTCATACGGTTACCCTAACTGGAATCTGGCTTCCTTTAACTTGAGCCCGTTATTCTGTGTCCTGCACTTTGGGAGAATCGAGAAGAGATCCTGGCCCTCCTCTGTGTGACAACCTTTTCAGTATTTGAAGAGTGCTATCATGTCTCCCCTCCATCTTCTCTTCTCCAGGCTAAACATGCCCAGTTCTTTCAGTCTCTCTTCATAGGGCTTTGTTTCCAGACCCCTGATCATCCTGGTTGCCCTCCTCTGAACACGCTCCAGCTTGTGTGCGTCCTTCTTGAATTGTGGAGCCCAGAACTGGACGCAATACTCTAGATGAGGCCTAACCAGGGTAGGGTGACCATATGAAAAGGAGGACAGGGCTCCTGTATCTTTAACAGTAATGTAGAAAAGGGAATTTCAGCAGGTGTCAATTGAAGAGGGTGGAATTCCCTCTTCATCACAACAGTTAAAGCTACACTAGCTGTAGTAGAGTGGCCAGATACAAAAGAGGGCAGGGCTTCTGCAGCTTTAACTGTTGTGATGAAGAGGGAATTTCACCCTCTTCAATTGACACCTGCTGAAATTCCCTTTTCTACATTACTGTTAAAGATACAGAAGCCCTGTCCTCCTTTTCATATGGTCACCCTAAACCTGGGCCGAATAGAGAGGAACCAGTACCTCACGTGATTTGGAAGCTATACTTCTATTAATGCAGCCCAAAATAGCATTTGCCTCTCTTGCAGCCATATCGCACTGTTGGCTCACAAGACATAGTGAAGGCCATCAATTTGGACTGCATTAAAAGGGCATAGACGAATTCCTGGAGGAGGAGGAGGCTATCAATGGCTACTGGTCCTGATGGCCATATGCTCTCTCCAGTATCAGAGGCAGTAAACCTATGTAAACCTTACTAGGGAACATGGGCAGGAGGGTGTTGTTGCTTGTGGATTTCTCATGGGCAGCTGGTTGGCCACTGTGTGAACCGAATGCTATACTAGATAGACCCTTGGTCTGATCCAGCATGGCTATTCTCATGTTCTTATGACTTTTATTCTTGTAAGTAAGGTGTTCATGTGCCATGCATGCACACCCCAGCCCTGCATTGGTAGAGTAGCTTTTGCGTGAGTACGGTGAAGTTGAATCATGAATGTGTACACAGTCAAATGTTCATTCCTTAAATATGCAGAAGTCAGGGACATCACCTTCAAAGCATGATGCGGTGTAACTATGTGCCAGAAAAGTTGGAATCTTTGTTAATATTCCAAGACAACTCAAAACTGGGTTTCTGTATATTTTAACAAAGTTTTTTTTAAAAAAGACACATGCTTATCTCGTTGCAAGAAAACAGCTTGCTTTTCAGCAACATAAATCTATCCATCGTCCAAATAGCTATCAAATTGCTATTCAAGCAAGAACACCAGCAATGGAAGATCCAGATTGCCCTGAAGTGCATCTAAATCCCTATTTACAACTTATCACCTTGTTCTGGCTTTGATAAACTGGTCTTCCTCCTCTTCCTTTTTCCTCCTCTTTCCTTCCCTGTGTATTTTTAGTTTGCAAGCCTGATAACAGAGCCTCTCTTTCTATTGAAATCAGCTGCTTTGGGAGGCAAAAATTATATGAAAAGTGGGATAAAAATACAATAAATTAATGTTGCACCCAGGCTATTTTTTAAAAAGTTGATAATTTAAAGGGTTAGCATAAACCTTTGTAGTAAAACATTGTTATTCAACACACACACACAAAATGAAATGCAACATATTTGAGAGTAGTTTTATTTTGTGGAGTGGGAATGTTGATTTAGATGTGCAGTTTGCGTTGGTGAACTGCATGTAGAGCTTAAATGCCCTCTAGCGGTGATTTGCACACTTGACTTGGTAATGCTAGGATGGTTGCACTATCATCAATTACTACTGTTGAGAATGGCCATTGCACTTATTTTGCAAACATTAACATTTTAACATACTTGTCTCAGACTGTATTTTTTTTATGCATTTCATTTCCATCTGACCTCACTGTTTACATTTCCCCCCTACACCTTCATGTATATACCTGGCAAGTGAGGATAAAGCTTCATGCATTTTATGAGGCGGACAAAAATTTATGCCAGTGCCATAATACAATAGTTAAATCTTTTATCTTTTGCTCTCAGTCTGTGGAATGTCCCTTCCAGGGAGATCTGCCTGGTGTCTTCCTTGTATGCATTTAGACTTCCTCTTTAATCAGGCATTCAATCTTTAACCTGTAGCTTGATTATTAATTTTAAAATATGTGTTTAAAACATTTTCTAATGTTGTTAATGTTTAATATTGTTTTATTTTGATATTCTCCCTTTGTTGTTTTTGCTGCAACAGGCCCTCTGGGAAAAATACCTATTAACTGTTGGTGTAGTACAGTGGTTCTCAGCCTTCCTAATGCTGCGACCCTTTAATACAGTTCCTCATGTTGTGGTGACCCCCAACCATGCTAATGAAAATAATACATAACAATAGCTTTAATAATACAAAAGATGATATATGACATAGTTCAGTCAATACAGTTTCCTAAGACCATTGGAAATATGTGTTTTCCGATGGTCTTAGGCGACCCCTGTGAAAGGGTCATTCGACCCCCAAAGGGGTCCCGACCCACAGGTTGAGAACCGCTGGTGTAGTAGTTGTTAAAAGCACAAGCTATGAGCTGGAAGTTCCCAGTTTAACACTCAGCACAGCTCAGGGCCTTGTCCCCACCATGTGTAATATGGGGGTAATATGATAATACTAGCCTATGTTATGGGGTTGCTCTAAGGATTACTGAGGTAACTATATAGGATGCACTTTGAGCACCACATTATGGATTTTGCCAATTAGTGTGCTTGATGAATTAGATTATCACAATGGTTTCACAAGACTGACTCATGGACATCAATGTTCCTTAGAGTGCAATCCTGTACATGTATACTCAGAAGTAAGGCTCACTGAGATCAGTGGGACCCACTCCCAGATAAATGTGTATAGGATTGCACCCTAGCACTTACCTGGTTGTAAATCCTGTTGAACTCTTGAGGCCTTCTTCTGAAGAGACAGTGGCTGTGTTCAGAAGATACCTTAAACCATGGCTTTAGCCATGGTGAATAAAGCAAAGCCTTATTCACTGTGGTTAAAGCCATGGTTTAAGGTGTCTTCTGAACATAGCAGAGGGGGCATGAAGGAACAGGGCAGCCGTTCCCACCCGGTGCCTTCCAGATGTATTGGACTACAACTTCCATCACCCCCCAGCCAGCCTTGCCTATTCAGATGTGTTGGACTACACATCCCATCAGCCCCAGCCAGACCAGGCATGTCTGACGCCCTTCAGACGTGCAAGACTATAACTCCCATTATCCACAACCGGTGTGGCCATGCCGGCATATACTCAGTGTGTGTTGGACTCCAACTCCCGTCACCCCAGCCATCCCGGTGTCCAACAGATATGTTGCAACTACAACCCCCGCCCTTCCCACCCAACGCCTTCCAAACGTGTTGGACTACAATCTCCATCGTTTCCCGGCCAGTGAGCGGGGGATGATGGGAGTCATGGACATCATGACTCCCCAGTGTACATGGGGAAGTCCGCATGTGCGCTGATGGTGCTATATTATTATTATTATAATAATAATAATAATAATAATAATAATAATAATAATAATAATAATAATAATAATAATAATAATAATAATAGGGACGCGACGGCGGCCAGTTTCCCTTAGGACTCTCCGCGAACTACAACTCCCAGAAGGCAAAGGTAGGAAAGCGAGCGACGCATGCGCCGGCGAGCGCCTTGAAGCTCCGCCTTTCCGCCGGGCGACGGCAGGAAGCGCATAGAAGTCCTCTCGAGGGATAGAGCGGGCGAGCGTGTGGTGAGGAGGAGGAGAAGGAGCCGCTTCCGCTTCCGGCCAGCCTCGCTTTGGGCCCTGCGGCTGGCGGCCGAGCCTTGTGCCTCCGCCATATTGTCTGTGTGAGGCCGGCGAGGGAGGCGCGGTGGCTGCGGCTACTGCCGGCACCTCTACCTCAGGTAACTGCCGCGAGCGGGTGGCCGGAGGAGGGGCGCTGAGCGAGGGGGGGGCTCCTTCCTTCCCTTTCCCAAATTAATGGGTGTGGGGGGAGAGAGGCTGAGGGAGAAGAGGATGTGGGGGTGGGGCTTCTTCGCCCCCCAACCCTCTATCCGACGGCAGTCTCAAGGGAGGGGGGCAGTTGATTAAGAGTGGGGGGATATGTGAAAGGGGGGGCTTTCATGCTATCGAAGCGGGGGTCTTTGCCCTCCCACCCCCACCCCTTCATAGTTGAATAGCCCATTGCAGGTGGGGGGGGTTAGGGTAGGGGCCCCTTTGGGTGCGTGGGTGGGGCTCATGGTGGGTGGGCCATATACACGCCCATATACACGCCCCTATGCGTGAAGGAAGCCTCCCCCAAGCAGCTGCCTGCTGGGACCTTCCCCTTTCTAGATGTAAAGTGGGGGGTGGGGTGAGTTGCCCCCATTTTGTATAGGGTGGTGGGGGAGAATGCCAGGATGAAGTAGAGTTTACCTCACCCGCTTTTTTAAAAATAATAATCAAAACTGCCCCCCCCCCCCCACTGTGACTCCACACTTCTCATAAAGGGTCTCTGCTCTTCTTCCCATCCCGCTCCAAAGGTGTGTGTTCTGGCATCTTCTTCCACAGGTGAATGGCAGGATTTGCAGGGTGGGGTGGGGAGGGGTTAAATTGTGTCCTGGTGGTAAGTGGGGGAAGGAGGTAGGGTCTGCGGTGTTCTTTCCATGCAATATGTTGGGGGCACTATGTGGTGGGGTCTCGTTGCAAGATGGAGAAATCCTGACAGATGGTGGGGAGGGGGTCACTGGCCCATGTCTGCTCCCCTTATCAAGGATCTCTGCCCCACAGGCTGCCTGTTGGGGCTTCTCTTTCTGTGCTAGAGGATGAAAGGCATATCTCTTATTCTTCAGGTTTGCTGGTCCGTGCAGCCGAGCATCTTCCACAGAGGTTGTAAGATTTGTATGCCTGCGTAAAGGATTAGCAAAAATGGCAATACCGAAGGGTAGCTTTAATAATGTGTGTGAATCTGCATTTAAAAGAATATTTTTGGCAGTAGTTCATAACGTTTTCTGCACATAGAGCACTTTAGAAGTGTGCAATGAATAGGTACCTTTCTCTCTCTCTCTGCTCTTCATCTTTATGAGGCTGTAAGAATTACCTTGCTAGATCAGAACAAGATTTGTCTAATTTAGCATTCTGTCTCCAGTAGCGGGCAGCTAGAAGTTACTAGGCATTCATGAGGAGGGTCATCCCCTCTTGTCTGGTCCTCCATCAAGTTGTCCAATCTTTCTGAAAGAAGTTGCCTTCTCCCAACACATTTCTATGGGAACCTCGCTGTGTACTTGGTGGCTTTGTATCTTGTCATGGGGAGGAAAATTCTTGCCTGCCTCCTCAGGAGAGTCTTTCTCCCTGTACCAACCACATGTAGAAGCATTTCCTTGTGTGTGTGTGTGAAGGAGTGGCCTCTTCCCCTTATTTCTGTAGAGGATGATACTTTCGTATATGTGGATACTTTACCCCATCCTGCAAAAAGGTGCCTATAAAGGCCGAACTGAGTACTTAAACCAGCCTTCCCCAACCTGGTACCCTCCACATATGTTGGACTGCAACTCCCATCATTCCCAGCCAACATATCTGGAGAGTGTTGGGTTGGGGAGGCTGATGTAAACATTTGATATGATACTTAAGAATTAGTGGTTAATCTCACACATCTGATTCCTTCACGTCTAGGCTTTTGACATGTTTCCACTCGTGTTTCTTCTTTACTTTTAAAGAGTTATCACATCTTTCTATGAATCATGCCCAAGGAAGCTGTCCCTTCCTCTATACTTGAAGTGGGTGTAGGGAGATGTCCTTCCCTTATTCATTCCACATACATAGAGTGTCTCTATCTCCTGGTGTGGAGTCTCTACTCCCATTTATTGCGGGGAGCTGAAGAAACATATCTGGTTTCTATCTGGTTTCTAGGCACAGTTAAATTTGCAGTACCACATCCAGTATTTTAGATTTAAGCACTGGGTGGTTGGAGTAATGTGCCCTAAACTTTAGACATCTTGAGGGTTTTTTCTGTTAGATATGAGAATCTAGTGGGTACCGGTCTTCAGCTGTATAGGTTTATCCCTTATCCTTGCAGAAAGGCAATATTACTGGGTATGGGGCACTCTTCTCTCATCACCCAGTGAGGTATGCCACTTCTGTTTAGCAAAATATTGGAACATCGTTTATATTACTTGAGCTCGTGGAGGTAGGAAGAGAATACAGTGCAGCTAAGAACGTAATTTTCTGTACATTTGAAGAAAGGCTCCTGCTTTTTCCACTACTACTACATAGAAAGTATGTGGTATACTTTCTGTATGCTAGTCCGTATTTGATCCCATTGCTTAGGGGACACTTTCCTCTCCCACCCAACTGCGCGTGAGGTTTGTTTGCCATGACCAGCTGAATATGCAAATATCTGCCTGTGGCTTGGTGGACATGCTAATGGTCTTTCCTCTTTTCAGGGTGAGGAATCTTCTGGCTTATATGGGCTCCACTTGCTAGCTGAATGCCAGGATATCTCTCTTTCTTCCCTCCTGTGGGAGGTTGACTTGATCTGTTGTGGGCTTATTAACGATTTAAGGCACAGTCCTATTGATTGTGCCCTCGATGACTGGAAACATACTCACCCCTCACACAAACTCAGAGGCTTCCAATTATCCAATGCAGGGCAAGAGGAGCAGTGGAAGCAATCTTCTCCGCGTCCTCCCACTTCCATTTTTCACTAGATGGGCTTTTTTGCCCATCTAGCAATGGTGCTTGGAAGTGGGAGGAAAGGAGGATGGAAGAACGTTAGGGTAGCTTATATTCTGACCTCTCCACCCCTCCCTGCCCACTGAAACTCTGCTTTTTCTCACTCTCTGTGGTCGTTTTTCCAACCTCGGTAGGCAGGCAGCACGGTTCTTTCTACACCGGCTGAAGAGGGGAGCAGAACTCTTGACTCCACCATCCAAGGTTCACGTGCTGTCTCCAACCTTGGAGGGGGAAATCCCCAGTGTCCTATGGCAGTGTTTTTGGTGAGAGCAAATTTTAATCTGAGATTAAGAAATCAGGTCGTTAGGCTGCTTTTCACTCTGTTACATCGCTGTTTCTTTTGGAAATGCAAAAGAAAGAGCCTCCCCTTTGCTAACAGTGAGAGATACCTTCTGTTGGTAAAGGCTTGTGCTTCCTTCAATATTGAAAAAAGCCAACTTTATTGAGGGTTCGTATAGAAGGCTCCTTGCCAATATTGGTATTGTCTCTCTTCATCCTTTATCCGGTGGAAGGTGACCATATCCGGTGGAAGCTGGACATCAGGAAAATCTTCCTGACTGGTAGAGCAGTACGACAATGGAATCAGTTGCCTGGTGAGGTTGTGAGCTCTCCCACACTAGAGGCCTTCAAGAGGCAGCTGGACAACCCTCTGTCAGGGATGGTTTAGGGTGGATTCCTGCATTGAGCAGGGGGGTGGACTCGATGGCCTTGTAGGCCCCTTCCAACTCTGCTATTCTGTGATTCTGTATTGAGATAGAATAGTCTCAGGATGCTATAAATGAATTTATTGCCGAAAAATGCATATAGGGAGCTATCTCTTCTGTTGAGGGCTCCTCTCTTAAGCGGTTGCATTAGAATGAGGTTCTTCTCCCTGTATTTAGCCAGGTATTTAGCCAGGTAATTCACTTCCTGACTTGAATGACATCCCTGTATTTAGCCAGGTAATTCACTTCCTGATGTGAATGACACCTCTAGGATGAAATGGCAAAGTGGGGAACCCTGACTCAAAAAGCTGTGTACCTTCCTGAATAAGAACATGCCATGCTGGATCAGACCGAACGTCCATCTAGTCCAGCACTCTGTTCACACAGTGGCCAACCAGCTGTCGACCAGGGACCAACAAAGCAGGATGTGGTGCAACGGCACCCTCCCACCCATCTTCCCCAGCAACTGGTGCACACAGGCTTACTGCCTCGGATACTGGATGTAGCACATAGCTATCAGGACTAGTAGCCATTCATAGACTTCTCCAGGAATTTATCCCAACCCCTTTTAAAGCCATCCAAATTGGTTGCCATCTTATGGTAGTGAGTTCCATCATTTAACTATGCACTTTGTGAAGAAGTACTTCCTTTTATTTGTCCTGAATCTCCTACCAATCAGCTTCATTGGATGACCCCTTTGGGTTCTAGGGAGAAAAATGTCTTCCTATCATAGAATCATAGAATAGCACAGTTGGAAGGGGCCTACAAGGCTATCGAGTCCAACCCCCCGCTCAATGCAGGAATCCACCCTAAAGCATCCCTGACAGATGGTTGTCCAGCTGCCTCTTGAAGGGCTCTAGTGTGCGAGAGCCCACCACCTCCCTAGGTAACTGATTCCATTGTCGTACTGCTCTAACAGTCAGGAAGTTTTTCCTGATGTTCACGTGGAATCTGGCTTCCTTTAACTTGAGCCCGTTATTCCGTGTCCTGCACTCTAGGAGGATCGAGAAGAGATCCTGGTCCTCCTCTGTGTGACAACCTTTTAAGTATTTGAAGAGTGCTATCATGTCTCCCCTTCATCTTCTGTTCTCCAGCCTAAACATGCCCAGTTCTTTCAGTCTCTCTTCATACACTTCATAGACACCATGCATAGGTTTGTACACCTCTATCATGTCTCCCTTTAGCCTCCTTTTTTCCTTATCAGGGCTGTCCATGTTTTGGTTTGGATTTGAACCTGGCCCTGACAGTCATCTTATTGAATACGCCTGAACAAGAAAAGCAGAGTGTTTGAATATGTTGATGTGCTTCTGTGATCCGTCCTGGAACTTTAAAGAGTCAGGAATTTTCAGTTTTACAAGCAGATTTAAATTTATTTTGATTATACAGGTGAATTTTCTGAAAGGGTGGTTGTTGTAAAAGTCTTTAAAGTATGAAACCAGCGTGGTGTTTTCTGAACTTTTTTCAGAGTGAGAGTGCACCTTTAACCTGTGCAGCTTAGCAAAGAAAAGCTGATTGCCTCTGGAATACTAGATGTTCAGCATCTTAAGTTATTTGTACAGAAGAGGTTTTTGCCCCGAGGAGTGCTTTCTATTTTTGGTGCTGATGGAAGTTAGCTTTCAAATTCTTGATTAGAATCATTAGTTGACACCAGAATGGATTTTTACAAAACCATCTTAGCTTTTAGCATTGTTCTATGTGGACCAAATTGTAGTGTATTTCATCCAGTATGTAACTGATTCCCAGGCTTATTAGCAGACAAGTTTTGTGCTGAACAAGCTTAAAAGCAAGGGATGGATGACATTTTTGCCTCTATTGGGGTGCGTTGAAATCCACCGAATGTAGCCAACCAGGTCTGGAAATGCTTCCGTTCCTACATTTTTAACTCCACCCACTTTTCCAGAAGACCTCAGGTGGAGATATATTGAAATATATGCAGTTGCTGCGGCTTTTCATTAAAATCTGAGTGCGGCTTTATTAAACTTATTGCCAATTAAAATGGCCCCTTTTGATGAAGTGTGGCACAGATATGGCCTAGTATAGGTCAGTATGTCTACTTATTAGCCTTTCATTGAGGCTGTGCTTTTCTTTTTAAAGAAAGCCTTCCTTCAATGTAAACATTTCCAAAGCAGATTACAAATTTGAAATAAAGTTATAAGAACGCAAGAATAAAACAGTGGGTAAAACGCAGCTCTAAATATATATAATATATAGAGAGAGTGTTAAAACAACCGGTGCCGAATTTAGCTTACGTGAGTTAGACGCCTGGAAGGAATTGCTAGGCGTCACTTCAAGCTTGTGCTTGACTCTCTCTAAACTCTGCCATCAAATCCAAAATTTTATGACTCTAATTCTGTGCTCGGTAATCATGCAGAGTAATCATGCGTAGATTCACTTATTCATGCTTTGTTCCAAGCATGAGCATGTCAGATCTGGTCTGGAGACGCAGCAGCACAGGGCTGGGGTAGCTGAGTGTAGAAGAAGCAGGTGAGGGGCAACAGATGTTGTAAAGGCACATGTAGCATATAGCACATGTAGCACTCTTGCTCAGCTTCGTCCATTTTCTATCACTGCCCCTTATGTCTGGAATTCTCTTCCAGAACGTTTGTGGACCACAAGTTCAATTGCAGTTTTTAAAGCTCAGCTGAAAACTTTTCTTTTTTCTAAAGCTTTTAGAACTTGATTTTGACCTTACTTTTATATTGTTAATTTTACTCTCCTCTGTGCCTGTTTGGTGCATTCCCTTCCCTTCCTTATTGTTTTATTACGATTTTATTAGATTGTAAGCCTATGCGGCAGGGTCTTGCTATTTACTGTGTATAATCTGTACAGCACCATGTACATTGATGGTGCTATATAAATAAAGAAGAAGAAGAAGAAGAAGAAGAAGAAAAAGAAGAAGTTGGCCAACACTTTTCAGAACTCCTTTCTGCAGCCATGTAGAGTCTTCATACGCAGAGACCAGGGCCAGTGTCAAGGGCACCTGCTGAAGGTTACACCCCTGTAGGGCACACGGGAGTCCACCACGGAGTTCCTCTTCACCTGCTTCTTATCCTGTGCCTTTGCTTTGGCCCAGGTAACGGTGAGGCGGAACAATGGAGGCCGCTGCGTATTTGGCAGCACTGGCTGAGATTCCCAGAAAAACTCAGCTCTGCAAGACGAGAGATTAGATTCCCTGTGGAATGCACATTCTTGGGCTTAGAGATTGGCTTCTGTTTGTGCCACTTCTATTTCCTTCCCCCTGTTCAACTGATGTTAGTTGTTCTTGCATTTAATTACAAAAATGGCATGCTGGGCTCTCAGCAAGCGTGCCCAAATTATTTGCCAGTGTAGATCATAAAGTGTGAAAAATAGGGTGAGTGAGAAGTGCCTTGTGGAGTTGAGTCAAGACAGTTTTCATCCCTCCTAGAGATGCTGTTCACACTATCTGGGAGGTAGGGAGATGACACAGCAATCGTCTTTGCATCTGCTTATTATAGTGCAAATTCAGTAAGCAGCTCTTGGAGCTGCAATGGTTAGACGTGCACCTTCTAAATAAAACTCACGGCTTGAGGGGTTTTATATTTAGTTGGGTTTCTCGCCTCTTCCGCTCCAAAGTGATACATTAAAACACAAAGCATGTCAAATCAGATATTTTAATATTTGCATACTGTTGTTGGAACTTTGTGTGGAAGAAAGTTAATATTCCATACTTGCGTAACCTTAAAGGAGGCTTATTTTAAAACAAGGATTTTGACTTTTAGTTGGTGGGTCAGGACCAAAAAGTGGATCATACTCAGACCTAAGGCGAGTCACAGATTAAACACTGTTTTTTTTTAAAAAAAGATAGAAATTGTAAGAGAAATAGACCAAATAATAGACCAAAATGTGCAAAAGAAGGCTGAGAATGTTTGCTGTTCATAGTTGTGAAGAAGAGGGGAACTTTGCAGTCCAGTTTCTCAGTCCTGTCTGATGTGCTACACTTAATTAAATGTCCCCTCTTGGACAATTTTTAAGGTTGTCCTCCTTTTAAGTCTAGTCACCCAAGTTCTTAAGAATATGGTGAAAAGTTAAATTTGGATCCTGTGTTGTAGATTGGTGGTAATGGCAGTTCCTTGCTCTGAAGGAGCTGCACACTATGGGTCTGATGGTATCGTCTCCCTTGGCACTTAAGCAAGATAACAGTTCTTGGACATGGTAGCTACTGGGAGGGGGTGTGGAATTGGTCTGAGGGGTGCTTAACTTCATAGTCGACCTGCCTGAAAATCAAAACTTATCAGCATGAAATTATAATAGGCTCTAAGGTGCCATTGAAAGCCAAAGTGCTCTTGACATTTGGTGTCTTGTCAAGAAAGAACACACATATTTGTTGGTCGAAGCGAATATTTGTACACCAAAAGTATAGAAATTGGCAGCTGTCCCGGATGTTACTCTTAGTTGTTTTTTTAAAAAGCATGGGACCTTGCAATAATGGGAGGAAAAATAAACAGTATTCAGATAAGAGAGGGAAAATTGTTTGGCTAAAAATATTATATCAGGTGACCATTTATTGATCTTAGGAAGCATTCTAGGCATGAATATGGGTTTGTAAATATAGCCTGTAAGTGGGGGAAGTGGTTTTGTTGGTATTTGACTTCCTAAAATATGTTGGATATTCTGAATATCTACACTTGGAAGATTTTTTTAAAAAGGTGTTATAAAAATGTAATCAATCAATCAATAAATTAAATTGCAAATTTAAAAAGACCTTAATTTCTAGCCTTTCTGGACCTTTGAGCTTGGAGCGGGTAACAAAATAAAATGCTCAACTAGCATAAGTTTAAGGATGACTACTCCTCTCCTACTACTGCTCCCAGCTGTTAAAAACCAGTCCAAGCAAGTATGCTTTGCAAGTGCTTCCAGTACATGGTTGAGCTTGAACTCTGATATTCTAGGTATCTGAGACATTTGGTTGGCTCCTGTTTGAACAGCTGGGTGGCTGGAGGCTTCTTCCCCACCTCAGTTTTAAGTCAAGGCAATGCCCTTAAGATGGGAAATGTTCCACTTTGAAGAGAAGTTTGGTGTTCCTTGAATCTCACCCTGGCTTGGTATTTCCATCTCAAGCATGATTCGATAACCTCACTGCCCCCACCCTACACCCTTATGGCAAGAAGGAAGCCAGGCTCTGGTAATGGGGGATCCCAAAGCTGGAGCTACAAGCAAAAGCAAACAAATACATCTCTGCCTCCCCCTCTTCGGCTCCAAGCTGAAGATGAGAGGTGGAGCTGTGTGGGTGTTCCTCTGAATCAGAGGAGCGTTCTGAACCCCCAAGTACCCTTGGGGGCATGGTGGCAGAGCAATTCTGAGTTGAGGTGGGGTGCCTCTGAGCCCTACAGGCGCTTGGAGCATGTGGCGGGTGCGGAGGCCCGGCAAGAGCCTGCTCCACCTTGTTTCCTTTCCTCTCCTCTCTCTCTCTCTCTCTCTCTCAAGAGAGAGAGATGACCCCTCTCTCAAAATACTAGAACCCAATGGGGTCATCCCATGAAACTGATTGATGGGAGATCCAGGACAAATAAAAGGAAGTACTTCTTCACACAGCACATAGTTAAATTATGGAACTCACTACCACAAGAAGTAGTGATGGCCACCAATCTGGATGGCTTTAAAAGGGGGTTGGATAAATTCCTGGAGGCGAAGGCTATCAATGGCTACTAGCCCTGATGGTTGTGTGCTATCTGTAAACCACCCAGAGAGCCCTGGCTATGGGAGCAGTATATAAGCGCAATAAATAAATAAAAATCTCCAGTATGCGAGGCAGTAAGCCTGGGTGCACCAGTTGCTGGGGAACATGGGTGGGAGGGTGCTGTTGCACCATGTCTTGCTTGTTCATCCTTGGCCGATGGCTGGTTGGCCACTGTGCAAACAGAGTGCTGGACTACGTGGACCCTTAGTCTGATCCAGCATAGCACTTCACATGTTCTCATGTCCTTCTCCGCTGCCACTCCCAAGTTCAGAGAGGATCAGGTTTTCCCCTGCACCCATGCTGCATTTGACCATGAGAGCAAGGACAATTCTCTGCCCCCTTTGGGCGGTGTGTGCCTTGGTGATGAATTATCGGATGGCCCGGAAGGCCAGTCAAATTTTGTTGACTGACTGCTGGTCTCAAATATGTAAAGCTCTACTATACAGCTCAAGACCCAGGTGTGTGAAGGACCACTTGCTCCCGCAAGAATTTGCCCGTTTGAGATCATTTTCATTCTTGCTCTCCAATAGGAGGAGAAAAGTGGTTGGGAAAAGGACCTTCTTGGTGGCAACACCCAGATCTTGAAATGTTCTTTTTCAGGGCTGCCCACCAATTGGGCCATTTCCTGGTCAATGACTTGGGGGCCCTGTCTTTATGCTGGTGCCTCTCCTTTGCACCGGTTGCTCCTGGTATCTGCTGGAAACACAGACTTGGTTGCTGTATTTCCTTATAATATCACCTCTGCGCACATGTGAATGAATGTGCCTTTCTATGAAGCATCAAAGCAGCGGAAAGATTTACAAGCAGTGGGAAAGAAGGACAGTAGAGCCCCAGCTTGAGTTATAGGAACTCAATGCATCTATTGTGGCCTACAGGCAACCTATTAAGCCAGGTAAGGGGACTGTTCGACCCTTCACAAGTTGTTGGACTACAAATCCCATCATCCCTCACCACTGGCTACTCTGCTTGGAGCTCATGGGAGTTGCAGTTCAACAACATGTTATCTACCCCTGTATTAAGCAGTGATGCCTTAGATCATACTTTGGAGCCATGTTCTAGAGTAGCCTTGCTGGCTGGGAATGATGGGCATTGCAGTCTGACACATCTGGAGGGCACTAGGTTGGGGAAAGTGGTTCTAGATACAGTGTGCAGATGTTGATTTGGCTTTACAGTCTGATTCTATGTGTGTTTATATGAAAGTAAGCCTTACTGTTCAGCAGGTTGATTGTAACCAAGAGGCCTTCAAGAGGCAGCTGGACAACCATCTGTCGGGGATGCTTTAGGGTGGATTCCTGCATTGAGCAGGGGGTTGGACTTGATGGCCTTGTAGGCCCCTTCCAACTCTGCTATTCTATGATCCTATAGGGCTGGGCTTTTGGCTGAATTAGGTTTTGTTTTGGACGGTTGTAATGCTGATTCCTTCCTCTTCTGGGGGTTTAGAGAAAGCATTCCCCATTACTTGAAGCGAATGTGGATTCATTTTGCCAATGAGTATCAACTGGATCATCTCCTGCCTCTTGGATTTCGGGATGAAAGTGTGAATTGAATCATTAATATTAGGTAACCATTCCCACCTTTTTATGTTGTGGAAGGGTCAAGTTTTCTTATGTAGGAAAACTGCCTATAAAGACGGGGTCACAGAAGATAGTAGTGGTTATAACGTTTATTGCGCTATAAAAAGTGGCCCAGGTGGGAGAAGGAATGTGATATCTGTGCTTGAGATGGGAGATGAGTTTAATTTTTGCATCTCGAAATTTTAGCCTCCCACTTTGCCACTTGCCTATGGTGAGAAATATTTCCTTCCTGCTAGTGATTACTTAATATGCGTCCTCGCAGCGGCCTTGTAAAATAGGGCAGTGTTGTCCCCCATGTTGTAGATGCAGGGCTGAGGGGGGGCGGGTGGTGGTGGTTATTTATATGTTGACCTTTAATTATTAGTTACTTTTATATCCTGCTTTTCCTACAAGAAACCTCCCCATCTCCATTTTATCCTCACAACAACCCTGTGGGGGAGGTTAGGCTGAGTGACTGACCTAAAGTCATTTGATGAACTTTATGTTAGGGTGGGGACTAGAACTCGGGCCTTCCCAGTCCCAATCCAAAAACTTTAACCACTACACCACACTGCCTTTCAGCATGGCCTTTAACAAAACAGGTTAAAAACCAGTTAAAGACAAATGCAATAATGAAAATCTAAGGTTGCCTAGTGAATTTATGACAGAGGCAAGATTTGAGTTGGAGATTAATCTCGAATCTGCTAATCTCTTAAACTCTACATCACGCCAGCTTTAGATAAGGTCAGTGCTTTGCAACTAGATGCCTCCAGGGTGGGGTGGGGGCAAGTTGTAGGAGGTAGTTCCATAGTCTAAGATGCAGTTCTGTCTTTGAACTGCAAAGTTCCCTCCTGAAGAAACATATTGAGCCTTGGGGCACAGATAAGCTGAGCAGAATGGGCTGTTTTTAAAGCATGCCATTAGTTGATTAGCTCTTTTTAGTTTCCATAAAACAACCTTCCCTTAACTGGGTGCTCTCCAAATGTGTTGGTCAAGAACTCCCATCTTCTACCAGCCAGGCTGCCCATCTGGATGGGGAGATAGAGGTTGTAATCCACATCTGCAAGGCACCCTGTTGACGCAACCATACGCATATGCAACCATAGTATTTATTTTATTTATTACATTTTTATACCGCCCAATAGCTGAAGCTCTCTGGGCGGTTCACAAAAATTAAAACCATGAAAAGCATAATAAAACAACCAACAGTCTAAAAACACAAATGCAAAATACAATATAAAAAGCACAACCAGGATAAAACCACACAGCAGAAATTGATATAGATTAAAATATGGAATTAAAACAGCAACGTTTTAATAAGTTTAGTAGGCATGGTGCAGTCATTTATAGCTCTTGCCAGTGTGTCTCGGAGCTTGGCTTGGGAGCCATTCTTCGGGAATCAAGTCAAGACTTTGCATCTTTCCTGCTTGCAGAGAATTCCCCACCTAACTGAGCTGCATAAAGATTTCCCAAGCCAGCACAAAGGTCTCTAGATGCTGCTGAGGAAGGGAACCTACCGTATTTCTTCAATTCTAAGACGCCATTGATTATAAGACGCACACTAATTTCAGTACCACCAACAGAAAAAAAAGCTTTGATTCTAAGAAATAATAAATGCACCCGCGATTCTAAGACGCACTCCGTTTTTAGAGATGTTTATATGGGGGGAAAAGTGCATCTTAGAATCGAAGAAGTACGGTATATCAGAGATGCCTCCCAGGGATCTTCTTCTGTCTCATCCTTTCGCTTGGGAGCACAGGCTTTCTGGATTCCAGGATCACATGTTCCTATGGACTTTCCAGTTACTCCACCACTCTGCTCCAACTCCTCTTTAGTCTGGGGCATCCAGTTTTTTGGTGTGTGTTTTTACAGTCTCCCACGAAACGCTCTCTGATGTTATGCCAGCAGTCTGACTTTGCTTCTGAGCTGGCTTCTTTCCACTGGCAAGGTAAATATGTGGGAAGGTAAAGAAGAGAGGTCTCCCAAGTCACACATCTTCAGTAAGTCTACACAAGTGATGCTTAACTTTGGAAGGGATTGTCAGATGTATGGGAATTGTTGAACACCCGTTAAAGGATTGAAAAAAAAAATCTAGCGGCTTGGTTGTCTTGAATGACTAAAACTTCAGTGCTAGTGACTAGGAATTCTAAGTATTTCTTTAGCCCTGGTTTACCTCTAGGGATATTGGCTCCCTAGAGTAGTGTTACAGGAATTAGAATTAAAGACTCAAGGAAGAAATTGCTGCCTTGCTGGGAAGTACAGGGAGTTGTTTTGTTAACCGAATGTTCCTGCCCAATAGAGTAACAGTCAAGCCCCTGATGCCGGTTACAAAGGTTGGCACAGTATTTGTTAGGTTTTTTTCTGAGTCCTGTCATGTGTTTAATTTTTCCAAGAACAGTGTTTGAAAACAGGCTATTTTGAAAATTATTTCAGCTCCTTTGCTACTTTGTGTATGCGTACATCCCTCCCTTCCTCACCAGTCAATTTCAAGATAGGGACCTGGTTCACAGGATCAAAACAAGCCAAATCTGTCATTTGTGGCTTAAATAAGTGATGGTGGCTTGTTTTATTCTTAGCACATGCCAGGCGCCATTTTCCTAGTTACCCACCCAGGCATGGCTTGTTGTGTTGTCTGAACCTGTGGGCGTGACATGGATTGTTTGAGGGAGAAACAACCCTCAAATAACCATACAACAGGCCATGGGTCATTTGGACGACCCGACACGCTGCACCCAGGTAATTAGGGGCATGGTGCCTGGCACACACTGGAGGTTAAAACAAGTCACCAGGTGTTATTTAATCCATTGTTGTGTCTTTAATCATGTGAACTGGTGTTTCAACTCCAATTAAATTACCTGATTCTCATGGCTCACTGTGGGTTATTTAACCTGTGACAAGCCGTGGCCATTTTGCTTATTCACATAACCCTCAGTTTGTTGAAGGTTATGCCAGGGTTGTTTAACACTCACATAACTACTGATAGATGGGTTTAGATGACACTGCATCCCCATTTGGGGTTGAATGTTCAAAATGGTGCCCAGCATGTGTAGTGGGCAGAAACAGCTTCCAAACGCCCTGATCTTCAGTTTTAAATTAGGCTTAACTGTCTGTGTGTGTGTGTGTGTGTATATGTGTGTGTGTGTATGTGTATGTATGAGGGTGAGGTTTCCAAAAAAAAAATGCTTCTGGACACACTGGACCACACAGTTCTGTCATATTTTCCACAAAGCTAGGCTTTCATATTCTGTATTTGAGGGAGCTCAAAGAATCTGATACCTTTCATTAAAGCAGTTTTAAGATGTGAGCATTAATCCTTTCCGTTCTGCAGTGCTGTGGAGTCTTCCCCCATTCAATAGGATGTGAAGCCTTTTATTTATAGGGGAAATTTTGCTAGGCACATAGGAAGCTGCCTTATACTGAGTCTTGTCAACACTGACTGGCAGTGACCAGGTGTTCCAGGTAGGAATTTTTTCTTGCCCTACCTGGAGAAGCCAGGGATTGAACCGGGGACCTACTGCATGCAAAGAATGTGCTCTGTCACCCCGAGCTACGGCCCCTCCATCCTGACTCACATGATTGCAAAACAGGAAAACTAGAAAATGTAAATCAGTCACAAACCATGTTATTGTGGTTCTCAAAGGCTGCCCACAGTGATGGCCGAAACATCCAGAGAATGTAAGTTTCCTGTAATCTTTCACAGTCACTCTATTTGTGAGTCTGGCATTGGTTTCCTAGACCTATAGAAAAATGCTGTGCATGTGGTAAGTAATAATGGAGCTACTTCACATCTCGTGTGCCGTTTATTAAGGAACTTGCCAAAGCTCCTGGTGAGACCATCCAGCCTACTATGTGACGTCTGCAGAACATTGGATCAACTAGCCACAGAGTGGAGAAGGTCACATAGGCCAGAGGTGGGCAAAAAGTATATCTGCAGATGTTTGGGGATGGCAAGGGCTTCTGGGAGTTGAAGTCCAAGACATCTGGAGATCTCACTTCTGCCAACCCCCTGGCATTGGCGATGGAAAAGGATGCTGAAGTGTTGAGGGAAACGCGGAAAGTACGAAGGTAGTTGCGAAAATAGAAACATATTCCAAGTTCTCAGCATTATATCTTTAAGTGGTTTTGAAGCCTGCATGAAATGAAACATTAAACTTCTTTAGGCCCCAGTATTATACTTCTAGGTGCCTAAGAAATGAGGTTGGCACCTCCCTCTTCATTGAATCATAGGATAGTAGAGTTGGAAGGGGCCTCTAAGGCCATCGAGTCCAACCCCCTGTTCAATGCAGGAGTCTACCCTAAAGCATACCTGACAGGTGGTTGTCCAGCTGCCTCTTGAAGGCCTCTAGTGTGGGAGAGCCCACAACTTCCCTAGGTAACTGATTCCATTGTACCGCTCTAACAGTCAGGAAGTTTTTCCTAATGTCCAGCCGGAATCCTGGGCTTCCTGTAATTTGAGCCCATTGTTCCGTGTCCCGCACTCTGGGAGGATTGTCACATGAGGGATAGGGATTTTTGACATCAGCCTTTTTGATTGGCAGGCAGTAAGAGATTCCTAAATTATTTATGGCTGGCCCAATATCAGGAGCCTGGCCTTTGTCTTGTGCAAGGACTTTGTGCTACAAAGGAGACAGGTTGGGCAGCCACCATGCAAGGAGTTTGAGCAGCATCCAGGAAACCGTGTGGATCTGTGCTGTTTTGTTGCTCGCACTGTGTTCACCTGAATGGTTATTTCTTGAAAGACAAATCAGGTGGTTGGAAGGGTGAGCTCTGGAGTTGGGACCGATATAAGATGCCTTTTACTAATGTGCTGCTTTTTAATGTATTAGCTTTATATGTTTTAATCAATTATGTGTATTTTATGGTGTTTTGCATTTGTGTTGTATCCCGCCTCGATAATTATTATTATTGTGATGATGTTTGTGATTTTTCCCATCTTCTCTGTAGCTTGTGTGCTACATGAAGCTTGTGGGGTAGTTCAACAGATCAATCATGACATTAAAAGAACCTCTAGAGTGCATTTGAGCTAGCGGGATGGTAAGAGTGTCCTTCTGCTTTCTCCGCAATCCACTTTGACAGCCACAGGATATGAGGGAGGGAAGGAAAAAAGCAGAGTCTGGATGAGAGGCTTTAAAGGAGAGAGAAGAGGGTTGGATAAATTCCTGGAGGCAAAGGTTGTGTGCTTTCTCCAGTATTCGAGGCAGTAAGCCTGTGTGCACCAGTTGCTGGGGAACATGGGTGGGAGGGTGCTGTTGCATCATGTCCTGCTTGTTCATCCCTGGCTGATGGCTGGTTGGCCACTGTGAACAGAGTGCTGGACTAGATGGACCCTTGGTCTGATCCAGCATCAGGGCACTTCTCATGTTCTTAAGTGTGGCCACCACTGCAGTGGTGGCTGGGCAAGGCGAGCAATGGTGGCACATCCTATGAGGAAAGGCTTAGAGCAGCCTTTCTCAACCTGGGGCGCTCCAGATGTGTTGGACTACAACTCCCAGAATGCCCCAGCCAGTGGCTGGGGCATTCTGGGAGATGCAGTCCAACACATCTGGAGTGCCCCAGGTTGAGAACCACTGGCTTAGAGAGAACTGGTTCTTACATGCTGGGCAGGGAAAGGGAGGGGACATTGACCCCCTAGAGACGTGCAAGAGGAGAGAATTATTCACTATGAACCCTTGCGAGAGTCCTGGTTTTATTTTGAAGGATCCGGTTTTGTGCTGCACCTCCACAGTAAAATGTTGAGTCCGTTTTAAGTAAATGGGAGAGACATATTAAACATATTAAACATCTTTAAACATATTAAATTGAGGTGACGGTTTAGCTCTCCCTGGTTTAGCTAGAGAAACTGCATTGTGAGAAGTCTGTGGGTGGAAGCCTGCTTTTTAGGAAGTGCTGGGATGACATTGGTAGGGTTACTAATACTGAGGAGCAGAACAGCTTCATTGAAAATGTTTTGTGTTCTTTGTTTTTGTGGAGTTACTGAGTTGTCCGTTGTGAGAACATATTCTCCCACCCCAACTACACACCCCATTGTGTTCTCATGGGCGTAGATATGCAAGTGCAAACTGAGGCAGGGCACACTTCTGGGTTCTACAAAGAAATAGACAGGATGACGTTGGGCTGAAGAACGCTGTAGAATCTCCTCCATAGGATTTAAAGCTTTTTGCCAATTTCAGTCCTGTTGTGCTGAATTTGAGGCAACAGTGTGATGTGCCTGCAAAAAAAGCAAATGCTATTTTGGGCTGCATTAATAGAAGTATAGTTCCCAAATCGCGCAAAGTACTGATTGCCCTCTATTCCGCACTGGTTAGGCCACATCTTGAGTATTGTGTCTAGTTCTGGGAACCACACTTCAAGAAGGACGCAGACAAGCTGGAGCGTGTTCAGAGGAGAGCAACCAGGATGATCAGGGGTCTGGAAACAAAGCCCTGTGAGGAGAGACTGAAAGAACTGGGCAGGTTTAGGCTGGAGAAGAGAAGATGGAGGGGAGACATGAGAGCACTTTTCAAGTTGTCACCCAGAGGAGGGCCAGGATCTCTTTTCGATCCTCCAAGAGTGCAGGACACGGAATAACGGGCTCAAGTTACAGGAAGCCAGATTCCAGCTGGACATCAGGAAAAACTTCCTGACTGTTAGAGCAGTATGACAATGGAACCAGTTACCTAGGGAGGTTGCGGGCTCTCCCACACTAGAGGCCTTCAAGAGGCAGCTGGACAACCATCTGTCAGGGATGCTTTAAGGTAGGTGTCTGCGATGAGCAGGGAGATGGACTCAATGGCCTTATAGGCCCCTTCCATCTCTGCTATTCTATGTTTCTTTGTTTTAGATATGGAATAGGAAAGGGGTCTTCCTCCCATTTCTTCAGTTCTTTGATTCTGCACCCTTGTAAGCTAGGAACAGGAGGCAGAGCGATTGGCCACAACAAACAGAATTCAACCCCCTATTTCCAGATTGCAGGCAGTATCAAAAGGAGACAGTGAGTCACTGTGCCAGTTCTGACTTTACAGGACTGGCAGCAGTGCTGTCGGGAAGCCACTTGACGTTTGGAAATAGCTAAGCCCCCAAGCACAGTTAGCTTTCTCCTTTGACTCAAAGGAGAAGAGGTCATTGCTCTTTGCGGAGAATGTGAAGATGCAGCTTAGACATGCCATTAGAACCATGGGAGAGAAGGCTTTCTTTCTCAGCGGGAATTCTGTGCAGGTTCACAGTCCAGCTGGGTGATGATGGCGCTTCTAGCGAACCAGGAACCGGGAGACTAAGGAGAGCAAAGGATGATGTCACTTTAACTGATCATGCATCAGAACTAAAATAAACGTTATCTGAGGGTTAATGTTGAGGATTTGGAGTTAAACCACTTGCAGGTTTTAACCATCTTTCCCCTCTCTCAGAATCATTCTATATTTATAGGAGCTGAGCATTTCCTTTGGAGTTGATTTGCAACTGGTTTCATTGATTGGGGGAATGAGGAAATCCGAGATTATCGAAATTGCTTCTCAACTTCTGAGTGTTCAGCAGTTTGGAGAGAGGCTGTGGAGTCCAAAAGTGCTGATGGAGATGGAATAGATTGGCCAGGATCTAGAAATGATTCAGCTGCCATCTTAACTTTACAGAATCCTGTATAGATGAGACAGTGGATGCTTAAGAAAAGGTGTGCAGAACCGTTTGTTTCTCGGTCATGGAAAATTTAAATTAGGATGGTTGCCTTCAGTTCCCGAGATTAGATGCATTGTGCCTTTTTTGTGTTTGTGTAGCATAAGGGCTTTTATGGGCTCAAAACTTGAAATAGATTAGTCTTTCAAGCGTTGCCTTGAATGAATCTTGCTCACAGGAAGATCTGTTCCTCTGCTTTGTTTTGACCAATCAGTGCCAGCATTTAACTGGGCATGTTTAGCCTGGAGAAGAGAAGATTGAGGGGAGACATGAGAGCACTCTTCAAATACTTAAAAGGTTGTCACACAGAGGAGGGCCAGGATCTCTTCTCGATCCTCCCAGAGTGCAGGACACGGAATAACGGGCTCAAGTTAAAGGAAGCCAGATTCCGGCTGGACATCAGGAAAAACTTCATGACTGTTAGAGCAGTATGACAATGGAATCAGTTACCTAGGGAGGCTGTGGGCTCTCCCACACTAGAGGCCTTCAAGAGGCAGCTGGACAACCATCTGTCAGGGATGCTTTCGGGTGGATTCCTGCATTGTGCAGGGAGTTGGACTTTATGGCCTTTTAGACCCCTTCCAACTCTACTATTATATGATTCTGCAGGCAGAATGGATTGGTTTAAGTAAATCAGTTTTAAGTCAAGCTTCTCATTTCTACTTTCAAATACTTCATAGGCAAAAGATATATTAATTGCTCAGTGTCGTTAAAACAGGCTTTTGCTACTGAGCCTTGTTATAAGATTTTTTAATAATACTTAGTTTTTGTTCAGCAGATTTTTTTTTGCCTGCCTTCTACTTTCACAAATTGCCTCAAGACATAATCAAAAATGAGTAACAAAACTCCCACCTAGTCTTTACTGAGGGAAAGTGGTCTGTAAGTTGGGGGAGGAAGTGAGCAGGCCCCCTGTGCTGTAGCTGCCTTTTTTGCTCCAGAGTAGGAAAGGTCAGTGGGTGTGTGTGTGTGTGTGTGTGTGTGTGTGTGTGTGTGTGTGTGTGTGTGTTCCAGTGCCAGTTTGGCCCTGTGTGTCCAAGGCAAAGAGCAGATGCCAGCTCATCTCTGGACTTCTTACTACCCTTAAAGGTTTCGGAAGCAAGATGTATGTGAAGGAAATTCTAGCCAGGTAGGCCTGAAGCTGTGTTGGCTGTACCCCACCCCGATAATATCACACTGGGGTTGCTGCAGATGTGCACTGCATCCCCCGTACCCTGACGTTACCTGGTGCCAGATTTCGCTTTGCAGTTATAGGATTAAAGCTGCATTAGTTGCCATTTCTGCCCTATTGCTACTACAGTCCAAACCAGAAGGAGAAAAATGTAACCCTCTTCATAATAGTGCTTCACATACATTACCTTGCCAATCCTTAAAATAACCCAGTAAGGTAGGTCAATGTTGGCATCATTGCAGATGGGAGAGATTGTAAGGCTTGCCTAGGTCAGCTTGGTGAATTTATGGCAGGTGAGATTAGAAACATAGACTTCCCGATTTTTAGCTCGTGACAAAACTGTCCGCTCAATACAGCAGTCATGGAAGGCAGGGAGATGAACTACCCCGCCCCAGCTGCTATTTGCCTCAGGAAGGAAGCTGCTATTGCATTTTAAAAAAGCGGTGGGGTGGGGAAGCAAATTCTCATTTAACATATTGTGTAGTTTTGCTCTTGATCCCATTACTGATTGTAGTAAAGTCTGTGCACGTAAGGAGAGATCACCCTCAAATCTAAAGAGGCAACGGTTCAGTGAGATCACGTAAGGTCAAACCTCACCGAATTACAAGTTGTCTCCATATGCCTATTTTAGGGGTAAATGTGCATTTTTATCCCCGCATGGGGTAGGTTTGCATGCCTTTGCTACGAGATACAAAGGAAAGAATGCTCTGCAAACATCTCTATTTGTGTACCATCTGTCTGCATTCAGCCACATGACGTGGGAGAGATTCCACTGTAGGCCTCTTGGTTCCTTTCAGTAGTATGAATCACCGACTTTCTTTTCACAGAACAAGATCGTCCCCTTTGTAGATAGACAAAATAGATGGAGCTTTAGAATTCTTCGCTGGTATTTAATTTTCCAAGTGTTGATAGCAGCAAGCAAATCAAGGTGTCTTTCCTCCCGCTCGGTCTTGGGTGTACCTGGGCTTTGGCATGTCTACGGATTTGCCTAAAATCGTAATCCCATCTGATGGTTCTGATTAATTGATTCCCTGCTAGAAAGGCTGACCAAGGAAGTGTGCTGCTCCTTACAGTGCTACAGCTGGTCTTCGGTGTCCAACCTGAGATGCTTTTAAAAGACCAGGCTTCTCAAATATACATCAGCCTTCCTTAACTTGGTGCCCTGCAGATGTGTTGGACTGCAAGTACCATTATCTCACAGCCTGCATGGGGATGGTCCAAGCATGGGAGGGAGTTAATGGGCATGTCTACGGATAGGGTCCGTAGTTTGGGGGTGCTCTCGGATCCAGAACTGTCACTTGAGGCACAAGTGAACTCAGTGGCAAAGAGCACCTTTTATCAGTTTAGGCTGATGTACCAACTACGCCCTTCTCTGGACAGAGATAGCCTAGCTGGATTACTGCAATGCGTTATACGTGGGGCTGCCTTTGAAAACGGTCCGGAAGCTTCAACTGGTACAAAACAGGGCAGCACGTTTACTAACAGGGACTGGCCAACGAGACCACATTACACCAGTCCTTTTACAACTTCATTGGCTTCCAGTCCAGGTCCGGGCCCGATTCAAAGTGCTGGTATTAACGTTTAAAGCCCTAAACGGCTTGAGGCCAGGCTATCTGAAGGAACGCCTCCTCCCATATGTCCCTGCCCAGCCCTTAAGATCATCCTCAGGGGTCCTTCTCCACGAGCCCCTGCCAAAGGAAGTGAGGCAGGTGGCTAACAGGAGGAGGGCCTTTTCTGCTGTGGCGCCCCGGCTGTGGAATGAGCTCCCTAAGGAGGTTCGCTTGGCACCTACATTATATGCTTTTAGACCATTATGTCTAAAATATGACATAATGGTCTATGTGAAGACCTTTTTTATTCTCCCGGTATTTTAACAGTCTATAAATTAATTTTAACTTGATGTTTCAAATTTGTATTTTTGCATTGCTGCTGTTTTTATCTCGGTTGTGCTTTTATATTGTATTTTATATTATGGTTTTATACTGTTGTTTTATACTTTGAATTGTCTTAATTTCGTAAACCGCCCAGAGAGCTTCGGCTATTGGGCGGTATAGAAATGCAATAAATAAATAATGTCTAGACCTGCCAATATCCCGGGGATCGCCCCTGTGCATCCACATGACGTGCAGGGGATCCCGGGAGCAAGGAGGGATGATCCCTCCCTTTCCCCGGGATATTGGCATACCGAGACCGCGGGACGTGTGGCCGGGCATCCCATTTTTGTCCCGCCTCCTCACGAGTAACCGTGAGGAGCAGGGAACCAGGTATGGGGCACAGAGCTCTTCAGGAGCTCCGTGCCCTTTGGGAGTGGGAGATTTTTTTAAAAAATAAAAAACTCACCCTTTTCATAGGAGCGCTCCTGTGCTCATTTCCGATAAAACAAAAACAAAATGGCGGCCGTGGCATCCTCTTCCTCCCGGGGCGTCGTGCGCCGTGTGTAGACTGAGGGGGAGGATCTCACAATCATATCGCAAGATCATCCCCCTCCAAATTAAGTTAATTTGGTAGCCAAATAAATTTATTTAGGAATTTATATGCTTCCTTTCAAAACCGAGTCTTCATAACGTAGTTTACAATGTCTAAAAACATTTAATTTAAAATAGCATTAACATAAGAGCCATGCTTTATCAGACCAAGAGTCCATCTCGTCCAGCATCCTGTTCACCCAATGCCCAACCAGTTTATTTTATTTATTTATGTATTGCATTTTTATACCGCCCAATAGCCGAAGCTCTCTGGGCGGTTCACAAAAATTAAAACCGTTAAGAACATAATAAAACATCCAACAATCTAAAAACCCAAACACAACCCACAAGTAGGACATGCGTGCAACAACACCGTCCCGCCCGTGCTCTGGTGTACATAAGCATACTGGTAGCCATTGATGTCCTCCTCCACCAGGAATTTCTGTAACCTGCTTTTAAAGCCTTCCAAATTGGTGGCCATCACTACATCTTCTGGTAGCAAATTCCGTAGTTTTAACTGTGCACTGTGCGAAGCAGGACTTCCTTTTCTCTGTCCTGAAACCACTTCTAGTCAGACCGATAAAACCACATTACAATTTTAAACAAAGAAAGTCCAGCTCATCATTTCAGTAAACAGGAGATTAAAATGAAAGTGTCTTTAAAGCCTGCTAAAAAGAGAAGTTGGCATTAGGAGATGGACGCAAGGTGATTTGCTCTAGTCACGGGCACTCTGGGTGCTGTAATGGCTCTGGCATTGATCTGACACTGAAAAAGACATTGCTCAAACTGGCGGATAAGGAAGTTGCTATTATCAGAAGGGTATTTGGACCGAACTCACACCTGGGCAAAGTGCTCTACAGCTATGAAATGTCCTCCTTTTCCTCCCCCCCTGCTGGTCTTATCTATTTCAGTAGGAAGAGCTGAGCTGGGCAGTCTAGATTAAGTGGCTTAACACGCTGACTCTTTTCTTTCTTTCTTCCTTTCTTTTTGTTTTAACAGTTGGGAAATTCAGAGTTCTGCACGAAGCCGACTCCTTTGGTTTGCACTGAGATTGGAAACGGCAAAAACGACAAATCCTTCACCTAGCTCGGCCTGCCAATTTGTCCGATATGTCGGGACCTGTGCCAAGCAGGGCCAGAGTTTACACAGACGTAAATACGCACAGACCACGAGAATACTGGGATTATGAGTCACATGTTGTTGAATGGGGGTAAGTGTCCAGCCTGGTTTACTGGCCATGTGCAGCCTATAATAGTTTGGGGGAAGGGGTGGGTGGGGCTCAGAGTGCCTACGACAATCGCAGAATGCAGTGATCCAGTGCACGCTGACGCTATTCATCGCACACTCTGCTGTGGAGGGCCTGGGGACTCTTTTTCAAAACATTTTATTTATTGCATTTTTATACCGCCCAATAGCCTTGTGAACTCTCTGGGCGGTTCACAAAAATTAAAACCATAATAAAACAACCAACAGGTTAAAAGCACAAATTCAAAATGCAGTATAAAAAGCACAACCAGGATAAAAACCATGCAGCAAAATTGATATAAGATTAAAATACAGAGTTAAAACAGTAAGATTTAAATTTAAGTTAAAATTAAATGTTAAAATACTGAGAAAATAAAAAGGTCTTCAGCTGGCGACGAAAGCAGTACAGTGTAGGCGCCAGGCGGACCTCTCTGGGGGGCTCATTCTAGAGCCGGGGTGCCACAGTGGAGAAAGCCCTCCTCCTAGTAGCCACCTGCCTCACTTCCTTTGGCAGGGGCTCACGGAGAAGGGCCCCTGTAGATGATCTTAAGGTCCGGGCAGGTACATATGGGAGGAGGCGTTCCTTCAAATAACCTGGCCCCAAACCGTTTAGGGCTTTAAATGTCAATACCAGCACTTTGAATCAGGCCCGGACCTGGATTGGCAGCCAATGAAGCTGTAAAAGGACTGGCGTGATGTGGTCTCATCGGCCAGTCCCTGTTAGTAACTGTGCTGCCCTGTTTTGTACCAGCTGAAATTTCCAGACCATTTTCAAAGGCAGCCCCACGTATAACGCATTGCAGTAATCCAAATGAGAGGAGATCAGAGCATGGATCACTGTAGCTAGGCTATGTCTGTCCAGATAAGGGCGTAGTTGGTATATCAACCTAAGCTGATAAAACATTCAGCAAGTCCCTAGGGCAGGAACCTTAGAAAACAGTTTGGGGAAGGACCCATAGCTCAGTGGTAAAACTCCTATTTTTCATGCAGTTGGCCTCGGTTTCGTTTCCTGGCGTCTCCATTAAAAGGATCTCTGTAGCAGTGCTAGAAAAGCTCTTGGCTTGAGATCTTGCAGAGCTACTGTCCATCAGAATAGCCAGCCCTGCTCTAGACTAGCCAGCGCTGTGACTCGGCTCCCAACTTGCCTTGTTGTTATTGGAACCTTTTATTAACTGGTTACTATCAGTGTACTTGGGACTGTATAGAATTGCATAAGCAGGGGAAAAAGTACAGATCCCAGCTCTGAGAAGCTTCCAATTTCTTATTTCAGCAGTTGGGGAGATGGCATAGGGAGTGCAGTGGTATTAAGGGATGAAAGGTCAAATAAGCAATCCTGTGCATGTTTAGGACTGGGGGGGAATCTTACAACTCCCATGGCTGACTGGGGAACACTGGGAGTTATAGGACTTTTTTCTGCCTAAACATCCATAGGATTGCGCCCTTAAATTGCCCTTTAAAATCCTGTGTGGCTGGAGAAACGGCTCCTTCACTGTAAGCCACCTTGTGTCCTCCAGATGTTTTGTACTGCAACCCCATAATCCCTTACCATTGGCCATGATGGCTAGGTTGGTGGGAGTTATAGATCAAAACATCTGGAGGGCACCAGGTTGCTTACCTCTGGTGTAAACGATACCAAACCTGTTCTTGAAGGAGAGGGACTTGAGTTCTTCAGGCGACATTCTTACGTACCTTTGCAGGAAACCCGTCGGCTGGTTGTGGGATAACTGTTCGGCCCCCAGAGACTGCTTTTCGAATGGTGCTGTCAGTTCTTTCCCACCGCCTAAATGCCTTGGATTGGCTTTGTTTTTACAGCAATCAAGACGACTACCAACTAGTCCGGAAATTGGGCCGGGGCAAATATAGTGAAGTCTTTGAAGCCATCAACATTACAAATAATGAAAAAGTAGTTGTGAAGATCCTGAAGGTAAGTGTCTAGTGCCCCTGGTGGCTAGCGCACAACGAGGGATTCTGGCATCACATGTCCAAGTCACTTCCGCCCCCTTCAGACTTGGCATTGTGCATGGAGAAGGGCAAGGATGAGATTGCTGGCCATGCCCCCTCCATCGCATGCTTGCTGCCCACCCCCACAGCCTTCCACCTGGGCTATTGCTACTCGTGTGCTACTCACCTGATTGCACATGGTTCTTTTTTTTTTTTTTTTTAACATTTTTATACCGCCCAATAGCCGAAGCTCTCTGGGCGGTTCACAAAAAACCATAATAAAACAACCAACAGGTTAAAAGCACAAATACAAAATACAATATAAAAAGCACAACCAGGATAAAACCACGCAGCACAATTGATATAAGGTTAAAATACAGAGTTAAAACAGTATAATTTAAATTTGAGTTAAAATTAAGTGTTAAAATACTGAGTGAATAAAAAGGTCTTCAGCTGGCGACGAAAGGAGTACAGTGTAGGAGCCAGGCGGACCTCTCTGGGGAGCTCATTCCACAACCGGGGTGCCACAGCGGAGAAAGCCCTCCTCCTCCTAGTAGGCACCTGCGTCACTTCCTTTGGCAGGGGCTCACGGAGAAGGGCCCCTGTAGATGATCTTAAGGTCCAGGCAGGTACATATGGGAGGAGGCGTTCCTTCAGATAGCCTGGCCCCAAACCGTTTAGGGCTTTGAATGTCAATACCAGCACTTTGAATCGGGCCCGGACCTGGACTGGCAGCCAATGAAGTTGTAAAAGGACTGGCGTAATGTGACCTCGCCAGCCAGTTCTTAATGGTGCAGAGAACCTATACAGGTAGAGAAGATGCCTTGCAGCAGAAGTTAGCTCTCCCACATGTAGGGAGAGGCAACAGGATTCTAAGAACACAAGGAGTGCCATGCTGGATCAAACCAAGGTCTGTCTAGTTTAGTATACTGTTCACACTGTGGCCAACCACTTCTCGACCTAGAACCCACAAGCAGGACACAAGTGCAACATCACCCCCTGGCCCATGTTCCCCAGCATGTGTACGTAGTCCTACTGCCTCTGATACTGGAGGAACCTTGAGGTTTTCGTTCCAGTTTGGGGCTCAATGACAGCAAGCGAGTAAGGAGAAGCGGACACCATTTGACACACCGTTCGCCTGTGTGTGCTGAGAATGAGACAAAAAGTGGTGGGCTGAAACCTCAAAGAAATAAGTTAAACTGTGGTGTAAGAACTGCGGGAGCAGTGGCGTGATGGAATAAGGGAGAGCATGGACTCTCCTTTGAGATCTTCCAAGTATAGATAGACCAAGCATGGCATAAAGTCTGAAGGCGTTATTTTGTTTATTTATTTGTAACATTTGTATACTGCTGATTATATTAGAATCTCTCAGTGGTTCACAACACTTCCAGTACCACTATTCATTGGTGGGAGGGGGGTTGTGCCAGAGTATAGGCAGCCTTGATGGGGGCAGCGCTATTATTATTACTATTATTATAATTATATTTATATCCCGCCTTTTGACCAATACTGGGCCTCAAAGCGGCCTTACAAAGTTTAAAACATACATTGTAAAACATAGGAAAAGAAATGTTAAAAAAATGTTTTAAAATACACAACAAAATTATAAGTAATTAACATAGATGGAGGACCAGATTATTTTCTAAAGGCCTGCTGGAACAAAAAGGTTTTAGCCTGCTTCTGAAAGCCTATCAAGGAGGGAGCCAGCCTAGCTTCCCTGGGAAGAGAGTTCCAGAGCACCGGAGCAGCCACCGAGAAGGCCCTCTCCCATGTTCCCACCAAGCGCGCCTGTGAAGATGGTGGGACTGAAAGAAGGGCTCCTCCAGAAGATCTCAAAGCACGGGCAGGCTCACAAGGGAGAATACGGTCTTTCAAATAACCTGAACCTCAGCTGTATAAGGCTTTAGAGGTCATAACCAGTTGCATATTATATTAGTTGCATACTTCAGAAGTGAAGGACTACACCATGACTATCTAAAGGAGGAAGTGGGGAGCTATAAGACTATTAAATGGCCAGGGTCTAAAATTACCTAGCTGCACCACTGGAACTTCTGGCTGATTTGTTCAAGCACATCTCAACATATGAAGTATGCAATATGGATTGCTGAAGCTTTGCATGGATTTGATTTGCAATGAAGATTTCCTGAAACTAGTTAAGTGACCACCTACCTGCTAGCCCTGATAGTTCTTTTTCTAGGACACATGTTGAAGGTTTGTGAGCCTGTGATGTATCAGGCGTGCCTGTGATGGTGGCGGGACTGAAAGAAGGGCTTCTCCAGAAGATCTCAGAGCACGGGCAGGCTCATAAGGGAGAAGACGTTCTTTCAAATAACCTGGACCCGAGCCATAGAGGGCTTTATAGGTCATAACCAGCACTTTGAATTGTGCCCGGAAACAGACTGGAAGCCAGTGGAGCTGTTTTAACGGGGGTTGTCTGCTCCCTGTAACCAGCCCCGGTCAACAATTATGTTGAAAAGTTGCCTAGCGTTTCCTTTTTTCTTTTCTTTTTAGGCTTGGGTTTTTCTCCAGGCTGAGGCAGATGGTGAAACAGGTGTCCTGGCTTAATTTCCCCCAGACATGACAGCAAGAAGCTTGACATGCACCCCTTGGCTGGCTGAACCTCTGCATCAGCCTTCCTTAGCCTGGAGGGTCCCCCCCCCCAGATGTGCTTGACTCCAACTCATTCCCATCCAGGAATAATCACTCCTACTGGAAAGGGTAGAGAAGTGTTAGAAATAGGCAGGCAAAACAACCTGGTGATGAACCAAGTTTTTATGAAGAGGCTATTTGGGCTCCCAGTTTTTTTAAAAAAAGAGCTTGCGTTTCATACGTCTCACAAATTGTTAATTATAGGGTGACCCTATGAAAAGGAGGACGGGGCTCCTGTATCGTTAACAGTTGTATTGAAAAGGGAATTTCAGCAGGTGTCATTTGTATGCATGCAGCACCTGGTGAAATTCCCTCTTCATCACAACAGTTAAAGCTGCAGGTGCCCTGCCCTCTTTTAAATCTGGTCACTCTAGTATAGCTCCTGCAGCTTTAACTGTTGTGATGAAGAGGGAATTTCACCAGGTGCTGCATGCATACAAGACACCTGCTGAAATTCCCTTTTCAATGCAACTGTTAAAGATAAAGGAGCCCTGTTCTCCTTTCCATAGGGTCACCCTAGAGTTGCTGCTGTATAGATCTGAGCGAAATAAAGAACACAGGCAGACATGTGCGCACCCCACATAGACATCTCTGCTTCATGGCTGAGCAGGGACTAGAACTAGGGTGACCATAGGAGGACAAGGCTCCTGTTATCTTTAACAGTTGTATTGAAAAGGGAATTTCAGCAGGTGTCATTTGTATATATGGAGAACCTGGTGAAATTTCCTCTTCATCACAACAGTTAAAGCTGCAGGAGCCCTGCCTTCTTTTAAATCTGTTCACTTTAGTATAGCTCCTGCAGCTTTATCTGTTGCGGTGAAGAGGGAATTTCACCAGGTTCTCCATATATACAAATGACACCTGCTGAAATTCCCTTTTCTATGCAATTGTTAAAGATACAGGAGCCCCGTCCTCCTTTCCATAGGACCACCCTAGTTAATTATGAGTGATAGGATAATTAATGGCCAAGTTCTAAATAGCCCCTGTAGATGCTCCCAAGGCAGCCTTCCTCAACCTAGGGCGCTCCAGATGTGTTGGACTGCATCTCCCAGAATGCCCCAGCCAGGCTGGGGCATTCTGGGAGTTGTAGTCCAACACATCTGGAGCGCCCCAGGTTGAGGAAGGCTGTCCCAAGGGCTCAGACATGCCCAGTAGGTTTTGCCTTGTTTTTCTCTCAAATTGCAGACGATGCCATATTGAAAAATATTATTGAGTTTAGAAGTGTGTCGCCATGTGGTGTTGGTGGGGAAACAACTGTTGTTTTTTTATGAGAAGCAAACCCAAAGCTCCCTAGGGCCAAGAAAATAGTTGCACCATTCTTTGTAGCCCGGCCAGTGGAATGGTTAGAAAGCAGGAGAAAGGGACAAGACGGCATTTCTTCACCCACTGTATAACACTATCCACAGGATGTTGCAATGGCTGCTAGGCCATTTAGAAAGGGCTTGGTAAATTCCTAGAGGGTAGTCTTATTATTGACTATTAGGGACTATTTGTGAACCGCCCAGAGAGCTTCGGCTGTTGGGCGGTATAAAAATGCAATAAATAATAAATAGCCAGAACTACTAAAAGTGCGTCCTCCAAAGAGGATAATCTAAAAGCTGAATGCTTGTACTAAATGAGATGGCTGTCTTGTTCTACCTGTGAGCTTTCGGAGTTGTGTCAGTCATCCATCACACTGGACCCAGTGTGGTGTAGTGGCTAAAGTGTTGGACTGAGGCTCGGGAGATCCGGGTTCTAATCCCCGCTCGGCCATGGAAATCCACTGGGTGACTTTGGGCCAGTCACAGACCCTCAGCCCAACCCTACCTCACAGGGTTGTTTTTGTGAGGATAAAAATGGGGAGGAGGAGGATTATGTACACCGCCTTGGGTTCCTTGGAGGAAAAAAGGCGGGATATAAATGCAACAAATAAATAAATAAATCCCTCTTGCGGTTGAGGTGCTTAAATGACAGCACTGAGAGTTGTGCAAAATGTCGAACTAGAGTTTTTAATAACGTTCAGCCAATAAAAAGAGTCCGTGAGAAGAAACAGTGTGCAGCTGCAGTATTATTATTATTTTTCTGTTGGCTTTGCTTGGACTTGAAATGTTGCCTTTGGTGAACTGGCAATTTCCCTTTCTATCAGCCTGTGAAAAAGAAGAAAATCAAGCGTGAAATCAAAATCTTGGAGAACTTGCGAGGTGGCCCCAACATCATCACTCTTGCAGATATAGTGAAAGACCCTGTGGTGAGTAGTTCTAGGGTTCTGGTACAGCTCCACCATTATGGGGGTGGGAGAGAAACCTGTCCTACTTAGCTTGCAGTTCGGTTGGGCAAATTCATGGAAAAGAGAGCTGTCAGTGTCCGAGTTCTGGTAGCGAAGTGGAACCTGCTTGTACAAAGAGAGTCTACCTTTGAGTAGCAGATGCTGGAGGCAAACAAGTGATGATTGCATCAGCTTCCCAGAGACAACCTGAGAATGCTAGACGAGGCTAGTCCAGCAACACACCTGTCTTCCGTTCTTATGGAATGCCGGGCGAGAGGTATGGCAGGTACAAAATAGGCAGGAGCTCCTTGGGCACCTTCACACATGCCATTGGCCTGGTTCAGACGACACTCTGGGCTTTGTGGTTAGCTTAACCATGTTCAGCTGTGGTTAACGCTAACCACAGGCAGAATGCTGGCAGACAACACTTTTAACCCTTTCGTGGTGAAGTTTTCCTTAACCACACGCTAACCACAAAGTGGTTAGTGGAGCACCTGATTCCTCCAACTGATCCACCCTGGATGATGATGGTCATGATCATGATCATGATGAATATTTTTATCCTGTACCTCAGCCAGAAAGGCTCCCGGAGTGGCTTACAATTGATCAGTAAAGAAGACAGTCCCTGCCCCCAGGCTTACATTCTAAAAAAGACATGGCACACAAGGAAAAGGGGATGGGGAGGGCAGAGGGAGAAAATAAAAAGAAATTAAGGAGACTGTTTAGGCTGGTGGGAAGGCCCTGCTCCGTCCTCTCATCTCCCAATGGAGGGGCAGATCAACAGCTCCTCCTTCTTCCTCACAGGGTCAAGATGACAGTTAGCCCTGTGGGGGGGTGGAGGTGTCCTACTGAAGCAGGCTCTGATGGTCTCTGCCTGCTCCTGTCTCCCTTGCTTCTTCTTCCACACAGGGTCAAGATGACAGTTAGTCCTGTGGGGGGTGGGGGGTGGGGGGGGGGGTCCAACTGAAGCATGTATCCCAGCAGCCCTGGTGCTAGGAGCCCTGGCAGTTACGGCCGACATTTTAGTGCAGGCGCCATTGAAATCAGCAATTACATGCCTGCATCGCCCCGTTTAGTGAGTGGCTCCTTTGCTTTCTGCATGGCCATGCCTGCTAGACCTCTGCAGTCATCACAGGGGAGGCGGAAGCCTTCCAGGATGGGTGCACTAGCTGCGTCATCAGGCAGCGCCGCCGCAGTCATCAGAACCTGTGGGGCGTAATGGCGCTTCAACGAGGTAGGAGAAACGGATGCTTCGTATGGGGAAATTGCAAGCGGGGATTTAAAAAACTCTACTGTAAGAACGCTCTGTTAAGAAGAGCAAAAACCGCTCCAAAAAACTAATGCGAAACTCAAAATGGCGGCCACAGCAAGCTTATCAATCGGCGGTCCAGAGCAGCCATAGAGCCTGCTGGCTAGAGCGGCCCCGCCTAGTTAGTCCACTCTGTACCGGAAGCTCTATGCCTTAAACCCTTAACCAGGCCCCCTTAACTACAGACGACACTTTTAGCTATGGTTAGTGCCGCTAACCATGTTGCACAACATGGTTAGTGACCCCAACCTCAATGTGATTAACAGGGCAGATGGTTAGGGAAAACGTGTGTCAGACGACACCGTTAACCATGGTTAAGCATTCCGTTAACTATTTTGTGGTTAAGCAGCATGGTTTAGTGTGTCGTCTGAACGGGGCCTCTGTTACAGAAGGTGCTTGGTGCTTGGCACCAAGAATACAAATAAACATTTGAACTGCATACCACGCTATTTCCAGTAACGTGGGCTGTTTTGATAACGCACTCCAGAATGAAGAATCTGCAGCTTAGGTTCCTCGCTCAGGATGTTGTCTCTAAAGTGCCTGAGCTACATGTGACTCTGCTCTTAGGGGTCAAAAATCTGCAGGCGTGGGCAGACTTGTGAATTGCCAAGAACTTCCCATCTGACTGAATGGAGGAGTAGCAAATTCTCAGCTGTAGGAGGGGGAGAAGGCACAGAGTTTACACATACAAGCTGCCTTTGTTTCAAATGACATAACGAGAGAACTTCTAGCGCTTTAAATAAATAAGACACGTTGGCATTTTGGGCATCTGTTGATCACGGGATGCGGCAATAATGCCACGCAGTCTCACTCCCAAATTTCCCTTCTTTTTTTTTTTAATCCTCTTTTTGTATTGCTTAATCAGATCAGGGCTTTCAGTCAGGTTAGCCGCTCTTGGAGGAATCGCCTCCTGCTCCTACTTGCAACTTCTTCTAGATTTTGTAGAAATGTGTGCTAATCCATTCAGTAAAGCTACTGTTAGTTAAATACTGTGAAAGCATCCAGGAGAGGTTTGGGAGTGGTGAAAACGGATCTAGGTCGGCTATTAGTCTGTAAGGAGCAGAGAGAGAGAGAGAGAATCATAGAATAGTAGAGTTGGAAGCGGCCTATAAGACCATCGAGTCCAACTCCCTGCTCAATGCAGGAATCCATTTTAAAGCATATCTGACAGATGGTTGTCTAGTTGTCTCTTGAAGGCCTCTAGTGTGGGAGAGCCCACAACCTCCCTAGGTCACTGATTCCATTGTCGTACTGCTCTAACAGTCAGGAATTTTTTCCTGATGTCCAGCCGGAATCTGGCTTCCTTTAACTTGAGCCCGTTATTCCGTGTCCTGCACTCTGGGAGGATCGAGAAGAGATCCTGGCCCTCCTCTGTGACAATCTTTTAAGGATTTGAAGCGTGCTATCATGTCTCCCCTCAGTCTTCTCTTCTCCAAGCTAAACATGCCCAGTTCTTTCAGTCTCTCTTCATAGGGCTTTGTTTCCAAACCCCTGATCATCCTAGTTGCCCTCCTCTGAACACGCTCCAGCTTGTCTGCGTCCTTCTTGAATTGTGGAGCCCAGAACTGGACGCAGTACTCTAGATGAGGCCTAACCAGGGCCGAATAGAGAGGAACCAGTACCTCATGTGATTTGGAAGCTATAGTTCTATTAATGCAGTCCAAAATAGCATTTGCCTTTCTTGCAGCCATATCGCACTGTTGACTCATATTCAGCTTGTGATCTCCAACAATTCCAAGATCCTTCTCGTTTGTAGTATTGCTGAGCCAAGTATCCCCCATCTTGTAACTGTGCAGTTGGTTTCTTTTTCTTAGGTGTAGAACTTATATATATATGTGTGTGTGTGTGTGTGTTTGTGTATATATATATATATATGTATATATATATATATATATATATATATATATATATGAGAGAGAGAGAGAGAGAGAGAGAGAGAGAGAACAATGCAGTGAAGGACCCAGCATGACTGACATACTTGTTTTCTCATTCTAGTCTCGGACGCCAGCCTTGGTATTTGAACATGTAAACAACACAGACTTTAAGGTAAAGTTTGTTGCCCTTTGGAGATTGCCACGCTTTTAATTACGTGCAAGCCCACTCATGTGTCTGGGTAGGGAGGAAGAGATCAGGAAATGACAATGCAGTGGTCAGATCACTGCAGTTTAAACAAGCCACATGCATGCTGGTGCCATTTCCCTAATTACCTGTGTGGGTGTGACTAGTCATGCCGTCAAAATGCGGGCGGCATGGCTTGTTGAAGGGGGAAACAACCCTCAAATCACCCAACAACAGCCCATGGGTTAAGCTGCGGTGCGCATAATCATGGAGGGAAAATAAGGCACTCCCCATGCGTGCTGGTTGCCAGCCACCTAATTAACATAATTACCTTTGCGGGATGTGGGTTGTCATGACATCCGGACCAGGCAAGGGAGGTGTTGGCTGGGATGGCTTACAAGCCACCCAGAAACGGATGCCTCATTCTAGGCTTGTTGGCTGGTTCATAAGCTAGCCCAGCCAGCCACCGTTGCCATATTCGGATGTCACAACAACTTAGAATCATAGAATACCAGAGTTGGAAGGGGTCTACAAGGCCATCAAGTTCAACCCCCTGCTCAATGCAGGAATCCACCCTAAAGCATCCCTGACAGTTGGTTGTCCACCTGCCTCTTGAAGGCCTCTAGTGTGGGAGAGCCCACAGCCTCCCTAGGTAACTGATTCCATTGCCGTACTGCTCTAACAGTCAGGACGTTTTTCCTGCTGTCCAGCTGGAATCTGGCTTCCTTTAACTTGAGCCCGTTATTCCGTGTCCTGCACTCTGGGAGGATCGAGAAGAGATCCTGGCCCTCCTCTGTGTGACAACCTTTCAAGTACTTGAAGAGTGCTATCATGTCTCCCCTCAATCTTCTCTTCTCCAGGCTAAACATGCCCAGTTCTTTCAGTTACCTGATGATGGTAACTATTTTAACTAGGCCACTCGTAACTGGCACTGGGAGGGAAAATAAGCCACTGTGGTTTAATTTGTTTTTAACTGTGCATATTTATTTATTTATTTTATTACATTTTTATACCGCCCAATAACCGAAGGTCTCAGGGCGGTTCACAATCATATTTATTGTTTTATACTTTATGCTTTTATCTGTACACCGCTCTGAGATCTTAATGATATAGGGTGGGATATAAATGTTTTAAATAAATAAATGAAATAAATTTCACTCTGGGATTGTGTGAACTTGCCCTGAGGGAATAAACCCATTAGATGTACCAGTGCTGCTTGAAATAAAATTGTTTTCCGTTTAGGACATCAAGATGGATTGTGAAATATATTTAGAAAAACAGGACTATTCCAAATTTAAACTTTTTGGGGTACTGTATGTTTAAGTTAATGCTGCCCAGTTACTGATTTGGTTCACATGTAACGACAGCCCATAGTTTAAACCCCTGGGTTTTCATGCAAGAGTGGCGGAGAACAGGCACGGTGCCCTCCCCTGCCCTTCCACTTTTACTCAACAACCTACAATTATCTCGTTCGTAGGTTGTTGAGTATGATGTGACTCGGAACGATGGGTTGTTTCGTGGTTAATCCACGATTTGTATTTGGGTAACTGCTGGGTTGTTTAGCTGCTGAACATCCCAGCACTCAGGGTTCACATCACGCTCAACATCCTATGAATAATGCTTCCTTCTGTCTAAACTTGTAGAGCGTTGTGCCCTAAATCAACAACCTACAACTCCCAGGTATCCCTAGAAATGCTAGAAATTTTAGGGTTTTTTTTCTGAACCTAAAAAAGGAAGCAAAACTGTGAGCACTGCGTCTCTTCTCTTCCAGTTGTCCCCAACAGCTCATAGTTTGTTTAACTTATTGGCTGTCATTACATGCAAGCTGCCCTATTGGATGAAATGGTGTTTGTTCCAATGGGTGACAATAACACCAACTTGTCAAGTCTGTAGTGGCCCCAATGAAAAAGAAGAGATAGTCTCTAGTGTTGGAAAACAGAAAAAGGGTTTTATTTTTTTGTTACATATACCTTCAATCTTTAAAAATCGTATTGTTGTAAAAGGACTAATTGTATAAAAAGCTCGACGTTTCGGATCTCCCGATCCTTCTTCTAGAGCTACAAATAAATGAAAAAATTTTTTTATCAACACATGCAATACTTACATTGAATTTTATCATAAATTGTATATACATTAACAACATTAAAATATGCAAAAAGCAAATGAAAAAGGAGGATAGGCGGACAAGAGAAAAAGAGAGAGAAAAGAAAAAAACCCAAAGGAACAACATTGCTTTTACTTCCGTTTGTGGCAACCTCCCTCTTCCCTTGAATTACACTTGCCAACTTCATTTTGACAAGTCTGTAGTGGGCCACTTCATAGCTTGCATTTTATGTTATTGTGTTTATCTCCTCGCCTTTCCTCCCAGACAGTGCAGGGTAGCTCACGTGGCTGAGCAGGGAATTGCTTGCATCTCCTTAGACCTTGACTAGACAACTATGCCACCTTGGCTGTCTCTGTATTTCAGATTATACACTTCAGACATCTTAGATGTGCACCTGAAACCAAGCTGCCATATCTAAGAAGTTTGAGGTGGGGGTTGATGACTTCATCCCACCCTTTTTCTCTTCGTACTGGGAAAGGCACGGGGTTCCATGCCTCTTTCCAGCACTCTGAGAAGCTACTCGGCCCACTTCGGGAAGGGCGGGTTGAGTCCATTGCGTAAAATGGATTAGGAACCCAGCAAGTTGGTTTAGGACTGTGGTCCAGAGGTTCAGCAGCTCTGACCTAACGCAAAAAAGATGGTAATGAATGAATGCACCCCACTGATGTTTTTTATGTGCATGTGTGCACACGCACACTTAAATACAAGTTCCCTCAGCTGGGAGTCATGATGGCTGCAGTGTTGTGTTGAGTGTACTTTCCGTGGCAAACCTGGCCTGGTTTCTCCATTAAGGTGTGAAACCTCTCAAAGAACGCCCCCCCCCCCCAAATGCAGAATAGCACTAACACCCACATTCCCTAGTGCAGCCTTCCTCAACCTGGGGTGCTCCAGATGTGTTGGACTGCATCTCCCAGAATGCCCCAGCCAGTAGTCCAACACATCTGGAGCGCCCCACGTTGAGGAAGGCTGCCCTAGTGGATGGAAAGAAAGAAAGAAAAAATCTCCCTAAATTGATTTGGGAATGGGAGGGCTGCAATGACATTAATCCTGGTTATGTCTTCGTTTCCCACAGCAATTATACCAAACGTTAACAGACTACGATATTCGGTTCTACATGTATGAAATCTTGAAGGTGAGTTTGTGTTTGCCCTTCGCCTTGTTGGTTAGTTGAGATGGTGTGTAGTATAAGGGCGGCTGAGAAGTGGCTGGCAGTGTTCCTGGGGAGCTGGAGAATTTACTGCCCTGATGGTTTTTCTGGGGAGCCCGGGTGGATATCGGTGACGGGCAATGGTAGGCCTTAAGACCTAGCTCGCTTGCAACCATCACCTTCCTCATCAAACCATTATCCTGGCTGCCTATTCGCTACCGGGCCAGGTTTAAGGTTCTTGTACTTGTGTACAAAGCCCTAAACAACTTGGGACCAGGATACCTGAGAGAGCGCCTTCTCCCTTACCAACCTGCCCGGTCACTGAGGTCATCCGAGGGCCTGCTCCTGGTGGTTCCACCTAGATCCATCCTCCGATTGGAATCCACCAGGGGGAGAGCCTTCAGCGTGGTGGCCCCCCTCCTGTGGAATTCCCTGCCTCTGGAAGTCAGGCAGGCGCCAGCTTTATGTTCCTTTCAGCGCCTTCTGAAAACATCTTTATTCCAAGAAGCCTTTCTTTAACATGCAGCCTTGGATTTCTGTTTTTGCTTCTTTTTAAATTTTGTTTTAACTGTTTTTATTCTGTTTTTATTTTCATTTTACCTTGTACACCGCTCCGAAATTTTTCAGTGGGGAGCGGTATATAAATATTCTAAATAAATAAATAATCCTGACTCGTGTTAGCGTAAGCATAAGGATTTCAGCATTATTACTGGTTTAGTGATCATTGTCTCTTCTCCAGGCGCTAGATTATTGTCACAGTATGGGGATCATGCATCGAGACGTCAAACCCCACAATGTCATGATTGACCACGAACACAGGAAGGTAAGCACTGATGGGCTGGAGAATCTCCCCCGCCCCCACCTCCGTTTCCGGCTGCCATTGTATTGTGGCACTGACAAAAGTCCTTTGATAGGCTGCTGCTTTTTGCCTTGTACGTCAGGCCTATCTTATTTCAGGTTGCTAGCTTTCAAACTTCCTGCCTTGATTCAGCATTTCACATATCAGTTCACCTGCTGAAGAGCCTTGGCGGCATGTGCCCAGAAGCCCTGCATGTTGCAAGGTTTCTGGAGCGTGTTCCAGAGTGCGCACAAGATACTGGTCAAGCCTGTTGGTTGGGATTCACTCTGTGTCAATGGCGAGTGAACCGTAAAATACATCTCCTGTGGTTGCGTGTTGCAGGAGGAGATTGGTGGGAGTTAAGCTGTCTTTCGGAGATGTTAATCCCTCTTACTCAGTTCGTTATATAGAAGCATAGAATAGCAGAGTTGGAAGGGGCCTACAAGGCCATCAAGTCCAACCCTCTGCTCAATGCAGGAATCCACCCTAAAGCATCCCTGACAGATGGTTGTCCAGCTGCCTCTTGAAGGCCTCTAGTGTGGGAGAGCCCACAACCTCACCAGGTAGCTGATTCTATTGTCGCACTGCTCTAACAGTCAGGAAGTTGTGGCTTTTCAGCTTAGATTAGCTGCCAAAAGCGCTTAGAGCAAGTACGCTTTATCGCAAATATAAACATAAAATGTGTGTTAGGCATCCAGTGAAGTGGGGGGAAGGTGTGTGTGTGTGTGTGTGTGTGTGTGTGTTTGGGGGCGGGGATGTTTGCAGGTCACTGTTTTAGATTCAGGATTGGTGGTTTTTAGTTCCTTGCATTTTGTGTTGCTCTTGCCATGGCCTGCTTGGGCTAGTTTATCCTTTTGTGAAATTTGAGTCAAAGCTATTAATAGCTTTTAATTATTGATCTTTCATCTGAGGAACACTGCATTTGGTGGTTTGGCTACTCATTAGGCCAGGATTCATTCATTCATTCTCTCTCTCTCTCTCTCTCTCTCTCTCTGTCAGTCCCTCTCAGTTGCACTTTCAATCAGTGACCATTCTACGTGCCAGCTACTATCAGTTACGTTCAGTATTTCTCAGATCTTGTACCGTTCCGTTTATTTCTGGATACTGTTCTTTGCCGTGGCATGCGGCAATCTGCAGAGGCACCGGCAGGTGCGAACCAAGGAGAACTCGTCCCCACCCCCATTAAATCTCTCCTTATGTTTTTAGCTGCGGCTAATAGATTGGGGTTTGGCTGAATTCTATCATCCTGGCCAAGAATACAACGTCCGAGTGGCTTCCAGATACTTCAAAGGCCCGGAGCTCCTCGTAGATTATCAGGTAACTGTGGCACAGCTGCAAAAAGGCTCAGCGTTGAGGGAGAACAGGACAGCGGAGAACTAGCCGTCTTGGTGGAGCTCTTAGTTGAGCGCTAAGGAGACACCTCAGGCCTGAGAGAGAAGGAAGTTTGATCTCCTGTGTGCTGGAGAGTCTGTGGCACATTGCGCATTGCCTGGCCTTTGGAAACAAAGGAGAAAGGCGGGGCTTGGGTTTTGGTTTTGAGTATGTCAAGGCCAACAGGTTCTCATTTGCATTCTTTCAAAGAATCCCAGCTGCTGGGTTTTTTTTTTTTTTTGCAGAGCACCCTGTCACTTTGGGGGCATCTGATTCCCATGGTCAGCATCTAGAAAACATCTTTACCAGTTTGGGTTGGCTTTGGGTTTATGTTCCCCCTGAACAACAGCACCTCCCCACACACCACATGCAAACATTGTGATTAATAACATCAGAAGAGCCCTGATGCTGGATCAGACCAAGGGTCCATCTAGTCCAGCACTCTGTTCACACAGGGGCCAAGCAGCCATCGGCCAGGGACCATCAAGCAGGACATGGTGCAACAGCACCCTCCCACCCATGTTCCCCAGCAACTGGTGCACACAGGCTCACTGCCTCGAATACTGGAGAAAGCACCCAACCATCAGGGCTAGTAGCCTTTGATAGCCTTCTCCTCCAGGAATTGATCCAAGCCCCTTTTAAAGCCATCCAAATGGGAGGCCATCTTGTAGCAGTGAGTTCAGCCTTGTGTAGCTGCTGTTGGAGGACAATGATCAAAGCTCCCACTACCTACGCCTCCCGTTACTTTTTGGCATTTCCCCTTTTTATTTTATTTGTCTTCCCTATCAAATATGTGAAGGAAACAGTTCCACCGCCCTTGATATTCCTCTAAACCAGCCTTCCTCAACCTGGGGCACTCCAGATGTGTTGGACTACAACTCCCAGAATGCCCCAGCTGGGGCATTCTGGGAGATGCAGTCCAACACATCTGGAGCGCCCCAGGTTGAGGAAGGCTGCTCTAAACCAAGTACCTCTGGGTCCATGTGCCAATCTGCCTCAAATACGTGGCCATTCAACCACCACCTCAGAAAATCCAAAGACTATTCAGATTCTCTTTCCCCTCTAGTTACAATCCCATTTCCAGTTACCTTCCTTTGTTGCTTTAGAATTCTCTTATATGCGATCTATATTTGCTGTCTAGCTTTTAAGTGTGGGCACGGAACTGAGGAATAAACCAAGCGTTGGATGTTTGTACACCAAGGTATAAATCGTGTATGGAGTGTTTATGCTTGTAACATGGTTACGGTTACCACAGCCTTGTCTCAGCAGATGCAGGAAGCAGCTCCCTTCCATGGGGTTTTGTTCCTTAGAAGGGCCGTTGAAATCCTCCTGATAAAACACTCGGAAATATTTGTTGCCCCATCCCATGGGAGCGGCGGCCTTATGAAAACTGATTATCAAGTTGCCATGAGAAGATGTTTTTTCTCAACAGCAGTGAACTGATGGTTGAGGCCAGTCCTGGGGGTTGGGGGTTCTTGCACGTCTGAAAGTGAGCCAGTCTAATGGGCCTCCTTTGCTTCCCTGCAGATGTACGACTACAGCCTGGACATGTGGAGCTTGGGCTGCATGCTAGCTAGCATGATCTTCCGAAAGGAGCCCTTTTTCCACGGTCACGATAACTATGATCAGGTGAGATTACGGCAGGCACGGCACCGTCTCTCTGCTGTGGCCTGTATGTTCAGCCTGTTTTAAGACTGCGCAAAGGATGGAAGGCCAGAAGTCAAAAGTTCATACTCAGGGCTGATTTACCCACGTGTCCCCCCACCCCACCCGATTATCACAGCATCAAGTGAGAACTTTCCCGTGTGAATAGAACCACCGAGGACGGGATTTTCATTTCACCTTCCACTGGTTAAAGCTTTCCAGTGGGTTCGGTGACCATTCCAGCGGCAGGCCATGCAAGTGATGAGAAATAATATACATGCTATATGTGAAACCTCGCTCAGTAAGCTGCTCCTTTTGCCAAAGGACAACTTGACTTGCTCTGCAAATAACTCTGGGGAAAAATATACAGCAGTTGTCGGGGATTATTTAGTCTCTGCCAGTATTGATCGAAGTCCTGTTCTCTGATATTTCAAACTGCCCTGAAAAGCTAGGTCATAACTAGAGCATTGTTGAGGATTTACAACTCTCATGTACCTGTGATGCAGACTTTTTTTTTTAACATAAGAGCTGTGCTAGGGTCTTGCTATTTACTGTTTTACTCTGTACGGCACCATGTACATTGATGGTGCTATATAAATAATAATAATAATAATAATAATAAGGGTCCATTTGTTCACACATTCTGTTCACACAGTGGTCAACCAGCTGTCAACAGAAAAACCACAAGCAGGACATGAGTGCTGCAGCAACCTCCTTCCCCATGTTCCCCAACAACCAATGTGCATAGCCACACTGCCTCTGACACTGGAGGTTGCACTCAGCCATCAGGACAAATAGCCATGTAGCCCTCTCCTCCATAATTTTGTCCAATCCCCTTTTAAAGCCAAACAAATTGCTGACCATCACTACCACCTAAAATCATAGAATAGCAGAGTTGGAAGGGGCCTACAAGGCCATCTAGTCCAACCCCCTGCTCAATGCAGGAATCCACCCTAAAGCATCCCTGACAGAGGGTTGTCCAGCTGCCTCTTGAAGGCCTCTAGTGTGGGAGAGCCCACAACCTCCCTAGGTCACTGGTTCCATTATCGTATATCATAGAATCTTAGAACAGCAGAGTTGGAAGGGGCCTACAAGGCCATCGAGTCCAACCCCCTGCTCAATGCAGGAATCCACCCTAAAGCATCCCTGACAGAGGGTTGTCCAGCTGCCTCTTGAAGGCCTCTAGTGTGGGAGAGCCCACAACCTCCCTAGGTCACTGGTTCCATTATCGTATATCATAGAATCTTAGAACAGCAGAGTTGGAAGGGGCCTACAAGGCCATCGAGTCCAACCCCCTGCTCAATGCAGGAATCCACCCTAAAGCATCCCTGACAGAGGGTTGTCCAGCTGCCTCTTGAATGCCTCTAGTGTGGGAGAGCCCACAACCTCCCTAGGTAACTGGTTCCATTGTTGTACCGCTCTAACAGTCAGGAAGTTTTTCCGGTGGTAGCGAATTCCATACTTTAACTAAGTGCTCTATACCTCCTCTTTTCTTTGGTCCTGGATCCCGCACCAAACAGCATCTTGGCATTGGTCTTTTGTGCCCTGGGAGCCTCTCTGATAAGGAAGACCTCTCATGTGTGAATTATTAATAATAATAATAATAATAATAATAATAATAATAATAATATAAATAATATAAACATCTGTGTAGCTCTTTTAAGCGTGCAGAGTCGCTTGCGTGGATTATGTAGTTGTCATCCTCACAACAGCCCCAGAAGGCAAGGACCAAAGTACATGTGATATTAAATGTGTTGCTGGCAGTGAAATAGGGGTCCCTTTTAAAATTAAAGCCAAACCTGGTTGGGAAGCGTGTTCCGGATTAGGACCACGGTGTGAGGGAAACGTAAGAACATAAGTGCCCTGCTGGATCAGACCAAGGGTCCATCTAGTCCAGCACTCTGTTCACACAGTGGCCAACTAGCCATCGGCCAGGGATGAACAAGCAGGACCTGGTGCAACAGCACCCTCCCACCCATGTTCCCCAGCAACTGGTGCACACAGGCTCACTGCCTCGAATACTGGAGATAGTATTACACAACCACCAGGGCTAGTAGTTATTGATAGCCTTCGCCTCTAGGAATGTATCCAGCCCCCTTTTATAGCCATCTGGATTGGTGGCCATCACTACATCTTGATGCATTGGGGTGGGTGGGTGGGTGGGTGGATTTCTGCACCTTTCAGACTGAGGTTTTTCGTCTTTCTTAACTGACTGTTTTATTTTTCTTAAATAATCTCGGCGCGTGCGTGCATGCATACGCTCAACCCGGCGGTGGATTTTTACTACTGCAATTTGTCAAATTTGTATAGGTTTCCCCAGGTTGCGGGATACAGCCCCCCCCCCTCAATTTTTGGAACTGCAACCTGGATTGAGCATGTGGGGGGGGGACGTAGTCTCCTCCTCAGTCCTCCCACCTGCTCCCAGGCTCAAGCCTGCTCTGCAGTACAGGAGTCTACCTCCCCACACCCTCACATTCCGGGGTGGGTGGGTTTGCCAGCAGAGGGCTTGTTTCCCTCATCTCAGTCTTTGCAGCTCCAGTCCCAGGCCTGTACATAAGAACATCAGCAGTGCCCTGCTGGATCAGACCAAGGGTCCATCTAGTCCAGCCATTGGCCGGGGATGAACAAGCAGGACATGGTGCAACAGCACTCACCAACCCATGTTCCCCAGCAACTGGTGCACACAGGCTTACTGCCTCGAATGCTGGAGATAGCGCACAACCATCAGGGCTAGTAGCCATTGATGGCCTTCGCCTCCAGGAATTTATCCAACCCCCTTTTGAAGCCATCCAGATTGGTGGCCGTCACCACATCTTGTGGTAGTGAGTTCCATAGTTTAACTATGCGCTGTGTGAAGAAGTCCTTCCTTTTATTTGTCCTGGATCTCCCACCAATCAGTTTCATGGGATGACCCCATTGGGTTCTAGTATTTTGAGAGAGGGAGGTTTAACTTTTCTTTCACCATTGCATTTCTGAAAAGAATAAAAGCTGCTATTGGTGTCCATGAGAGCTTTTTTTACTATCTCTGTACTGTAGGAAGGCACAGGTGTTTTTTTTCAGGATTGCAATGAGGGACGGACGGGTGAAATCACCCCTCCCTGAATACTGTGAGACTGATCCAGATTGCCCTGCATGCGCTTAGATTTAATAAATGAATAAATAAATAAAATGATATTGCTGCAAGTGATGCATTTAGTACCGCGTGTAGTTAGGCCTTAAGTCAATAGTATTATTCCCCATATTGCAGATGGGACGTCTGAGGCTGAGAGAGAGTGGCTTGCCTAAGGCTGCCCTACTGAGTTCATAGGCAGAGTCGAGATTTGAATTGGGGACTTCCTGATTCATAGCTCAGTCTCTCGGGCGATACACATCCACATGCTGGCTTGCACTGTCTGTTCACAGTTGGTGAGAATAGCCAAGGTGTTGGGGACAGAAGATTTGTACGACTATATTGACAAGTACAACATAGAGCTTGACCCCCGTTTCAACGACATCTTGGGCAGGTAAGATGAGATGGCTTTGAAGTTACGCAGGTAGACGTCTTTGCAGATGAAGCCTTAGGGGGGTGGCATGGACAAAAAAGTGCAGCTTCCGGTTTGGCTGATTAATTAAGGTACTTGCAAATTGTCCTTCCTGGGCAGTGAGCAATAGATATATATAATAAAAGAGCGTGTGTGTCTGGCTGCCCATCCATCAGTGCTAGAGCCCAAAGACAGTGAAACCTACGACACCTGAAATTTGGCATGCATATTAAGGAAACCCTAGGAACGGGATATCTTTAAAATACATTAAGAACATCAGAAGAGCCCTGATGCGGGATCAGACCAAGGGTCCATCTAGTCCAGCACTCCGTTCACGCAGTGACCAACAAGGCAGGACATGGTGCAACAGCACCCACCAACCCATGTTCCCCAGCAGCTGGTGCACACAGGCTTGCTGCCTCGAATACTGGAGATATCACACAACGATCAGGGATAGTAGCCAGTGATAGCCTTTGCCTCCAGGAATTTATCCAACCCCATTTTAAAGCCATCCGAGTTGGTGGCCATCACTACATCCTGTGGCAGTGAGTTCCATAATTTAATTATGCATTGTGTGAGGAAGTCCTTCCTTTTATTTGTCCTGGATCTCCCACCAGTCAGCTTCATGGGATGACCCCTGGGTTCTAGTATTTTGAGAGAGGGAGAAAAATGTCTCCCATTCCACATTCTCTATACCATGCATAATTTTGTACACCTCTATCATGTCTCTAGTATGATGCATTCTGACACCGTAGAATCACGGAATAGCAGAGTTGGAAGGGGCCTATAAGGCCATTGAGTCCAACCCCCTGCTCAATGCAGGAATCCACATTAAAGCATCCCTGACAGATGTGTGGAAAGCTTTGCTTGTTCAGACTAAGGGCCATTCCAAGCTGTATGAAGCTGGGTCCGTTTGCTTCAAAAAAACAGTAACGTACAATCATAAAACAAAAGGCCGTTAAAAAAAACACCCCATAACAGGTTAAAATTCCTCGGCAAACGAAAACTTGACCTGGCGCCGAAACTATAGAAAGGTCAGTGGGAGTGGCATCTGCACAAGGAGGGTGTTTTGCACAGGTTGCCACAACAGAGAAGGCTCTCAGGTTGCCAGATGGCTAGTAAAAGGCACCTTGGGAAGAGCCTGCCCTGCAGATCTGAAGAGAATCCAGTGTAGGGAAAGGTGTTCTCTTCAGCATTTGGTTCCTGAAGCTTTTGGCAAATGCTCTTTCATAGAATCATAGAATAGCAGAGTTTGAAGGGGCCTACAGGCCATCAAGTCCAACCCCCTGCTCAATGCAGGAATCCACCCTAAAGCATCCCTGACAGAGGGTTGTCCAGCTGCCTCTTGAAGGCCTCTAGTGTGGGAGAGCCCACCACCTCCCTAGGTCACTGGTTCCATTGTTGTACTGCTCTAACAGTCAGGAAGTTTTTCCTGATGTCCAGCTGAAATCTGGCTTTAACTTGAGCCTGTTATTCCGTGTCCTGCACTCTGGGAGGATCGAAAAGAGATCCTGGCCCTCCTCTGTGTGACAACCTTTTAAGTATTTGAAGAGTGCTGTCATGTCCCCCCTCAATCTTCTCTTCTCTAGGCTTTCTTTCAGGCTTTCTCAGCATGAATTGTCTTTAGTGATCTGTCAGAAGGCAGATCCTTCTTTCTTACAGCTATTTGCACCTCAAAAACAACCCTGTGCAGAACGTACTTTCGAAGGCCCCTTGCATCGCACAAGTGCTGTAGTAACAATAGGGAAACTTTGCTTTCCGTTTTTAAGGCACGTAGGCCACTAGCAGAAATATTCGTATGACCAGTAAGACGAGAAGAGGCCACTCACTCGGTGTTCTGTGTTCGTCCTTCCTCGCAGGCACTCCCGGAAGCGATGGGAACGCTTCGTTCATAGCGAGAATCAGCACCTGGTCAGCCCTGAGGCCCTGGACTTCCTGGACAAGTTGCTGCGATACGATCACCAGTCCCGTCTCACCGCAAGAGAAGCCATGGAACACCCTTACTTCTGTGAGTCTGATCCTCCGTGGGTCCAGCTGCGTCTAGACGTGTCTCTTTTCAAAGAAATGACAGCTGAGGCGCTCGTCCGATTGATAGACACGGAACAAAGGGAGCGGCTTTTGTAGTTACCCCAGTGCGTCCAGCCCATCTCTAACCCAGGGACGTCCTCTGTGTGTTTGTGTTTGCAGATCCCATAGTGAAAGACCAGGCTCGGATGAGTTCGACCAGCATGCCAGGTAGTAGCACTCCAGTCAGCAGCGCCAGTATGTTGTCAGGTGAGTCTGGCTCGCTGCAGTTGTGGCTTCAGGTGCTCTCGGGCTCTTGCCATCCCTGACCTGCACTCTGAAGTGAGACAGTCCAGGAGGGCTTCCATGCAGTTGCCCTTAAACGTGTCCTGAAAAGCCCAAAACAAGGTACAATCACTCCCAAGTGGTACTTGCCTGGAGATGGAACGCCTGTAGTCCCAGTCCAGCATCCTAACCGCTGCACCACGCTGTTCAATTGAATCATCAAGTGGTGATGTATATGAGAGAGAGAGAGAGAGAGATCACAGAAGAAATGCTTTAAGTGGCCTCCATATGTTTTAGAGCAGTTGGACCACATCCTTAGTTGTAAATCATCAAGTTATTCCATACAGGTTTAAAGATGCTGAGTGTCATGTCTAGCCTGCTCCCCCTGGGTTGGAAGAAGGTGTTTCAGGTCATCAATCAGAATCAGACTCTGATGTAGAGGAGTCTGCGCCAGACACAGGCCAGCCTGTACCAGTGGGGGGTGGGAGAGAAAGCTCTCATGGGCTCTTCACCAGCTGGTGGTGAACTTATCTTGTCAAGGGCAAATAATACACAGTCAGTGGGAAGCCAACATCCTTCCGAAGGAGAGAGCACGCACAGGTTAGCCTATCCTAGAGTACGCCGCAGACTAAAACGGGCGGAGCGAAAAGAAGGCGAGAGAAAGTCAGCCCGGTTGGCGTCCCGTCAGAAGCTGCCTCAGAACTAATCTCTCTGAAGTTGACGCTTCTTGGGAAAGGGCTTTCCATTCTTCTTAAAAGGACAATTGTCTCGCTTAGTTTGCATAGTTTTGCCTAGGGGAAAGTTCCTAGAGGTTAGACCCTCTTCAGGTGGGAAGAGATGTTTATTGCTTGAATAAAGCTTAGCAGGCCTCGTTACTGTCTCCCAAGAAGGCGGGAGGTTTTGAGAAACAGGACACTGAGTCCTGGTGGCCCTGTGCTCGTGGGTAAAGCAGGCCCCGCCTGGCCTCTAACCACCCTCTTCTCCTTCCCCTGCAGGGATTTCTTCAGTGCCAACGTCTTCGCCCCTTGGACCTCTAGCAGGCTCACCTGTGATTGCTGCTGCCAACACCTTAGGTATGCCAGTGCCAGCTGCCGCGGGAGCCCAGCAGTAGAGGACGGCCTCCCATCTCCTAGATGCCTGACCGGAGCCAAGCTGGGGCCGAGGCCCCTCTTCCGCCCCCTCCCCAGGACAACAGCAGCCATGTCGTGGCCGGCATTGTGGGAAGGGAGGGGATGGATGCTTTGGAGGAGCGATGTCTGAACAATTGCTTGTGGATTTATAGTAGTTCAGTCATAAAAAAAAAAAAAATAGGCCAGTCCCCTTCCCCCCCCTTTTTTTTTTACTTGAACTTTTCGTAACTCAGAGACAAAACCCACAGATGGAGTCTTTCATGGATACATTCCCCACCGTGTCCACCGCCTCCCATTTTATCACTTAAGACCTGAAGTGAGGATCCTCTGACTCCTTTGCCCTTGATTTCTTGCCGGTGAGCGCTTCTCCTTCCCTCCCTTCTGCTGGCTGATGCCATGTTGGGATGAAAATCAAGGGGGACTTTTCACAGTCCTTCACAGGCAGCAGAGAGGGACAAGGGCCTTTAAGCAATGGTTGTGTCGACACCGCCGTGTTGCGTGTCTTACCTGAATGATGGTGTGGGAGGAGTTCATATTCACCAAGTAACCCATCTCAGCTGCTGTCGAGGCCTGCAAGACGGTAGCTTTCCTGTAGGAATTGGATCTTCTCCTGTGAGCCACCTGGATCACCAACTCTCTTTCCTCCCTTGCATGTGCCCTTAGAAATCTCCAGGTCCTGTCAATCCGAAGGAAGCCCACTTGCTACCTCGGTGGTTCTAGCACTGTGCAAACCCTAGACGTTGCTTCTCCCCTCCATCAAGACCCACGGACTGCTCCTTGGTTTGGGATTCTGGAAATGGATTTGTCCCTGGGTGTGTCTTCTGGCTGGTTGCTTCTTCCTCAACTAGGCCATGGAGACTGGAGTGGGGCACTCACTCACTCACTCACTCACTCTTCCTCCCACGTGCCATGTGGTGAGACATGCTGTTGTCTGTTGGTTTGTTATTTTGGTTTTTTTTTTACCTAGCTCACACTCTTGTAAATAGAAGAGGGCGGGGGGGAGAGCAAGCAACCTGTGACTTTAAAAAGCGAAACAGCGAAATGGTAGACCTGTAAGAAATCTTAACTGTGGCGGGCATCTGCCTATGTGTGCGTGTGTGCGTGTGTGTGTCCTTCCTTTGCTGAAATATCTAGTGTTGGAATTCCTTGCTGTAAATAAACCATTGATTTTATTTTAATTTTTTAATTTATCAAAGGGTTTAGGTTTAAGTTGCCTGTGCAGAGGTTCTCGCTAGGCCAGTGTCACACTTTTTTAAATATATATATATATATATATACAGTTGCGGCCTCTAAACCACGAAGCCGGGCTTGGGGGCTCAGGCTGCGTTTCCCTTCACATGTCTGTACCTTGCACGGATTCGGTTGTGGTTCGCAGTCAGTGCTAAGAAGCCTTACAGGAAGCATCTCACAAGCCAAAGCTTCGCCTGGAACAAAAACGGATCCTCGGCGTACTTCTTCCTTCCACATTGTGGCAGCGCTGGGGTTTTAAGACGGAGGAGGTGGGTGGCTACCTCTGTGTGCTGCGGCGGCGGCGGCTGTTCGCCGAATTCAAACCACTGATGGGAAGAGAGACTGAAAAAGCCCATCAGCCCCTTCAAGATTACCTCCTCATTCAACAGCCACTACAAGGGGGCGTATTGCCTTCGGGAAGCCTCACCAGCTTGTCTTGGGAGCATCAATCACTTGAGTTTAATAATATATGCAACTTTTTGGATTGGGGTTAGGTAACCATGTATTTCCTTCCTGTTTTGTTCAAATTTCCTTTCGGTTTTTTTTGCTTGGCGTGGTCACGGAGGGGCTGGCTATGGTTTGAGTAGGAACCAGTCTCAGAAAGAGCTGTTTTCTCTCCATTCCTTGGAAAGTCTCATTGCAAAGAGGGAAACAACTCATGGGTTCGTGCAGTCGTAGCTTTATTCCTGGTCCGCTGCTGGAAACTCTTGTTGGCAGGTGAGTCGGGGCACGTCCACGAAAGCGGCCCCCGTCTCGGCTGGCCTCCTCAAATGACTCTCAGCAGTGCAGCATGCGGCGAAGTTGTGTCTATGTTTGCACTAGCATGGAACCTTTGCGGGACTTTGAAGCGGGCGATGAATTTCCCCCTCGTGTCTCGTTATTTTCTGTTTCCATGCGGACGCGTGGGGCAAAAGATCGCCGGTTAGAAGCTGGCGAGGGATCCGGAAGGTGGAATCCCAGTAACCATCAAACCTTAAAACAACAAGATGAGGGTGGAAGGTTTTCTGGTTCGGGGGAGCAATAGATGCAACTGCTCTGGACTTATGCCAGTTTCACTGCCCAAGCAGGCAACACCTTTGAGGGGTGGGGTGAGGTTGGGGGCACAAGGAAATGGCAGATTGTAACAACATCTGTGTTGTAAATTACCTCATCTGTATACCTTGTATCAGAACACTTCTCTTTTTTTAAAAAAAAATAATTCTCAGCACTTCCTGGTTTTTTCCTGCATTGTGTTAGATGGCGGGAAAATAAAATGCCAATATAATAGTCCATTGGCAACTTTAAAGAGGGTTGTTGTTTTTTTAAAAAAAAGGTTTAAAAAAATCTAGTTTGAAGTGATCCTTTTTTTATTATTATTTGCTGAAATTTAGACTTTTGGTTGTTTTCTTTCTTGAATTTATTGGTTGTAATTCTATTGTAATTGTTAAAACTAACCCTTAACTGTGCTGAGAAGAAGTTGTGCCATGGAGGTCTTTAATTTTTTAAAATAAAATCATTGAAACAAAACTACATCACACCTATTAGTCAGCTAATACTTTGAAAATTAGTGATTGGGGGACGGGCGGACAGTTTTTACTTCCTGCGCAAGAGAAAAGCCATGGCCTCTCTTTCAAATACTTTCACCTGAAGCCGTCTGGGCTGTTTCTGGTCTTTACCTGTCTAGCTGCTGTGACGGATTTGTCTAGTATTTGCAACCAGGTGGGCAAGGACTTCTTCGCAGGATCCCGTATTTTCTGGTGCCTCCTTGCCAAAGGGAGAGTCTCCATTGCCAATCACACCGCTGATGTAGAATTTTTCCCGGTGTTGCTGAAAGCGTGGCTGATAAAGCCGTTACATGGGTTTAGGTTACGGTTAAGCCATTGTTGCCCGAGACGCTCTGTATGCAGGGGAGAATGGCGTGAGGGCAGCGCTCCTTTGGCTTCCTCCTGTGGCCAGATTTAGGGGGAAAGAGAAGTGTTGCATTGGAGCCTTGCCTCCTGTGTGAATTCGGAATGGCCAGACTGAGTGAAAGAGGAAGCGGAAGCAATTCTGTCTTCACTGAAGCTGGCAGGAGGACACTTAAAATGATAATTGGGAAGAGGGAGCAGTTCATAGATCTTATTCTCAGCATTTCTGTGTCGCCACATGGACTAGAACGTCAACGGAAGCTGACTCTTCCCGGGTTGTGGAATTCTGTGCTGGGTATGCGTTTACACAGCCCCCCGCGTATGGAAGGGCACGCTAGTTGTAGAGAACAACACCGATCCACCTTGAGTGCAGATGCTACAAAACCAGGAAACCGCTCTTTTAAAGCAGTAATAGTTTGAGATCCTTGCTGGAGTCTTGCGTTCACTTAGGCTGCTGGGCTGTCGGCACATTGGCTGCCCTTGGCCAAATTGTTTTTAAATTGTTGGTGGTTTTATTATGCTCTTCATGGTTTTAATTTTTGTGAACCGCCCAGAGAGCTTCAGCTATTGGGTGGTATAGAAATGAAATAAATAAATTGATATTTGTCAGCATAAGCTAGCTCAATAGTTGTGGTTAGAAAAAGATTAGGGTAAAAATTGTAAAGCCGTTTCATAGAATCATAGAATAGCAGAGTTGGAAGGGGCCTACAAGGCCATCGAGTCCAACCCCCTGCGCAATGCAGGAATCCACCCTAAAGCATCCCTGACAGATGGTTGTCCAGCTTGCTCTTGAAGGCCTCTAGTGTAGGAGAGCCCACAACCTCCCTAGGTAACTGATTCCATTGTCGTACTGCTCTAACAGTCAGGAAGTTTTTCCTGATGTCCAGCTGGAATCTGGCTTCCTTTAACTTGAGCCCGTTACTCCGTGTCCTGCACTCTGGGAGGATCGAGAAGACATCCCGGCCCTCCTCTGTGTGACAACCTTTTAAGTATTTGAAGAGTGCTATTATGTCTCCCCTCAATCTTCTCTTCTCCAGGCTCAACATGCCCAGTTCTTTCAGTCTCTCTTCATAGGGCTTTGTTTCCAGACCCCTGATCATCCTGGTTGCCCTCCTCTGAACCCGCTCCAGCTTGTCTGCGTCCTTCTTGAATTGTGGAGCCCAGAACTGGACACAATACTCTAGATGAGGCCTAACCAGGGCCGAATAGAGAGGAACCAGTACCTCACGTGATTTGGAAGCTATACTTCTATTAATGCAGCCCAAAATAGCATTTCCCTTTCTTGCAGCCATATCGCACTATTGGCTCATATTCAGCTTGTGATCTACAACAATTCCAAGATCCTTCTCATTTGTAGTATTGCTGAGCCAAGTATCTCCCATCTTGTAACTGTGCATTTGGTTTCTATTTCCTAAATGTAAAACTTGGTCTTTATCCCTATTCAATTTCATTCTGTTGTTTTCAGCCCAGCACTCCAGCCTATCAAGATCACTTTGAAGTTTGTTTCTGTCTTCCAGGGTATTAGCTATCCCACCCAATTTTGTGTCATCTGCAAATTTGATCAGCGTTCCCTGTACCTCGTCCAAATCATTAATAAAAATGTTGAAGAGCACTGGGCCCAGGACTGAGCCCTGTGGTACCCCACTCATTGCCTCTCCCCAGTTTGAGAAGGTTCCATTGATAAGTACTCTGCATCCGATTCTGTAGCCAACTGTGAATCCACCTAATAGTTGTTCCATCTAGTCCACTTTTAGCTAGTTTGTTAATCAGAATGTCATGCGGTACTTTGTCAAAAGCTTTGCTGAAGTCAAGATATATGACGTCCACAGCATTCCCACAGTCTACAAGGGAGGTTACCCGATCAAAAAATGAGATCAAATTAGTCTGACAGGATTTGTTCCTGACAAATCCATGTTGGCTTCTAGTGATCACCGCATTGATTTCAAGGTGTTTACAGATTGACTTCTTTATAATCTGCTCCAGAATTTTCCCAGGGATGGATGTCAGGCTGACTGGTCTGTAGTTCCCAGGTTCCTCCTTTTTGCCCTTTTTGAAGATAGGGACAACGTTAGCCCTCCTCCAGTCGTCCGGCACCTCACCCGTCTTCCATGATTTTGCTAAGATAATAGACAAAGGTTCTGAGAGTTCTTACGCTAGCTCCTTCATTACTTTGAAAAGGAACGAAGTTTCATATACGTTGAAAAGCAGAGGCTGAATATCTCCTTAGCTAGCTGCTGGTGCTAAGGCCATGTGGCTTCTGCCTCAGTCTTTTCCAACTTAGTGCCCTGCAGATATGTTGACTACAATCCCATCATCCCCCGGCCAGTCTCTCCAGTCTGGTGCTCTCCAGATGTGTTGGACTGCAACTTCCAGAAGCCCCCAACCAGCATAGATGCAGCATAACTGCATCTATTGCTTTTAAATTATATATTGTTTTAACTTGGATTATGGTTTAATTTGTTTTTAACTGTGTATATTTATTGTTTTATACTGTATGTTTTTATCTGTACGCTGCCCTGAGATCTTAGTGATATAGGGCGGGATAAAAATATTTTAAATAAATAAATAAATAGTGCAGTAGGGGATTTGCTGCAACAACTGCATGGTGTGGAGAAAGTGGGTAGGGAGGCATTTTTCTCCCTCTCTCCCATAATACTAGAACCCAATGCAGTCATCATCCCATGATGCCAATTGGTGGGAGATTCAGGACAGATCGAAGGAAGGACTTCTTCACACAGCACAGAGTTGAACAACGTGTAGCGATGGCCACCAATTTGGATGGTTTTATTTACTAAAAACATTTTAGAAATAACATTGGGATGTCAGGGTGGCATACAAATAGAATTAAACAGTATAAAACAATAATGTACTCCGCTAAAAATATTAAACCATTAAGTTAAAACCAATAGAAAATTTAAAGTCAATAAAATATCAAAACTATGTGCAGCTTTAGCCCTCAAAGATTTTTAAAAGGGTGGAGAAATTCCTGGAGGAGACGGCAATCAATGGCTCATAATCCTGATGGCCATGTGTTACCTCCAGTATCAAAGGCAGTCAGCCTATATGCACCAGTTGCTATATACACCACTGCTTTGCTGGTCCCTGGCCGACAGCTGGTTGGCCACTGCGTGAACAGAGTGCTGGACTAGACGGACCCCTGTTCTGATCCAGCATGGCGCTTCTTACGTTCTTATGACAAAAGGAACCTTGTGCCTGCTGCTTCTTGGTTTGTGCTAGTCTGGCCAGCAGAGGGCACTGAAAGGATGTCTGTTTTGTTTCTTTTCTTTTGATGCTGCAGTTGATCTGCGCGGAGCTGGCAATGCGTCATGACCTATTTATTTATTTATTTATTACATTTTTATCCCGCCCAATAGCCGAAGGTCTCTGGGCGGTTCACAAAAACCAAAACCATAATAAAACAACCAACAGGTTAAAAGCACCAATACAAAATACTGTATAAAAAGCACAACCTATCAGGACAAAAAAAGCACAACCTATCAGGACAAAACGTAACCTATCAGCACAACTAAAAAGCACGACCTATCAGCCGTGTAGGACGTATTGCATCCTAAATGGCTGGTGTGATCCAACCTGATTTTTTAAAACTTCAGTCTGCAGTAGACTGGTCTTGAGTTTTGTCTTAACCTTTGCAACCAGGCCACTGGAGTGAAGCAAGCTCAGGCATTTTTGTGTGATAAGACTCTGATCTCAGGGGTGGGGTGGGGTGGTAGGTAATTGAGCTCAGCCCAAATGCTACCCCTGCTCTCCCAATCATTAGTGTGCACCTGTGGCTGGTGGGTCTTGGGCCTTTTAGTAAATAAAAAAGTCCACACAAGCCAGAGATTTTTCTAGCTCTACTCTTGCGCGGGTGACAAATAGTGCACCACCCGCAATAGACGCTTGAATGTAGAGGTGTGCTGCGTAAATATTGCACCTTTAATTTTGTCATCTTTCACTGCTCACCCTTCCAGAATCAGCTGAGGTGAACATCAGCGACGTAAACAAATGAATTCATGAGCCAGAGCTGACTTTGCTCTGTGCAGGAAATTCTATGGGGCTATTTATTTATTTATTTATTTATTGCATTTTTATACCTCCCAATACCTGAAGCTCCCTGGACGGTTCACAAAAATGAAGACCATTTCAAAGTATAAAACAGTATAAAAACATGATATACAGTACAATATAAAAGCACAACCAGGATACAATCGGCAGCAGTGCAGAAATACAAATTGAAAACGGCCACGTTAAAATTAAGTTGATAGGCTTTTAAAATGCTGAGAGAATGAAAAGGTCTTCACCTGGTGTCGAAAAGAATATAGTGTAGATAACAGGCGAACCTCCTTAGGGAGCTCATTCCGCGGCCGGGGTGCCACAGCGGAGAAGGCCCTCCTCCTGGTAGCCACCTGCCTCACTTCCTTTGGCTAGAGGTTCCCCTAGATCTGATAGGAGACAAATCTGTTGGGAGTGTGAAGCCTTCTTAGATGATCAGGCTGCATAGACACTGTGTGTATGTAAATACAGCTTATGCCATAAATCTCCAGTGAACTCCCAAGGCAGGGATGGGAACGTCCAGCCTGCCCCATGGCAGGCTTGAGTGAGGGCCTTCCTCAATCCCTGAATCCTCCATGAAGGGAAAGGGAGTAGGAGACCAGCTGTACCACAGCCTTGAGGAGAGCTGCCCAGTCAGAATGTGAGGGTGTGTGTGAAGAAGAGATGGTGCACTCAGCCAGGGCCAGGAGAAGCAGCTCTGGAGTCAATCAATCAATCAATCAGTGTACCTTTATTGGCATAAAACAACCACAAACCATACAAAAACATCTTGACATCCTCCAGACAAACTAGTACTCTTATATTGTGCAATTCAGCCTGCTAGTATAGTAGACAGTCCTAATCTCATAGAATCATAGAATAGCAGAGTTGGAAGGGGCCTACAAGGCCATCGAGTCCAACCCTCTGCTCAATGCAGGAATCCACCTTAAAGCATCCCTGACAGATGGTTGTCCAGCTGCCTCTTGAAGGCCTCTAGTGTGGGAGAGCCCACAACCTCCCTAGGTAACTGATTCCACCGTCGCACTGCTCTAACAGTCAGGAAGTGTTTCCTGATGTCCAGCCGGAATCTGGCTTCCTTTAACTTGAGCCCGTTATTCCGTGTCCTGCACTCTGGGAGGATCGAGAAGAGATCCTGGCCCTCCTCTGTGTGACAACCTTTTAAGTATTTGAAGAGTGCTATCATGTCTCCTCTCAATCTTCTCTTCTCCAGGCTAAACATGCCCAGTTCTCCCTGCTGACTATTCCACCATGCCTCTGGGTGTAGCTCCTAGTCTTTGATAGGTCATTACATAATGGGCAAATAATGCAACATTTTCAAGCATTCCCCACCCCACCCCCCGCAGATAATAGGGTCCGTAGAGTGTCAGGCCCCGCGGATCCTTGACAATTTAATAGGATCTTTTCCAGATATCTCTGCCGTTGGGATACGTGGAGAGGGCAGTGTAAAAATATATGTTCCTGGGTCTCAATACAACCCCCACTACATAAACATAACCTGGCTGAATATGGTATACCTCTGAACCGCCCCGTTAGTAATGCAGAGGGAAGGGCATTGCACCTAGCTAACATAAATGCTCTCTCAATTGTAGATTGTACAGCAGCTGTAAGTAAGGTGCCATTTTACCAGGCTTAACAGGCAGATGGAAATGTAGTGGGGAGCACGAGGTATTTGCTACACTGTTGAGTTCCTGATACTCGACATCTAAAGTTCTTTCTCTAATGACCCTGAAAGCTTCAGTTTGGTTTAACGTTGTTGTTTATTCGTTCGGTCGTTTCCGACTCTTCGTGACTTCATGGACCAGCCCACGCCAGAGCTTTCTGTCGGCCGTTGCCACCCCCAGCTCCCCCAAGGTCAAGTCTGTCACCTCCAGAATATCATCCCTCCATCTTGCCCTTGGTCGGCCCCTCTTCCTTTTGCCTTCCGCTTTCCCTAGCATCAGCCTCTTCTCCAGGGTGTCCTGTCTTCTCATTATGTGGCCAAAGTACTTCAGTTTTGCCTTTAGTATCATTCCCTCAAGTGAGCATTCTGGCTTGATTTCCTGGAGTATGGACTCGTTTGATCTTCTTGCAGTCCAAGGCACTCTCAGAATTTTCCTCCAACACCACAGTTCAAAAGCATCTATCTTCCTTCGCTCAGCTTTCCTTATGGTCCAGCTCTCGCAGCCGTAGGTTACTACGGGGAATACCATTGCTTTAACTATGCGGATCTTTGTTGTCAGTGTGGTGGTCCAGACCAAGCAAGTTTAATTTGGCATAGAAGTCTAACATCCCTGAACACGTAACTGAATCGGAGAGGAGTTGAAAAATCAGGCTACCACTATCCGCTTTATAGAGGATGCCAATCCAATATTTCACAATCCTCAACCAAGCCTGTGTGTTTAGCCTTACAAGTCCAGTTTCAAGGCACAGAGCAGCATACGGAACACAGCACGGCATGCCTAGGATCTTCCGTAGAAAGACCGATTGAACACGTTCCAAGGCTGGGCCCAATGCCTTGGCCCATACTGGAATACCATACAGGGCTTGAGTAACCACCTTAGCTTTATAGACCATAATGGCTGCTGGTACATAGCGGTTACCCTGGGAGTAATAAAACCTTGAAATTGCCGATGCTGAGAGTTTAGCCACACTCTCCACTGCACGGCGGTGGCAGGACCATGCCTGATTATAATGAAACATAATTCCCAGATATTTAAACCACCGCACTTGCTCGATCTCGTTACCCTTACAGGTCCACTTATGAGGGGACCACCTATTAGCAAAGACCATAATTTTGGTCTTGTTGTAGTTTATCTCCAGCTTATTGGTTATTAAATATTCAATAGTTCTGTTTAGCAGCCTCTGGAGGCCAATTCGGGTACGTGAAATAAGGACCATATCGTCCGCATATAAGAGAAGAGGCACCCAGCTATTCCCAAGCTTAGGGCAGTGGCTATTAACATTCTCCAAAGTCGGTGGTAGGTCATTCAGAAAGAGATTAAAAAGTAAAGGAGCCAAAACACAGCCCTGCTTAACCCCTCGATTAATAGAGCATTTTTGAGATAATACCCCTGATCCAAGACAGCGTACCCTACATGATGTATTAGAGCAGCCTTCCTCAACCTGGGGCGCTCCAGATGTGTTGGACTGCATCTCCCAGAATGCCCCAGCCTGGCTGGGGTATTCTGGGAGTTGTAGTCCAACACATCTGGAGCGCCCCAGGTTGAGGAAGGCTGTATTAGAGTAAAGGGATTTTATCAGTAGGAGAAGTCTCCTGTCAATTCCTTGTTGGGTAAGTTTATCCCACAACAGTTCTCTATTAACTGAATCAAAAGCCCCTTTTAAATCAATGAAGGCAACATACAGTCTAGCCTTGGCTATCTTCACCTGTTTATGAATGAGATGGGAGAGGATCAGGCAGTTTTCAGTTGTAGATGTCCCTTTCCGGAAACTCATCTGTTCAGGACCAAGAATGGATTGGGAATTTGTCCAGGTCTCCAACTTATCATTTAGATATCTTGCATAGATTTTGCCAATAACTGACAGTAAACTAATCGGGCGATAGTTAACCGGAAGATCAGGATCGCCCTTTTTTAAATATAGGCACAATTATTGCAGAAATCCAATCTTTAGGGAGATATCCAGAGTTATTAACCTTTGTGAAGAGAGGTGCCAGAAGCTGAGCCCACCAGTCCTGATTACACTTAAGAAGCTCAGCAGGTATTCCATCAGGCCCAGGAGCCTTCCCAGGTTTTAATAAACCAATTAACTGGCAAATCTCCCCTGGGTCGACTACTATCCAAAAAAGTCCTCTCAAAATACTCTACCCAAACACTGGGCGCAATTTTTGCCGAATCTCCTCCCGGTAACCTTAATGATCCTGTAACTATTTTCCAAAATAACCTGCTGGTTTTTGTTAATACTGCTTGTAATAATTTCTCCCATTGATCTTGATAGAACCTTTGTTGCTTGGCTATCATTAGCTTGCCTAGATCTTTCCCAGAACTGCATCAGAACATAGGAAGTGCCATGCTGGATCAGAACATTTGGGAAGTGCAAAAAATAGCAGGTATCCATCAATCCTTTATTTACAGTCAATAGACAAAAAAAAAAGAAAGGTACAGTTATTCCAAGCAAAAGGTCAATAAGATAACCTAAGCATATAAAACATATCATTGATAATACATTTTAATACATAAAAATCAAGGGTAAAATGGAGGAAGATCAGAGCAAGGATGGGACATGTGTTAACATTAGATCTTGAACAGAACATAGGAGGAAAATTCAAGCGATCATATGTGGTCTGATGAGAATGGCCAGATTCAGAAACTTGGCAACCTGTATAGCGATTGATTTATTTTGGCCCTGGAGGAGGCTAACCATTGGGGAGCGGCCATTTGCCTCCTCCGATAGAGCTTCCAAAATCTTTCAAGCTAAGGAGGCATTTAACAGATATCGCATGAAGATACAAATGGCAGGGAAATCCCATTCCGATCTGCAGATTGGGTTTAGAGGTGCAGATTGAAGCAGCTAAAATCAGAATTTAAAGATTGCATTCTTCAAGTAACCCAAAGTATCTCCTTTGTCCAGCAAACACCAGGAGCACTGGGGGGGGGGCACACAGGTAATGAACTTTGTTGGGTAGGTAGGCAGTTTTAAGTAGAGAATGAAGGTCACAATATTCTCTTGTTGATGAAAGGGTGTTGTTTGTTTAATTCTGTAAGAAAAAGTGACACACACCCCTCTCCGTCCTGGTGCCCTCCAGGGAAGGGGTGGACTACATCTCCCATCACCTCCAACCAGGATGCTGGGCATTGTAGTCGAATGCATCCCCTTGGGGAAGGCCTGCATTAGGGTTTCTGTGCCATACAGAGCAGATGAAAAACAGGACCAAAAAAAAAAAAGTCAGCCAGGCATTATTACAGAAGCCTGAGACATTAAAAAAAAAAAAATGTTACAAAAATGCATTCAAAGTCAGCTGACAATCCATCCGAGTCATAATCAGACATTACAATATCTCATTAATATAAAAACGACGACAGAAAGTCTCAGATGAAGTAGCAGCAACAGTCTCATTATGCTTTAAAAATAAATAAATATCAAATATATAAATATCAAAAAACGCCCTACACTTGGCTACGCCCAACGTGGTGCCCTCCAGATGTGTTGGAGTGGAGACGCTGAGAGATGTAGTCCAACACATTTGGAGGTCAACGGGATAGAGACGGCTGCTCTGCCTGGATTCTCCTCTCATTCCCTGTTGGACCACGTTGGCGGCCGCTGCAGCAAGAGGCCAACGGCGCGTCCCGGGCCACTTTGCCAGCCGCGGCTTTTCTCTGGAGAAAGTACAGGAGGAAGACCGCAACTACAACCTTGCTCAGGAAAAGGCCGAGGCAGAGGTGGGACAGGAGGCATTGATCTGAAAGGGAGGAAAGCACCAGGAGGTTAGTTCATTTGCAGGATGAGGCCAAAACGAAGACGAACCTATGAGGTTGAAATCCTTCAATGGGCCTCCACTTAATGCTCTGCGTGGCCTCTCCCACACTGGAAGCCACTGGACAGCCATCGGTCAGGGAGGCTTTAAGGTGGATTCCTGCACCGAGCAGGGGGTTGGACTCGATGGCCTTAGAGGCCCCTTTCAACTCTGCTATTCTATGATTTTATGAAATCATAGAATATGAGGAGAGGCTGAAAGAACTGGGCAAGTTTAGCCTGGAGAAGACTGAGAGAAGACATGATAGCACTCTTCAAATTCTTAAAAGGTTGTCACACAGAGGAGGGCTAGGATCTCTTCTCGATCCTCCCAGGGTGCAGGACACGGAATCATGGGCTCAAGTTACAGGAAGCCAGATTCCGGCTAGATATCAGGAAAAACGTCCTGACTGTTAGAGCAGTACGACAATGGAATCAGTTACCTAGGGAGGTTGTGGGCTTTCCCACTCTAGATGCCTTCAAGAGGTAGCTGCTAGACAGCCATCTGTCAGGGATGCTTTAGGGTGGATTCCTGTATTATATAGGCCCCTTCGCTTAGAGCCCCCTTCCAACTCTACTATTCTGTGATTCCTTTAAAAATGGCAGCAATAATAGCAATATCCTAAGGCAGGGATGGGGACCATGCAGCCTTCCAGATCTTGGACCGCAACTCCCCTTACCATTGGCTATGTTGGCTAGGGGTGATGGGGCCTCAGTCCGAGGCAGAGCACGGCCCTACTGCATACGCAGCAGCCAGGCATGGGGCAGCCCACAACAATTTTGATTGGCTCAAGTGAGCCAAGTGATTATTTTACCGGGCGCACTCACTGACGCCCCGTTCCTGCTCCTCCACAGGGAAGGATGGTGTCCAGGTGATGTTTGCCCTGTCCTGGACAGGGTTGCACTCCCCCTAAGGGATCGGGTCCGTAGTTTGGAGGTGCTCTTGGATCCAGAACTGTTACTTGAGGCACAGGTGAACTCAGTGGCAAAGAGCACCTTTTTTCAGCTTAGGCTGATATACCAACTGCGCCCTTATCTGGACAGAGATAGCCTAGCTACAGTGATCCATGCTCTGATAACCTCTCGCTTGGAGTACTGCAATGCGTTATACGTGGGGCTGCCCTTGAAAACGGTCCGGAAGCTTCAGCTGGTACAAAACAGGGCAGCCCGTTTACTAACAGGGACTGGCCGGCGAGATCACATTACGCCAGTCCTTTTCCAGCTTCATTGGCTGCCAGTCCAGGTTTGGGCCCGATTCAAAGTGCTGGTATTGACATTTAAAGCCCTAAATGGTTTGGGGCCAGGTTATTTGAAGGAACGCCTCCTCCTATATGTCCCTGCCCGGACCTTAAGATCATCCTCAGGGGTCCTTCTCTGCGAGCCCCTGCCAAAGGAAGTGAGGCAGGTGGCTACTAGGAGGAGGGCCTTCTCTGCTGTGGCCCCTGGGCTGTGGAATGAGCTCCCTAAGGAGGTTCGCTTGGCACCTACATTATATGCTTTTAGACACCAGGTGAAGACCTTTTTATTCTCCCAGCATTTTAACAATCTATAAATACATTTTAACTTGGTGTTTTAAATTTGTAATTTTGCATTGCTGCTGTTTTGATCTGGTTGAGCTTTTATATTGTATTTTATATGATGGTTTTATACTGTTGTTTTATACTTTGAATGTTTTTAATTTTTTGTGAACCGCCCGGAGAGCTTCAGCTATTGGGCGGTATAGAAATGAAATAAATAAATAAATAAATAAATAAATAAATAAATAAATATTTGATCGGCTGGAGCCAATTGGGTCTTGGGCTGTGTGAGATTTTGCGGGGGGCGGGGCGGGGGAACACTGTTGCTGCTGCTGCTCATAGGGGCTCTTCCCACGTGATGGCCACCAGTGTGATGGTGCCACAGAACCAAATCAGATTCAGAAAGGAGGTTCTAGAGAGTGACAATGGGATGGACAGGGGTCTTTGCATTTGTTTTTCATGGGAGAGGGGACGCTCCCTCCCTGCACTTTGATGAAAACGGCCCTTCCTTGCTGTGCATGGCTTGGCTTAGCAGAGTCACCTGTTTCTGAGAGTCTGAAACAGGGAGCATCCAACTTTAGCATCAACCTGCACTCCCGGTAAAGACCCTGGTCCTTACCTGACGTTTTTCTAATTTCCAGAATCATCGTTGCATTAACTGAATCCTGGGCATTATACACAGCTTCGCAGGTGAACGCCGACCGGTCCCGCTGTTTGGTTGCCACTACAGTCAGGGAACGTTTGAGGGGGAACCTCCTGTTTGAATTATGGGTCCCTGAGTCATCCAGTTCTGAATGGATCTCCATGCCATTCTCCAGCCAGACCAGCTGGATGGTATTGGGATAAAAACTTTCCACGATGCAGGTGATGGTCACCAAATCATTCAACTGCACCGGAGATGGTGGGTCAGCTTCCAATCGCACGGTCGGGATACCTTAGCAAACACAACCATACAAATCAGGAAGAGGAGGAGGAGGAGAAGGAGAAGAAGAAGAAGAAGGACGACGACGACGACACTATTATGGGCAATTGTTGCTGAACTTTACTGCAAGTTTGGGCTCTGTCACTGCTGGGAGTTGCAGTCCAACACATCTGGATGGAACCAGATTGGGAAATGCTGCATGATGCTTATTTTATGCAAACCACCTTGTGAGGGTTTGCCCTACAAGGTGGCCAAGAAACCCTTACAGATTCACATAAACAAACCACCTCCAGTTGTGTCTATTGGCTAGCAGAACAAAAGTAAGATCGTCACATTCTCTTGAGGGCTTGTATTCTTTTACATGCTGCCTGCATCTCAGCTTCCCTTCGCAGAGCTGAAGGTGGCATATCTGCCTGTCTTCCCACGTAGCCATGTTGTCCCCACAGCTGCCCATGCTGGTTGGGGAGGATGGGAGTTGTAATCCCAATGCATCCGAAGGACCGTCTCAGCCACTTCTCCAGGCTGGCTCCAGCTGTGCCCACGCTGCCTGCCTCCCATTCCAGCATGGTCACCACAAGCAGAACTTGCTCTGAGCTTTGCCTCTGTCCACACCGGAGCTTTGTCCTGCATCTCATGTGGAAACATTTGAGATCCCAGCATTTGGGGTGGGTGGGTTTGCAGATAGACTGCTCCTGAAACTAGAAGTTCCTATTGAGCCAGAGATAGACCAATCCTCCTTGTGCGTCTTTTAAAGCAAGGGTGGGGAATGTGTGAGTCTCCAGGCGTTGTTGGGCTGCAACTCCCATCAATCCTAGACAGCGCAGCAAATGGTGAGGATGATGGGAGTTGCAGTCCAACATCCCAAAGCTAAAGCCACCTGCATGGCCCCCACTGCATCCTGGGACAATTTGTGGTCTTCCAGATGTTTGGGCCTACTTACACCACTGGCTATGGGAGCTGTAGGTCAAAACATTGGGAGGGGTCACAAGTTGCTGACCCCCGCCTTAAGACATCCGTAGCTTTCAAGAGAAGAACCCGGGAAGCTGTCTTCTACTGAGCCGGACCTTTGGTCCACCCAGTGCAGGACTGTCCACACAGACCGGCAGCAGGGTTTCAGGCAGGAGTTTTGCCAGCCCCACCTAGAGATGCCAGGGATTGAACCTGAGACCTTCTGCATGCCGGGCAGGTCCTCTCCCCACTGAGCTAGTCGTGTCTCCACAAGGCCCTCGGGTGACTGCCTTGCTTAGTAGGGAAATTAGCGAAAGGAGATGTCACAGTATGGGGGAAAACCAACTGCTAGTGACATGGTAAGTATAGTAATTAGGGTGACCATATGAAAAGGAGGACTGGGCTCCTGTATCTTTAACAGCAACGTAGAAAAGGGAATTTCAGCAGGTGTCAATTGAAGAGGGTGAAATTCCCTCTTCATCACAACAGTTAAAGCTGCAGAAGCCCTGCCCTCTTTTGTATCTGGCCACTCTATAATTAGGAGCAGCTGGAATGGTTTGCTGATTCACAAAGAGTGTGGCAAAGCTGATGTAATAATACCACATGGTAAGAATGCCACTAACTGGTTGGCTCAAGTGACTATAAAGAAGAATCTGGACTATGGATAGTGTGGAGAAGAAGGTTTAGGTTTAGAGTGAAAAGTCATTGTGCATAATTGCTGCTGCTACACTGCCACAATGTATGATACTGCACAGTAAAGAATTTAAGTGAGCACCACTGATCTTTGTCTGTGTGGTCTTTCATCTTGAGATCAGCTTCTTTGTCTTGAAGCTGGACTTCCTGAAAAACTCTGCTAGTGTGAGTTGCATTCTGCACTAGCTCTAAAAAGTGCATTACTATTAGGGTGACCCTATGAAAAGGAGGACAGGGCTCCTGTATTTTTAACAGTAATGTAGGAAAGGGAATTTCAGCAGGTGTCCATTAAAGAGGGTGAAATTCCCTCTTCATCACAACAGTTGAAGTTGCAGAAGCCCTGCCCACTTTTGTATCTGGCCACTCTACTAAAGCTAGTGTATCTTTAACTGTTGTGATGAAAAGGGAATTTCACCAGATTCTCCATATATACAAATGACACCTGCTGAAATCCCCCCTTTCAATACAACTCTTAAAGATACAGGAGCCCTGTCCTCCTTTTCATAGGGTCACCCTACTAATTAGTCACCTAGGTGCAATCATCACTTTGGCCTTGAAAATGCCACCAGCTAATCTGGATTTCTCCTTGTGTGTCATAATGGCAGAAAAACCTCTAGTCACTTTTTTGGATCACTCACCCAGTAACCTGACAGCTAGATCAGTCTTCCCCAGTCTTGCACCCTTCAGAAGTTTTGGGCGCTCTCCTCCCTGCCCCCTGTAATCAGCCCCAGCCAGCATGGCCAAGAGTCAGGAATGCTGGGAATTGTAGTCCAAAACATTTGTTGGGCACCAGGTTGGAGATGACTGTGTGTCATGCACTTTCTGCAGGGCAACGCCCCCCCCCTTCCTTCCCCTGACTAAGGAAGAGGGGGGACAGGGCTTGGAGAAGCATGGGGCGACCTTGACTGACATGATACTAAAGTGTTATTTTAGAAAAAGGAAAGGAAAGGAACCTCTTGTGCAAGCACTGAGTCACTACTGACTCTTGGAGGGACGCCAGCTATCGCTGATGTTTTCTTGGCAGGCTTTATAGCGGGGTGGTTTGCCATTGCCTTCCCCATCGTTATTACCTTTCTCCCAGCTAACTGGGTACTCCTTTTACCGACCTCGGGAGGATGGAAGGCTGAGTCGACCCGAGCCAGCTGCCTGAAAGCAGCTTCCGCTGGGATTGAACGCAGGCCGTGGGGAGAATTTCGGCTGCAGAAACTGCTGCTTTACCACTCTGCACCACACGAGGCTCAAAAATACACAGGAAAAGAGCATCCTGCATCAGGATCGCTGGAGAAGGCAAGGAGAAAATGCTGACAGTTTAGAAATTAGGTGGTGGCGGCAAGGGTGGTGGTGGATGATGTAAGACCTGCTACAAGCAAACCCCACAGCTTTGAAGAAGACTAGAGGCAGGAAGATGCTGGAGTGGAACGGGTGGGAGACTCACAGGGCACTTCTTGGCCTAGCCTCTTCTTTCCAATATAGATCTATGAGCTTCAACACACCAGCGTTGTACTGTGCAATCACTGCGAATCGCGTGCAAAGGACTCCGAAGTTTTCCAGCTTATAATTTATTTATTTATTTATTTAATTACATTTATATACCGCCCCACAGCCGAAGCTCTCTGGGCGGTTTACAACATTTAAAAATAGTAAACATTAAAAGTATACAATTTAAAAACACACACACACACACACACACACACATAAAAACAGTATAAAAACAACAGTATCCATTTAAAAACAACAATTGTGGGGTCCATTAAAAACAAACTTAACGTTGTTAAATGCTGTTAAAAATAATCTGCTTTCATTGTGAAGTGCTCCCGTGCATCTTGCTTTTATTGTGCTATAAAGGCAAAAGCCTCGCCGTATTTTGCTACTAGTGTTCGAGCGTATCATCCTAGCGGCCCCTGGGGCGCAGGAGCAGGATTTGAAGAAAAAAATTAAACAAATGCTTACATCTGCACAAGCTTTAAAGACAAAGACATCAAAATTGGCACCAAATTTGAATCGGATTGGGTCATCCGTTGATTTTTTAATGATTTTTTTTTACATTTCCCCCCCTTAAACCTATTTCCTGGTATGCAAAGGATCTAGCCGCCCGGTAGCAAGATCAACAATGGTGACAACTTAGTGCTACGGGGATAATTCAAGGGAAACAGGTACGTGGAATGAAGCAATGTATCTATATCTATATCTACATTTGGGGAACGTCCCCACACACTGGGAAGACCCCTTTCTCTTCCACGAAATCCATCACCCACCCACCTCTCCAGCATCTTTCCTTTATAGCATGCTCCTGGGACTCACCTGCTTCCCTGAATTCGGTCGGAACTGGCCTGCTGTCTTTGCCTCCATTGTCTTTAAACAAGCATTGCCAAGAGATGATGTTTTCTGCAAGAGAGATTGGGACGAAGGGTCAACACTAGCCAAAAGCACGCCCAGCCCAGCCCTTGGTATCTGCAAATGGGGGCTTGGGCCTAGGGCGACCCTATGGAAAGGAGGACAGGGCTTCTGTATCTTTAACCATTGCATAGAAAAGGGATTTTCAGCAGGTGTCACTTGTGTTCCTGGGAAAAGAGAAAAGCCCTGCCCTCTTTTGAATCTGGTTATGCTAGGCAGGGCTCCTGCAACTTTAACTGCTGTGATGAAGAGGGAATTTCACCAGGTGCCGCATGCCTACAAAGGACACCTGCTGAAATTCTCTTTTCTCTACAACTGTTAAAGATACAGGAGAGCGGTCCTCCTTTTCCATAGGGTCACCCTAGTTGGGCGATGGCCAATGTAGGTTATCAACCCAGGTTGGTGTCTCCCAGATGAGTGGGGCTGCAACCCCCAGGCAGAGTGGCCATTGCATGGAAGTCACTGGGGGTCTTTGACTCAGTCCTTCGTAAGGCTTTGCTCTTCTCCATTGCCCATTGCAATGTATCGAATAATTGCAAGCCATCTCAATAGTGCCAGTGAGTGGGTAGAAAACCCTTCCCACAGACTACAACTGTGCACACCTCTTCCCTTAGAAAAGGAGTGAGCAAACATGGTGTGTTTAGGGGACACGTTGGCCCCTGGGGAATCCATCAAGAACCACACTCACACACTCCTCCTCTATTAAGAGATATGCTTTAATTTACATGTTGTGCATGTTACATACATGTAAACCAAACATATACATGAGGTTATCTTTTGGCACTGAGCTCTGGGCATTTCGGAATGCCTGGTGCTCCCAAGACTGAGAGGGACAGAGACTCCAGTGAGGTCCTTAAAAGCAATTCTTTGTCTTAATAAAGGATTTTTATTGTCTCTTCTGCCAAGATGCTTGTTCATGCACTGGTTATTTCTCGGTTGGACTACTGCAACCTTCTTCTCTCTGGCCTTCCTTCTTCTCACATCAGTCCTTTGGTTTCTGTCCACCACTCTGCCGCTAAGATCATCTTCTTGGCTCGCCGCTCTGACCATGTTACTCCGCTTCTGAAATCTCTTCACTGGCTTCCAATTCACTTCAGAATCCAATATAAACTTCTCCTGTTGACCTTCAAAGCTTTTCACGGTCTAGCTCCTTCCTATCTCTCCTCTCTCATCTCACACTATTGCCCCGCTCGTGCTCTTCGCTCCTCTGATGCCATGTTTCTCGCCTGCCCAAGGGCCTCTACTTCCCTTGCTCGGCTTCGTCCATTTTCTTCTGCTGCCCCTTACGCCTGGAACGCTCTTCCAGAACATTTGAGAACTACAAGTTCAATCGCAGCTTTTAAAGCTCAGCTAAAAACTTTTCTTTTTTCTAAAGCTTTTAAAACTTGATTTTGTTCTGACTTTATACTGTTAGTTTTACCCTACCCAGTGCCTGTTTACCCTACCCTGTGCCTGTTTGCATTCTCTTCCCCTCCTTATTGTTTTATTATGGTTTTATTAGAATGTAAGCCTATGCGGCAGGGTCTTGCTATTTACTGTTTTACTCTGTACAGCACCATGTACATAGATGGTGCTATATAAATAAATAAATAAATAAATAAATAAATAATAATAATAAAATTGAGTTACATCAAGGGAATCCAAACCATACAAAAGCACTGAGAAGGTTAATGAGAACAAGCATTTAAAAACCAGTAGAAAAACTAGGTACATTGGGATGCATAGAAAATCAGGTGTGGGGGTGGGGGTGTTCAAAACAGTTTTAATTTCTAGGAAAGTGTGTGTGTGTGTGTGTGTGTGTGTATGTGTATGTCAGAGAGAGAGAGAGATATCTTGAGAAGGGGAAGAGATGGGGTGGGGATAAGAAAAGTTTCAGCCTAGGACAATTCTGAAAGGGGGAGAAACAGACTGTGGGGGTGTCTAAATGCTCAGAAAGAACATAAGGACACCAGAAGTGTTGTGATGCTGGATCAGACCAAGGGTCCATCTAGTCCAGCACTCTGTTCACACAGTGGCCAACCAGCCATCAGCCAGGGATGAACGAGCAGGACATGGGAGTAACAGCACCCTCCCACCCATGTTCCCCAGCAACTGGGGCACCCAGGCTTACTGCCTCGAATACTGGAGATAGCACACAACCATCAGGGCTAGTAGCCATGCTTCCAGGAATTTATCCAACCCCCTTTTAAATAGGGTGACCATATGAAAAGGAGGACAGGGCTGCTGTATCTTTAACAGCTGTATTGAAAAGGGAATTTCAGCAGGTGTCATTTGTATATAAGGAGAACCTGGTGAAATTCCCTCTTCATCACAACAGTTAAAGCTGCAGGTGCCCTGCCCTCTGTTAAATCTGGTCACTCTAGTATAGCTCCTGTTGTGATGAAGAGGGAATTTCACCAGGTTCTCCATATATACAAATGACTAGGGCTGTGCTCCACTTCTCCTCGGACCGGAGAAGCAGGAGCGGATCAGGGTCCTTCGCCTCCCCTTAAGGTGGAGGCGAAGAGGATCGGGGGGGTGCAGCGGAGCGGATCGAGGTGAAGGCGGATCCTTCGCCTTGATCCGGAGCGCCGCAAAAAAGTAAAGGGGGTTTACTTGGCCCTGCCGCTGCCACTGCTGCCCATGTGGCGATGGCGGCAGAGCCAAGTAAGGGGGCAGGGGGGAGGGGGTCTTACCTGGTCCGTCGCGGCCCGTCACCGGCTTCACTAAAGCCTGTGGCTCAACCTGGAAGTGTAGGCTGCAAGCGGGGCCTACAGTTCCTGGTTGAGTTCTAGTGAAGCTGGCAACGGGCCGGGACGGATGCAGGTAAGGGGGAGGAGGCAGGGGGGCCTTACCTGGCGACGCCCCCTGCTGCTGCGGAGCTCCGGTTCGGAGCTGGAGCTCCGCAGCAGAGCGGACCCTAGGCGGATCGAGGCGGGACAGAGGGGGCCCGATCCGCAATTTGCGAATCTGGAAGAGAAGCGGATCGGGGTTTCCATGCACAGCCCTACAAATGACACCTGCTGAAATTCCCTTTTCTGCTCAACTGTTAAAGACACAGGAGCCCTGTCCCCCTTTTCATATGGTCACCCTACTTTTAAAGCCATCCAATTGGTGGCCATCACTACATCCTGTGGTAGTGAGTTCCATAATTTAACTCTGTGCTGTGTGAAGAAGCACTTCCTTTAATTTGTCCGGGGTGGGTGCGCAGTGGCACAGCGTCAATTATAAGATGCAGCAGCAATCACCCACACGACCCAGGGCTTTCTGCCGGAGCTGAGGAGAAAAAAAGTCAGGGACTTACCCCAACTTTTTTCACGGGAGTGAGGCGAGGATAGCACATCTGCCCTCTAATCCTTGCTCCAGTCGCAGCGGAGGTGTGGCCGGGCGGATGGTGACCCCTGATTGGTCGCCATCCGCCGAGACAGAGGACAGGGGACTTGACCGTCAAGATTAGTGGATGTCCAAGGTTTGGATCATTGCGGCTGCAGCCCGTTTTGGGCATCCTGAGAACGTTTTTGAGCGCGTGGAGCAAATGTTGGGGTTTTGGAAGAAAGTAAAAGGGGAGGCTTAACAGAGGAAAAGGAGTTCCAGAGCCCAGTGTTTTTGAAGTTTGGGATGGGGAAGAATATTGGGAAAAGGCGAGAGTAATTGGGAATATGGACCCATTAGAATAAGCATAGAAGCAATGCAAAAGATTTACCTTCCCACCATAGCTGCATTTCGAAGTAATGGGAAACTGTGTCAACCTCGTTTTCTGGAAAAGAAAGAGCGGAAGGATTTTTAGGTGTCAGATTTATATGACAGGGAACAAAGAGGACAACCAGCTCCCTTTTCCTTCCTGATGTGAGGAAAGGATGAAAGCTGACGGGTAGAACTTTTGCAGAAGTATCTCAGGCTGTTACAGGTGAGTAAGAGAGCCTTTGTCTTTAGCAAAGTTGACAGAAGAGTCACGTGGGCATGTGCTCTAGACAAGCAACTTCGTCTCGCTCCATCCATCTTGCTTGTTTCGCAAACTTGAATGGGTTTACCTTAGGCTAGACCAGCGGTTCCCAAACTTTTTCGGGTCACCGCCCCCTTGGTTCCACAAACTCATGCCCAGCGCCCCCCTACCCTACACTATAAAAATCATCATTCAGAATAGTGGTTTTCAATGACCCACTAAGGAAGATAATAACAACAAAATTCAAAAGAATAACAATTAATTGAATATTTATTCAAAATCCAATTACATGTGTTTAGTTTATTCAATTAAACTTGATCCAGTGGTATCATCTTTTCAAAGTCTGATAGTCATTTAGCAAGAATATTAGATATCACATTTAGTAACTAGGGTAGAGTACCTCACTATTCTGTAAATTCTTAATGTGATGGATGGGCTTGATGAAGGGATAACCAGTTTCCCAATGTCTGGTTTAAAGTCACTTCACAGGAGTCTTAAATCACCACGTTTACTAATCTGGAGTCGATTTCTTTGCTTAGAGAGAAGTTGGCAGACCACACTAAAACCACGTTCCACCAAATATGCAACCAGGACCTTCTGAACCACTCTCCATAGTGCAGGATAGCGGGGCACACCAAGCAGGGTATGTCTCTTCATTAGCGTTTTGGTGGTTTTGAAATATTCCAATTCACTGTTAAAAGGACTCTTCTTAAACGGTATTAATACATGTGTGGATTCTTCCCCTATATGGCTTGGGACCAAACTATCTTCTCCCATAAAAATGTCCCTAGGTTTAAGACCTTCTGGAGAGGCACTTCTCAGAAGAGACCACCTCGAGCGCCCCCTTGCCTCTTAGCGCCCCCTGCCGCCCCATTGCCTCTTAACACCCCCCTATGCAATCCCACCGCCCCCAAGGGGGCAGTACCGCCCACTTTGGGAACCACTGGGCTAGATCCTCACTGCTGCTTTATAGCAGTTTTGAAGTGCACTGAGAACCGCTGGGGCACAACCCACATTCCATATACCGCTTTCATAGTGTTATTTCCCGCTTTTTATTCCACATTTGTAATGACTTGACACAAGGGGTACTAGATAGTTTCCTTACTGTCACTCTGCTTCCTGCTTCTCTTCTGCACTTGAAACGAGCTGAATTACACGGGAGGAGAGCAGCGACCACGAGGCCGGTAATGTGAAACCTCCCAGCTCGTATAGCTGAATGGGAACAGCGCCCTCTAGTGAGTGTTTTATAGCGCAACTTCCAGAAGAATCGAGTTTTCCTAGGTTTATTTTTAAATGGTGTAACTGGGAAAAGCGGGGAGAGAGATGCAGGAGGCTCACAATGTCAAAATCACGGGAGAAGGAGCAGCTACTCATGACAGCGCTGGCCAGGTCCCCGACCTCCCAGCTTGTCCCCGGGGGGACAATGCGCAAACAGAGTCAGACAGTGCTGGGAAGAGGACCGCTCCCCACCCCTCCCTATATCACAGATCAGAGGTCACAACGGGGACCCTCCAAGGGGGCGGAGCTTGGAGACCAAACCCAGCCCTCTGGAAGAAGCAACGGTGACATCACCACCTAGAGCTTGTAGGAGGATCCCATTTTGTGAACCGCCCAGAGAGCTCCGGCTATTGGGCGGTATAGAAATGTAATAAATAAATAAATAAATAAATAAATAAATAAATTGGGCAGTGCGCACCAGCACCCTGCTTGATAAGCCGGGGTTCTCCAGGACCCGGGCTTACCATGATGTCTGAACTGGTCCAACACCTCAGCCATACTGCATGGTGGTATTGCACGCCTCATGGCTGAGCCGTTCAACCAGTCCAAGGATGTTCCTGTAAGCTATGGTCTGACTTAGAATAATAAAATAGCAGAGTTGGAAGGGGCCTACAAGGCCATCGAGTCCAACCCCCTGCTCAATGCAGGAATCCACCCTAAAGCATCCCTGACAGATGCTTGCCCAGCTGCCTCTTGAAGGCCTCTAGTGTGGGAGAGCCCACATCCTCCCTAGGTCACTGGTTCCATTGTAATTTAACTATGCACTGTGTGAATCATAGAATAGCAGAGTTGAAAGGGGCCTACAAGGCCATCGAGTCCAACCCCCTGCTCAATGCAGGAATCCACCCTAAAGCATCCCTGACAGAGGGTTGTCCAGCTGCCTCTTGAAGGCCTCTAGTGTGGGAGAGCCCACCCCCTCCCTAGGTCACTGGTTCCATTGTCGTACTGCTCTAACAGTCAGGAAGTTTTTCCTGATGTCCAGCTGGAATCTGGCTTCCTGTAACTTGAGCCCGTTATTCCGTGTCTTGATATAAGGCAGCTTTCTATCCCTACGTTCAAGTGGGACACTGTCCTAATAATGAGAAACATGGAACCCACATAGCAAGATATTATATTTCATTTAGTTCAAGTTTTGGTCCCAAAGAAGGGAGGATTGAGAAGAAGAGTGCAGACTCACTCCAAGATGCCATCTGGCCACTCACTACCTACTATCTAAGCTGCACCCCTTGGTCCCCTCCACCCCATTATGGATCCACTCCTGACCCAGATTCGTATTTCAGCTTCTTGAATTACCGTATTTCTTCGATTGTAAGATGCCATCGATTGTAAGACACACACTAATTTCTGTACCACCAACCGTGGAAAAAAGCTTTGATTCTAAGAAATAATAAACTAGAGCGACCAACTGTCAGGATTTCCCCAGATTTGTCCTGGTTTTTGTTCTTTCCATGGTGTCAGGGGGGATTTTCTATAATTTTCAATAATGTCCTGGAATGATACACCTTCCTCTTTAAGGCTGCCATTAGCATGGCAGGAGTGAATGACATGCTTTCTTGAGGCACATCATTCCCCCACCCCGAGCTCCAATTGAGGTCTTAAAGGGGAAAGTGGGTCATTCGTGGACATGATAGAAAAGGCCCCAATTGGAGTGGATGGTGGTGGTACAGAATGAAATCCTTTCCCCTCCTCCACTCCAATCGGGTTCTTTAAGGTGGCGGGGGAATGACGTACTTTCTGCAGGACTCAGAAAGCTGCTTCCCCACACACACACTAGGTGTCCTCTTTTTTGGTTTCCCAAATATGGTCACGCTAAATAAACACACCCGCAATTCTAAGACACACCCCGTTTTTAGAGATGTTTATGGGGTGGGGGGGAGAGGGAAAAGCGCGTCTTAGAATCGAAGAAATACGGTAACGTGGAATATTTCTCTTCTTGGCTACAAACGGTGTGAATGATACTTACTCATGTCATTCAATGAAAACATTCTGATTGCTTCTCTTGGGTGTCTTGTCCTGCACTCTGCCTCATAAAACCATAGATAAGCCTTGGGCCCTGGGCTGTAGATGGAGGAGCAGATGTATTCTGCTGCACTTGGATAAAACAAGGATTGCTGGTTGTAGCAAAGCTCCTTCAACGTGGATTTCAGATGGGGGGTCCGTTCTATGAAGGAGATGATGTGTTCCTGCCATGCCTCCTGCCCCTGGACCTGGACCTCTGCAACAAGATGAAAGCTCACTGTCCACTGTTCTCATTTTCATGGCCTCTCTTTTGCCCTCTCATAGTTGGCTTTGTTTTGCCTCCAACTATTAGCATTGCCCAGCCAAAAACTGGCTGGCCATGTAGCATAGGGAGGTAGTACCATTTACTAAGTCATCCCAGCGAATATGGCCCTCACTCTGAAATGAATTTATCTGGCCTCCACGGATGTCGTCACGTAGCCCAGATCTGATTGTCTGACTATGAGGATGGCATCACAATGATGTCACCCACAGTTACATGTTTCTTTGGGAACCCTGCCTCTGAAAGCGTTGCTCTGAAGCCAAAAAGCAGAACATTGAGCAGCCCAGCCAAACTAAAGATCTTGTAGAGGGGATTCCATGAGGGTGGGTTTAATCATAGGATGTGGGGCTGAGTCAGCCCTCTTCCTTACTTCACGTCACTGAGAGGTCTTGCTGGGAAGGAACTCTTGGAGCCCTTTTTCATTTCCCCTCCATGATGCCATCACATAAATTATTTGTTGTTGTTGTTGTTGTTATTATTATTATTATTATTTATTACATTTTTATACCACCCAATAGCCGAAGCTCTCTGGGCAGTTCACAAAAATTAAAACCATAATAAAACAACCAACAGTATAAAAAGCACAACACCTCCCCAGTTACTATCTGACCTCCAATTAGCTAGGATCCCCAATTGGCTAGGATCCCCAATTGGCTAGGATCTCCAATTGGCTAGGATCCCCAATTGGCTAGGATCAAGAATGTAGCTGATCCATGAAACATGGCCCTCCCTTCCAACTGACTACCTTCAGTGATGTCACCACTTAGCCAAATCTCTTTGGCTACCAGTCGCTACCTTGCAATAGGTCAACAAAGTGAGGGTGACCATATGGAAAGAAGGACAGGGCTCCTGTATCTTTAACAGTTGTATTGAAAAGGGAATTTCAGCAGGTGTCATTGGTATATATGGGGAACCTGGTGAAATTCCCTCTTCATCACCACAGTTAAAGCTGCAGGAGCCCTGCCCTCTTTTGTTTCTGGTCACTCTAGTATAGCTCCTGGAGCTTTAACTGCTGTGATGAAGAGGGAATTTCACCAGGTTCTCCATATATACAAATGACACCTGCTGAAATTCCCTTTTCTATCCAACAGTTAAAGATACAGGAGCCCAGTCCTTCTTTCCACATTCACAAAGTTGGGGTGTGTGTGTTTCCAGGCAAGTTTTCTACAACCGTGAAACCACTTTTGCAAGTCACTCAAAAGAGGAGTATATTCAGCCAGGCTGCAGCTGCCTTCATTCTTATCATAGAATCATAGAATAGCAGAGTTGGAAGGGGCCTACAAGGCCATCGAGTCCAACCCCCTGCTCAATGCAGGAATCCACCCTAAAGCATCCCCGACAGATGCTTGTCCAGCTGCCTCTTGAAGGCCTCTAGGGTGGGAGAGGCCACCACCTCCCTAGGTAACTGATTCCATTGTCGTACTGCTCTAACAGTCAGGAAGTTTTTCCTGATGTCCAGCTGGAATCTGGCTTCCTTTAACTTGAGCCCGTTATTCTGTGTCCTGCACTCTGGGAGGATCAAGAAGAGATCCTGGCCCTCCTCTGTGTGACAACCTTTTAAGTCTTTGAAGAGTGCTCTGGCCCTTCCTGAACTCTGTTTGCCTCTGGACTCCGAACCCTGCTTGCCTCTGGCCCATGCCTTTTGCGTCCGGCCTTGCCTGGACTCTGTTTGCCGGTTCCACCGCCGTCAATCCCGACCCCGGTGTTCCTGCGCTGAGTGAGGCCTTGCCGACCATGCCCCGGACCCTGACAGCAGAGCTCTTCCAGAGCAGGGATTTAATCCGGGGCTCTCTGGATGCAATTCTACCGCGGAGCGACAGCACCTCTTCAAAATCCCAGCAAACCCCTTTCCCAAGATCCATCTTGCAGTGGACAGTCTTCACCATGGCTGGGCACCCAAACCAGAGCCAAGCTGTCAAAGTCAAAGGACAACTCACCAGGAATGTATAGGGTGAGGAGCAGCAAGAGCAGATGAGGCAATACAGAAGAAGGTCTAGAAGTGGCCATTCAGATGATGGACAGGAAGCTCCTGGCTGCTGTTTCATGTGTCCTCTCTCTCCCCCCGCCCACCCCAGATCTCTTATATAGCAGGAGGCAATGACTTCTTTTTAGCCAGTCACTTCCTCCTTCAGTTCACAAGCTTAAACTGCCATACTAGAGAACTACGCCCCGCTCATGTCCTCAGCTTTCCTAGAGAACGTTGTGTCATGCTTCCACCAACCCTCGTGAAAATCAAGTTACACAAGATTTATTTTCCACCCTGCAGCAGAGCTTCTACGGTCATTTGCAAGACACAAGATGCAATATGTTAACTAAAATACAGGAAATAACGCCAAAAAAGTACATTGAAATACATGAAAAAGCTCCGGACAGTAAATAATAATAATAATAATAATAATAATAATAATAATAATAATAATAATAATAATAATAATAATGCCTTCGCTTTGGTACCAAAAGGAAAACATTGGATCTGGTTACAATCTCACATATGTCTTATTTTGTTGGTACCTGTTATATGAGCTGTCATTTGATAAGGAGAGCTATCTTATAATTTGTATTTTAAAACTGTATTTCTTAGGGCTGTGCACAACCCCCCCCCTCCCGATCCGCTCTGGTGTCCGATCCACAACTTCTGGATCGGGTCCGCTGCAGTCCGGCGGAGGCTTCAACTGAGGCCGAGGACTCAAACCGGAAGACCAGGCCGCAGTGCAGCCTGGTCTTCCGGTTTGAGTCCTCGGCCTCAGTTGAAGCTGCCGCTGGACCACGATGGAGCCAGGTAAGCCACCCTCCCCCCTTCCCCTTCCCTGGCTCTGCCACCGTCGCCGCACGGATTGCTGCAGCGCCAGGTAAGCCCCCACTTACCGTTTTTTCGGACCTCCAGATCGAGGCGAAGGATCCGTTTGGTCTCGATCTGCTTCATCTCAATGCACAGATCCCCCGACCCGATCCGTCTCCGCCTTTGTCGGAAGTGAATCAGGCCACCTCGCTATCGCTTCTCCGATCCTAAGCGAAGCGGAGCACAGCCCTAGTATTTCTGCACTGCTGCTGATTTTATCCCGGTCGTGTTTTTATATTGTATATCATGTTTTTATATCGTTAGTTTTATATTTTGAATGGTTTTAAGTTGCATGAACCACCCAGAGCGCTTCGGCTATAAATAATTAACTTCCACTGTGCCCCCTCCCTCTAAGAAAACCATTCACACCATTATGCCTTTAATGTATGCCTTCTGCTTTTTGGAGGGGAGATTTGATAATACTCCATTCCGGACCAAGGGTTCACCTAGGCCGGCATTCTGTTCACACCGTGGCCCACCAGTAGCCTGTGGAAAACCTAGAAGCAGAACAGCACTCTCCAGCCCATATTCCCCAGCAACTCTGCCGTTCTGAAGTGGTACAGGCCATTCATAATTGTACTGTTTCGTCTGTGGTTTGTGAGAACTAGGCCTCATGAGTGGACCAGCCACGCAAAGGGTGAATTCATTGTTAGGAATTATTTCAAAAGGAACAGGCTTTTTCTGTCTAAACATGCCTAGGATTGCAGCCCAAACTGACCAGCTTCCCTAGGAGGAATGGCTAAAGCAGCTTTCTGCAACCTGGTACAATCCAGATCGATTACAACTCCCAGCATAGGTGGCTGGGCGATGCTGGGAGTTTATTTATTTATTTATTTATTTATTTATTTATTTTATTTGTTACCTTTATATACCGCCCCATAGCCAAAGCTCTCTGGGCGATTTACAAAAGTTAAAACAGTAAACGTTAAAAGTTGTAGTCCAACACTAGGTTGGGAAAAGCTGAGCTAACGCATTTAGGCCATTTTCATGGGATGAGAGGGGGAGAGATGATTAATGAAGGAAATAATAATAATAATAATAATAATAATAATAATAATAATAATAATAATAATAATAAGAAAACCAGTGTGGTGTAGTGGCTAGAGTGTTGGACTGGGTGTCAGGAGATCCGGGTTCTAGTCCCCACATGGTCATGAAAACCCACTGGGTGACTTTGGGCCAGTCACAGACTCTCAGCCCAGCCTCCTTCGCAGGGTTGTTGTTGTGAGGATCAAATGGAGAGGAGGAGGATTATGTACGCAGCCTTGGGTTCCTTAAGGAGGGGGGAAAAAGTGGGATATAAATGTAATGAAGAAATAATAGAAGTTTACAAGATTATGAAGGGAGCCAACATCCAGTAAACTTGACATGCAATTTTGCTGTCTGTTGAGACTGGCAAATAGAAGTCTTACTTGACACAGTGCTGTGATTATGCTAATCAGGTGTTTTATTTATTAATTTATTTAACCAGTTGATTATTGTTCGTCACTAGTTACATTTGTTCAGCTATTGGGCGGTATAGAAATGTAATGGATAAATAGATAATAAATAAATAAATACATCCTGCCTTGACTTCTAAGGAGACCAACATAGTACATAATCCTCTAACTCTCCATTTTATCCTCACAACAACAACTCTGCGAGGTAGGTTAGACTGAGAGTCCGTGGCCCTTTCCACACCTCAGGGTTATCCCAGGAAAATGGAGGGATCGTCCTTGTCTGCTCCCGGGATCCCCTGTGTGGCATTTGGATGCACAGGGACAATTCCAGGATGATCCCGGGATATAGGGCTAGTGTAGACATGCCCAGTGAACTTCATGGCCGAGTGGGGACTAGAACCTTGATCTCCTGAGTCTTAGTCCAACACTCTTACTCTACACCACACTGGCTCTCATCTAGATTCAGATGATCACCCGGGGGGGGGGGGGGGAGGCAAGAAGCTCTTCCTCCCGCACTTATGGTACAATTACCCACTCAGCAGCGTGGGTTGTGCATTGTCTGAACCCAGTGCACGGTGAAGCAGGGGGTGACATCACACCAACCTAGAGCCCATGATGCATAGGGTGGGTATGAAGTTACCCCATCATGCTGCTGTGTGAGCAATCATGTAACGACGGGGGCAGGTGTGGGGGCAGGGGGAGAAGCCACAATGACTTGTTCCCCCCCCCCACACACACACAGAGTCCTCCGAACAGACTCATAGCCTTAGAGCAGGCCCTCCAGATGGACGGCATGGCTGACTGGACGATTACGGGAGTTGTTCTCAAGAGGCAGCTGGACAACCATCTGTCAGGGCTGCTTTAGGGTGGATTCCTGCATTGAGCAGGGGGTTGGCCTTGATGGCCTTGTAGGCCCCTTCCAACTCTGCTATTCTATGATTCTAACCCATTTGGAGGAGAAGTAGGGAGACCAGGTTGGGGGAGGCAGCTTCAGGGGTTCACCCATCATATCCCTGGAGGAAAGCTAGAGGACAGCCAACAGCCCCAATTCTGCACAGAAATGCTACGGCTTTTCTTTCCCTCCCCCCAGATCCCCATGTGCGAAATGGGTCAAAAGGAAGATAACCACATAAGGACAAGAACCCGAGTTTCTCATGAGTCACCCAATGGCTCCTTTTCTGTGCTGTCCCTTCTTGCGTCGCTTCCCCCCACCCACCCCACTCCCAGTATGGTGAGAATCTGGTTCCTCCTTTGCTAGATCCCTTTTGCTTCCAAAGGAAATGATTGAAAAAACACCACTTCCTCCTATGATGGCAGGCAGATCAGGGGAAGGACGGCCTTGCACGAAGCACATGGTTTGTAATCTAGGGATCCACCACCAGCGTTTCTTCAGCCTCAGCTGCTGGCACCCTCTGGAGCTTTCTGGTTGCTCCTTGAGGTAGCAAGTAAAAGCTATATAAGCCTAAACAAGCCTGCCCCAACCTGCTGCTCTCTAGATCTATTAGACTGAAACCGCCATCTTTCCCAGCCAGTAAGGCTAACAGATATTTCGCACCAGAGCACTCGGGGCAAAGGAAGTAATATATAGGGAAAAGACCGCCCTGACAAGCGCCCGAGTATTGCGGTAACAGACTCAATGGCTAACAGCTGAGAGACCTCTGCTCCATGAATTTATTTAGTCCCACTTTAAGGCCATCAAGGCTGTCATCACCATGTCTTGCGGCAACAAGCTATTGATTATGGAACCCTGGCTTCCATTAGTGACTAATTGCTTAGACAGTGGCTCTCTGGTGTCCCCTGTGTTTCTAGGTCAGGAGGTTTAATGACTGCTCTGCAGATATCAGAAGAACATACCCATAGGCATGCATAAGGAGTGTGCTGGGTGCTCCCAGGCACACCCTAATGTCTCAAGCAGTAGCTAAAGTAAAGGGGGGATTTTTATTTATTTATTGCACTTATATACCGCTCCCATAGCCGGAGCTCTCTGGGCGGTTTACAGAAATTCTAAAATTAAGATAAAAACGAGTATATAAAATTTAAAATTCTAAAACACAGAACATACACACATAAAGCATTAAAAACCGTTAAAAACTAAACATGTGGGTGATTAAGATGTGCCGCCATATGCCTGGGCAAAGAGGAAAGTCTTAACCTGGCGCCGGAAAGATAGCAGCGTTGGCGCCAGGCGAGCCTCGTCAGGGAGATCGTTCCACAGTCTGGGGGCCACCACTGAAAAGGCCCTGTCCCTCATTGCCACACTCCGAGCCTCTCTCGGAGAGGTTGAACGTAGTGACCGGGTATATTCACGTCGGGAGAGGCGTTCCATCAGGTATTGTGGTCCCAAGCCGTGTAAGGCTTTTTAGGTCAAAACCAGCATCTTGAATTGGGCTCGGAAACATACAGGCAGCCAGTGCAAGCGGACCAGAGCAGGTGTTATATGGTCGAACCTCCTGGTTCCCGAAATCAATCTGGCCGCTGCATTTTGCACGAGCTGCAGCTTCCGAACCATCTTCAAAGGCAGCCCTACGTAGAGCGCATTGCAGTAATCTAACTTGGAGGTTACCAGAGCATGGACAACTGAAGCCAGGTTATCCCTGTCTAGATAGACTGGGATTAAGTAGGGATCGAAATTACAGCGGGAATGACCCTCCGGCTGCTCCACCACTGCACTGAAGAAACTGCCTCCAGAAGAGCAAAAAAAGCCAAAGAAGGCAGCAGTTGGACAGAAACAAAACAAAACAATGCTAGAGAGCACACAACTGTAAGAAACACGCTATAGTACAAGTCAGGTTGTTTTGTACAAGTCAGATTGCAGGCATCCGGTTTTTTGTCCTGTTTCGTCATATGTTTTGACTTTGTCAGAAAAACAGTTCCGTTATCGCCATGAACGAGCAATACCGTGGCAGTATTGAAGTTTGCAAACTTTAAATAGTCCTTCTGTCCTGTGTTTGTTTTGTTTTTTTAGTTAAAGCCCTCAAAAGGAGTTTTTTCTCAATCCCTGGCAGGTAATCCAAAATACTTCAACGGCGGCAAGTACTGCGAACAGGAATAGTGTTGCCGGTAGCTGTCCTTCAAAGAGGCCAGGAAGAGGGCCTTGAAGGCTAATATCGCCTTAGAACATCAGAAGTGCCCTGAGGCTGGATCAGACCAAGGGTCCGTCTACTCCAGCACTCCGTTCACACAGTGGCCAACCAGCCATCGGTCAGGGGTGAACAAGCAGGACCTGGTGTAACAGCACCCTCCCGCCCATGTTCCCCAGCAACTGGGGCACCCAGGCTTGTAAGCCCATCCTCTGGCCAGTGTCACCTCACAGCCCCACAATCCTGGGGCTTGCATCTCCTCATCTGTGCCCTGCACTGCAATATGCCTCCATACCTGCCACATTTCCCTTGATCTTTCAGTCCCAATCATCTCCCTCTGGTGAGGAAATTCCGCCCACCCTTCTCCCACGTTCAATTTTGTGCAGCTATCCATTGGGGTGGGTGGGTGGATTTCTGCACCTTTCAGGCTGAGGTTTTTCATCTTTCTTAACTGTTTTATTTTTCTTAAATATTCTCGGCGTGTGCGTGCGTGCGTGCATACGCTCACACGGCGGTGGATTTTTACTACTGCAATTTGTCAAATTTGTGTAGGTTTCCCCAGGTTGCGGGAAACAGCCCCCCCCCCAATTTTTGGAACTGCAACCTGGATTGACCGGGGGGGGGCGTATTCTCCTCAGTGCTCCCGTCTGCTCCCAGGCTCAAGCCTGCTCTGCAGTACAGGAGTCTACCTCCCCACACCCCCACATTTGGGGGGGGGTTGCCAGCAGAGGGCTTGTTTCCCTCATCTCAGTCTTTGCAGCTCCAGTCCCAGGCCTGTACATAAGAACATCAGCAGTGCCCTGCTGGATCAGACCAAGGGTCCATCTAGTCCAACACTCTGTTCACACAGTGGCCAACCAGCCATTGGCCAGGGATGAACAAGCAGGACATGGTGCAACAGCACCCTCCCACCCATGTTCCCCGGCAACTAGTGCACATGGGCTTACTGCCTCGAATACTGGAGATAGCACACAACCATCAGGGCTAGTAGCCATGGGTAGCCTTTGCCTCCAGGAATTTATCCAACCCCCTTTTGAAGCCATCCAGATTGGTGGCCATCACTACTCCTTGTGGCAGTGAGTTCCATAATTTAACTATGCGCTGTGTGAAGAAGTCCTTCCTTTTATTTGTCCTGGATCTCCCACCAATCAGCTTCATGGCATGACCCCATTGGGTTCTAGTATTTCGAGAGAGGGAGAAAAATGTCTCCCTGTCCACATTCTCCATACCATGCATAATTTTGTACACCTCTATCAGGTCTCCCCTTAGCCTCCTTTTTTTCCAAGCTAAACAATCCCGGTTGATGTAACCTTTCCTCATAGGAGAGATGCTCCAGCCCCTTCATCATTTTAGTTGCCCTTTTCTGCACTTTCCCCAGCTCTGTCCACATTGTGGCAATTCTGTGGCTGCTCCCCCACCGATAAATATGTCTCCTTTCTCCTCCCCCCACCCCAAAAACATACATCCCACAGTACAGTGTTTGCTTTTTGCATTGTTTTGCTTTACTTTTTATTACATTTCTTTCCTGCCTCTCGACCCCTTTCAAGGATCCCAAGGCAGCTTAAATGGTACTCCACACCCTGACAACAACCCTGGGAGGTAGATCAAGCCAGGGGCTGAGGAACAGTCCAGTGTGGGGCTGTTATGCATGCAAATACCTGGCCATACCTGGTAGGGATGTGGCCAGGGATTTGCATTAGAAATGCCCGGCATCTTTTTCTATGGGGCATGTTGCTTGATGCTGAGGGGGACCAATCCAAAACATGTCAGCAGGATCTACACTACTGCTTTATAACGGTTTTGACAACTGTTTGGGCCCTGGAAACGTATTTACCATTTTGAAAGTGTTATTATATCTTGCTTGGTGTAGATCTGGCCGTGGAGTGCGGTGTAGCTGTGGAAGTCTGTGCTAAAGCAGCAAAGCGAATGACTTACACCATGAATGCAGGTATTCGTTTCCCCCACCACCACCACCAAGTGTTCCTCAAAGTTCCTTTTCTTCAGAAAGGAAAACAAAAAGTCACAAGTTTTCCACCTTTCCGACTGCTTGGTTCGGCAGCGGGGGGAAATGAACTTGTTAAAGGGTTCGTGGTGATGACAATGATGACTTGGCTGAGAGGCTTCCTTACTATAAACAGTTGCTACAATTCTGGAAGGCCACCGTCAGCTGGATTGCCAAGTTCAGAAGCGTCCCACACCCAACCTCAGAGGAGATCCCTCCGTCTGACTTAACACTTCGCAGGATAACAATGTTCCCCAACTGTTGGTCTCCTAGGTATGAGGTTGGATCCAACTTTGGGAAATCCGGCACTAGAGCTGGGTCGAAAATCCGCCAGGGGCCTGCTAGACGCCCTACACTCGGTCCTCTTAGGACCCATGGAATGCACCTGGCAAGTTCCATGGGGGCCAAGCTCCTTGCTCCTTTGCAGCACTGGTCCTGTGGGGTGCAGGAAAAAATATGCATCCTGTCCTCCCCCCCCGTCTTAAAGCCCCCCTCTGCATCCATCGGGGCTTGAAAGGGCCTCTTAATGCAAGCGTTAAGAAGCTCTTTAAGGTCCCGATTGGTGTGGCGAGGTGGTCGTGGTGGAGGCGGAAGCACAGACTTAACCGTGTATCTGCTAAATATTATAGATTTGATCGGTCTGATTTTATTAAGGGCAGACATATGGTTTTAAATATACCGAGACTAGAATCATAGAATAGCAGAGTTGGAAGGGGTCTACAAGGCCATCGAGTCCAACCCCCTGCTCAATGCAGGAATCCACCCTAAAGCATCCCTGACAGAGGGTTGTCCAGCTGCCTCTTGAATGCCTCTAGTGTGGGAGAGCCCACAACCTCCCTAGGTAGCTGATTCCATTGTCGCACTGCTCTAACAGTCAGGAAGTTTTTCCTGATGTCCAGCCGGAATCTGGCTTCCTTTAACTTGAGCCCGTTATTCCGTGTCCTGCACTCTGGGAGGATCGAGAAGAGATCCTGGCCCTCCTCTGTGTGACAACCTTTTAAGTATTTGAAGAGTGCTATCATGTCTCCCCTCAATCTTCTCTTCTCCAGGCTAAACATGCCCAGTTCTTTCAGTCTCTCTTCATAGGGCTTTGTTTCCAGACCCCTGATCATCCTGGTTGCCCTCCTCTGAACCCGCTCCAGCTTGTCTGCGTCCTTCTTGAATTGTGGAGCCCAGAACTGGACACAATACTCTAGATGAGGCCTAACCAGGGCCGAATAGAGAGGAACCAGTACCTCACGTGATTTGGAAGCTATACTTCTATTAATGCAGCCCAAAATAGCATTTGCCTTTCTTGCAGCCATATCGCACTGTTGGCTCATATTCAGCTTGTGATCTACAACAATTCCAAGATCTTTCTCGTTTGTAGTATTGCTGAGCCAAGTGTCCCCCATCTTGTAACTGTGCATTTGGTTTCTATTCCCTAAATGTAGAACTTGGCATTTATCCCTATTAAATTTCATTCTGTTGTTTTCAGCCCAGCACTCCAGCCTATCAAGATCACTTTGAAGTTTGTTTCTGTCTTCCAGGGTATTAGCTATCCCACCCAATTTGGTGTCATCTGCAAATTTGATCAGCGTTCCCTGCACCTCCTCGTCCAAATCATTAATAAAAATGTTGAAGAGCACTGGGCCCAGGACTGAGCCCTGCGGCACCCCACTCGTTGCCTCTCCCCAGTTTGAGAAGGTTCCATTGATAAGTACTCTTTGAGTCCGATTCTGTAGCCAACTGTGGATCCACCTAATCGTTGTTCCATCTAGCCCACTTTTAGCTAGTTTGTTAATCAGAATGTCATGTGGTACTTTGTCAAAAGCTTTGCTGAAGTCAAGATATATGACGTCCACAGCATTCCCACAGTCCACAAGGGAGGTTATCCTATCAAAAAATGAGATCAAATTAGTCTGACAGGATTTGTTCCTGACAAATCCATGTTGGCTTCTAGTAATCACTGCATTGATTTCAAGGTGTTTACAGATTGACTTCTTTATAATCTGCTCCAGAATTTTCCCAGGGATGGATGTCAGACTGACTGGTCTGTAGTTCCCAGGTTCCTCCTTTTTGCCCTTTTTGAAGATAGGAACAACGTTAGCCCTCCTCCAGTCATCCGGCACCTCACCCGTCTTCCATGATTTTGCAAAGATAATAGACAAAGGTTCTGAGAGTTCTTCCGCTAGCTCCTTCATTACTCTTGGATGCAGTTCATCGGGCCCTGGAGATTTGAACTCATTCAAGGAAATTAGGTGTTCTTTGACCATTTGTTTATCAATCTCAAACTGCAATCCTGCCCCCTCAACTTCTGCTTCACTTTTTCCAGGGGGGTCATAGACCCGCTTTTGGGAGAAGACCGAGGCAAAGTAGGAATTGAGCACTTCAGCCTTTTCTTTGTCATCTGTTATCAATTTGCCATCCTCATTAAGCAGTTGAACCACCATTTCTTTCCTCTGTCTTTTACTACTCACGTATCTGAAGAAAGCCTTTTTATTGCTTTTAGCATCCCTCGCTAATCTCAGCTCATTCACAGCTTTAGCCTTCCTGACGCCATTTCGGCACTTCTGCGCCACTTGTCTGTACTCTTCTTTTGTAGCCTGGCCTTCCTTCCACTTCCTATATGTATCCCTTTTTGTTTTCAGTTCATCAATAAGCTTTTTGTGGAGCCACATTGGTTTCCTCTGTTGTCTTCTATCTTTTCTCCTTGTTGGAATTGTTTGTAACTGTGCCTTTAAAATTTCATTTTTTAGATACTCCCACCCATCCTGCACTCCTTTTCTCTTTAGGCTCCCTTGCCACAGGACCTTACTTATTATAGTTCTGAGTTTATTAAAATCAGCTTTCCTAAAATCCAGAGTACGTGTATGGCTACGCTCGACTTTTGTCTCCTTCATAATCAAGAATTCAAGTATGACGTGGTCACTTTCCCCCAGAGTTCCCGTAACTGCCACTTTATCCACTAAGTCATCCCTATTGGTCAATAACAAGTCAAGGATTGCCGATCCTCTAGTTCCTTCCACCACTTTCTGTAGGAGAAAGTTATCACCCATACATGTCAGGAATTTCTTGGAAGGGCTGCTTTTGGCAGTCTGATCGGTCTGATTTTATTAAGGGCAGACATATGGTTTTAAATATACCGAGACTAGAATCATAGAATAGCAGAGTTGGAAGGGGCCTACAAGGCCATCGAGTCCAACCCCCTGCTCAATGCAGGAATCCACCCTAAAGCATCCCTGACAGAGGGTTGTCCAGCTGCCTCTTGAAGGCCTCTAGTGTGGGAGAGGCCACAACCTCACCAGGCAACTGATTCCATTGTCGTACTGCTCTAACAGTCAGGAAGTTTTTCCTGATGTCCAGCTGGAATCTGGCTTCCTTTAACTTGAGCCCGTTATTCCGTGTCCTGCACTCTGGGAGGATCGAGATGAGATCCTGGCCCTCCTCTGTGTGACAACCTTTTAAGTATTTGAAGAGTGCTATCCTTTCTCCCCTCAATCTTCTCTTCTCCAGGCTAAACATACCCAGACTAATAAAATACATTGCAAAATGTTTCTCCAGGTATTTCGCAGGATGAAGGAAGGAAAGGAAAGGAACCTCTCATGCAAGCACTGAGTCATTACTGACTCTTGGAGGGACGCCAGCTTTCGCTGATGTTTTCTTGGCAGGCCTTATAGTGGGGTGGTTTGCCGTTGCCTTCCCAGGCCGTTATTCCCTTTCCCCCAGCTAACTGGGTACTCATTTTACCGACCTCGGGAGGATGGAAGGCTGAGTCGACCCGAGCTGGCTGCCTGAAACCAACTTCTGCTGGGATCGAACTCAGGCCGTGGGGAAAGTTTCAGCTGCAGAAACTGCTGCTTTACCGCTCTGCGCCACAGGACTTCACCCAATACTGGATCTTAGGGAATTAACATTATTAATCCCAAAATTCCCCCCCCCCCCAAAAAAATTCTGGGGAAAAATGGGGGTGGGGGAAAACTGGGTTCTCTTTCCATGGCTTCAAAAATTCTGGAATTTTTACATATCTAGTGAGCAATGCATGGCTAGCTCATTTCCCCTTTGCAGTACTAGTGGAAGAATTAGGCAAAATAAGCAAAAACGTGTAAATCTTGACATGCATAAATTGGAACCGCCTCTTTTGGGAGCCATAGCGCCTTCACTCATTTTCCGGTGAGCAAGACTTTGCTTTACGTCTAGTCTATTCTCCAAAACAAACTATTTGCTCACCAACCAGCAATAAAATGTAGTCTTGATAAGTGAGGCTGATAATAAACTTCCATTAACAGGCACATATTCCCAAGATTACTGTATTCCACAACTTTATTTTTCCTCCTTTAAGTGAGTAACCAGAGGACAAAGCAACATGGAATTGTACACACTTTGTATCCAGGACTTTGTAATGCTTCTTTAGAGGGACAACACAGCTTTAGAATAAGTCAGATGCCCGTTACGGAGCGTCACCAATATTCTGGACACCACGTAGTACACAAGAATAAAAGACAACCCCAGCTCTACAGAGCTCACATACTGAGAAAGAGAGAGAGGGAGAGAAAACCAGGTGCATCAGAAATCCAGAGGTGGGAATGAAATTTTGTTAAGCTGCAGATATCTTACAGCATGAAGACATTGCGTAGACCACACGTGGACAGAACAAGCACTTCTGTAGATTTGTGGAAAGCAGAATGGGAAGGAAGAGCAGAAAACGTGACTCCTGACGAACATCCAGGGCGAGGAAGATGCTTCTGTATAAAAAAATATCCTCATTTACATACGTTTAAAAACGGGGAGAGAGGACAAGGCATTCAGCGAAAACGAATGTTCTGAAAACAAAAACAAACCCACGTACTCAAAGAACAGCACCCTAAAATAAACGTTATTTGAAAATAAAAGATATTATTTATCCAAAACAATACCACAGATACAAGGAAGGGAGTTTCTGTGGAAAGGTATCCAATGCACAGTTTAACCAGTGCATGCTACTATATATATAGCCCACGTTATCACCTTTGAGGAAGGCAGTCCTAGCACAGCTGCAAAGATCACGACGTTCTAGTAAAAGTGGACAGGGCAGGATACATTTGCATTTTCTCGGGTTCATGGAAGCACACTTTGGCATCTGTTTAACTTGGCCTCCAGCCCTCTGATCTTCCAATGTGCCGCAGAAGATGCTGACGAGGCCCAGGATACTTCCTCAGGGATAGGTTTGTCAGTGTCTTATTGGGGCCCTCTCAGCCAGAGGACACAGCCCTGCCTTGAGTTACCAGCAGAACTTCCGTCTCTTCAGCCTTGCAGAAGTCTTAGGCTGCGGAATCAGGAGAAGGCCCTTTAACAATCCAGTCAACTCTTCCAGGGGGGGCAGAGTTGACCACACTAAAGGTATGTCAGCCTACAGAAGGCTTTCGCTTCCTGCTGAGACAACATCCTCCTATTGCCTTAGTAGGAGAGAGTTCTAGGCAGTAGGACCCACTGGGAGCTATCCAGGGTCCTACTTTCCTGCCTTGAATTTACTACAAGTTTCCTCTGCGACCCTCGAGGAATCCTGGCATGGGATAAAGACCAGCACCAACAGATTTACTGTTACGGGAGCTTTTTGAAACTGAGACATTTCTATATTACATGCAGGGAAATGAACCCCCTTGAACTTATTCTATTGGTTGTCCTCAAAGAGCGTTAACAGCCGGATAAGGAATGCTCTCTTGTCTGATGTAACAGGAAAGATTGTTAAGCTCCTCTAGAAAAGTCCAAAATGGAGCTCTGCCACCACCCTGTCTCCAGGTCTAGAGGGCCCCTTCAACATCTTCACCCTCAGCCTGGGGAAAAGAGAATTCCCTCTGAAGGTGGTCACCCTGCCCGCTGGCCCTCGTTCTTTTCCCTGGTATGTAGTCGCTGCCATGATTGATAACTGACTGGTGATCTTGAATCTCAGGCTAAAGGGACATTTTGCAAGGCCATAGACCCAGCACAGGGGATTTTCAGGATTCACGATAACAAAATGTTTAATCAAATATGTATAACTATTTCTGTATGAGACCGGCCTCAAGTTCCTCATTCCTTATTCTGAAAGAAAAGCCAAGCTATTAAGGACTGTCTGTGCACAGAATGCACAACGCACCCTATTAACCTGTTGGTTGTCCTATTATGGTTTTAATTTTTGTGAACCGCCCAGAGAGCTTTGGCTATTGGGCGGTATAAAAATGTAATAAATAAATAAATAAATAAAATTAACCCCCTCCCTAAACCCCCCTCCCTTATTGAAAATCTTGGTGTGTGTCAACGCGTTTTGAATTTACGGAAACAAAGTTCATTTGAAAAGTAGAGCTGTTACAATAATAATAAAAATGCAACGGAGATGAAAACCAAGGAAAGTTGGTAAAAGATTAGAAATCTATTGCTTCATAGCAAAGAGAGAGAGAGAGAGGGAGAAAGAGGAGAAGAAAAACATCACAGCAGTTAGGCACAATCACAGTTTCAAGGTTTTCATTACAACCCATTAAGGTATTTCAAGGCTTTGCTTGTGGTCCTGGATCTACCTACAATTTGCAGGTAGGTCCAGGATGGCCAACAGCTTTCACAGTGGTCTAAAGGGTCCTGAACTCCACTTCATCACTCTGAGGGCACGGCATCTTTCCCTCCCCCTCTCTACCCCAAGGGTGCAGTGTAGCTATCCACGCATTGCCATATTTCTTATAATTGTGTATGTCTCCTTTTGTATTGTGAATTTTTCTACTTAGTTTAAAAAGGAGCAGATGCCCTGGTGAACCAGAGCGGTCATCACCATTAAGACTGCTGGATAAAAGATCCACAATGCAAGCTCTGCTTAAGTGTTACAATGTATTGGTCATGCATAAATCCCTACAGGATCCTGGCAGGCATTTCAACATGTATAGTTGATGTGGGGTCAAGTTGCTAATCAACTAATTGTTAAATGGACGGTAGCACAGTTTCAATTCGGCAGGAAGTTCTGCATCACACGCTGCGAAGTTCGGCAGCCATATCGAATCAGTGGTCGTCTACTTTGGCTCTTTTGGCTTTCAGGGAAAGATGCTGCAATGGAAGAGAAAGAACCGTTTTTGATTTTACAATTTCACAAACGTTTCATTGGATCAGTTCTTGTATCCCCAACTAAACCAGTCTCTCTGTATTTTATTTATTTATTAATTACATTTATATCCCTCCTTTTTTTCCTCCAAGGAACCCAAGGCGGCATACATAACCCTCCTCCTCTCCATTTTATCCTCACAACAACAACCCTGTGAGGTAGGTTGGGCTGAGAAGTCTGTGACTGGCCCAAAGTCACCCAGTGAGTTTCCATGGCCGAGTGGGGACTAGAACATGGATCTCCCGACTCCCAGTCCAACACTTTTAAAAAAACTCTACATCAAGCTGGAGCGTGTTCAGTGGAAGGCAGCGAGGATGATCAGGGGTCTGGAAACAAAGCCCTATGAGGAGAGACTGAAAGAACTGGGCAGGTTTAGCCTGGAGAAGAGAAGGCTGAGGGAGACATGATAGCACTCTTCAAACACTTGAAAGATTGTCACATAGAGGAGGGCCAGGATCTCGTCTCGATCATCCCAGAGTGCAGGACACGGAATCATGGGCTCAAGTTACAGGAAGCCAGATTCCGGCTGGACATCAGGAAAACCTTCCTGACTGTTAGAGCAGTATGACAATGGAACCAGTTACCTAGGGAGGTCACTGGACAACCATCTACCAGGGATGCTTTGAGGTGGATTCCTGCACTGAGCAGGGGGTTGGACTCGATGGCCTTATAGGCCCCTTCCAACTCTGCTATTCTATGATTCAACTAAATTTCATTTGGCAATATTCCAGAAAGCCCAATGAGCCCACAAGCATTTCCCAATACAAGAATTGATGCCATTTAAAAAGCCGTAAGCAAATTTGTCACCTGGCACTTTAAAGAAAAAAACATATTTTTTAAAAAATGTCTGCAATGCTTGTTGCAAGAGTTTGGAAGTGACTTTTGCTGCAGCATTTTGCTCAGTAACGCCAGCTACGCTGTAAACACTACCTTGAATGAACACTGTCCAGGGAAGGTTTGAACTATTAAGTGGATTGAAAGAATGTCATGTAAAACTTTCATAAATGATTTATTCGACTGCAAACATGCATAGGCTGCCTTAAACATGGCTTCTCCTGGACTGAAAGCCAAAGTAGCTGTGTTTCTCACAGCCAAGCAACATCAGACAGAGTTCTTTAAAGCTCAGTGTTAATTCAATAGATATCCACACAATGGGGCGAAACGAACAAACCTCAACCTTTAAATTATATTACGGTTGCCATAAACGACACTGAAGTACACATTCCGACTTATTTATTTATTTATTTATTTAAAACATTTGTATCCCGCCCTATATCATTAAGATCTCAGGGCGGTGTACTTAAATTAACGGGGCTTTCATTTTGGAAGGAAGGTGTCAAGGCTTAAATGAGCTTGATCTGCTCATTAGATCCACGGATCTAATAGAGGACACCACACACATGGTCTCGTACATTTCTGTCTTCATATCTCCACCAGCTGCAGATGTGGGTTCCAGGCAGTTGCAGATGAAACATGATCATAGAATCATAGAACAGCAGAGTTGGAAGGGGCCTACAAGGCCATCGAGTCCAACCCTCTGCTCAATGCAAGAATCCACCATAAAGCATCCCTGACAGAGGGTTGTCCAGCTGCCTCTTGAAGGCCTCTAGTGTGGGAGAGCCCACCACCTCCCTAGGTAACTGGTTCCATTGTCGTACTGCTCTAACAGTCAGGAAGCTTTTCCTGATGTCCAGCTGGAATCTGGCTTCCTTTAACTTGAGCCCGTTATTCTGTGTCCTGCACTCTGGGAGGATCGAGAAGAGATCCTGGCCCTCCTCTGTGTGACAGCCTTTTAAGTATTTGAAGAGTGCTCTCATGTCTCCCCTCAGCCTTCTCTTCTCCGGGCTAAACATGCCCAGTTCCTTCAGTCTCTCTTCATAGGGCTGTTTCCAGACCCCTGATCATCCTGGTTGCCCTCCTCTGAACACGCTCCAGCTTGTCTGCATCCTTCTTGAATTGTGGAGCCCATATATTTATCCCACAGTCTGGGATAAATATATGATGACTTTATAATGAGCATTATAAGCGAGCGTTATCACTTCTCGCTGAAGAGAAGTTTTTCGCTTTTCTTTTTCCTAAAGCTTTTAACACTTGATGTTGTACAGACTTCTACTGTTACTTTCTACTGTTAGTTTTACCCTACCCTGTGCCTGCTTACCCTACCCTGTACCTGTTTGCATTCCCTTCCCCTCTTTATTGTTTTACTATGATTTTATTAGATTGTAAGCCTATGCGGCAGGGTCTTGCTATTTACTGTTTTACTCTGTACAGCACCATGTACATTTTTGGTGCTATATAAATAAATAATAATAATAATAATAATAATAGACTGGCTTTGTGCTAACTTATGCAAATGTCCCGAAACGTTTAGCCCTCGGCCTGCCCGTTTTAATACTTAACGTAATTCATTCATGTTACGTCAGGGCAAAGCCCGTGCAGCAAAGCGCATGGAAGCGCAGCAGAACAAGAGGCGCCAATACGGCCATGGTACCGTTTGGAGTCCACGCCACGCCCGTACCGTTCCTTGCTGGTAAAAGTGAGGGGCCAGCTCCAGTAGCCAAGCGGATTCAATCGCTGTTACATCCCGCATGTAATACCTGGAGGTCTGTATGACTTCATTGTAGACGACCCTAAAAACATAGCAAGTAAAGGCACAAGCTGCGTTATAAAGGGCATCTGTGCGAAGAGAGCGTTTCAATAATATCCCACTCGTCGTTTCAGAAGAAAGGTTCCACGACTGAGACGCTAAGCCTGAATTACAGAATCGCTGGGCCAATTTTCACGACACAGCGGCTTATCGTGGGTGAAGTAACCCAAGATTATCCCCAGCGCACGGGGGCAGCCATTTGGAATATGCAACCTCCGATCGGGAGGGTTGCAACAGGTTGTGTATACCTAGCCATCGTGGGTCAATCAAGGGTTAAACAACCTACACTTAACACTACTACTAATCAAAGGTTTGATTAGATGAGGAAGAAGATGCGAGGGAGATTGGAGCAGGCAGGCACCATCAGAGCCTGCTTCAGTTGGAACACCACCACCGCCCCCGGCCAGGGCTAACATCTTCACCTTGTGGGGAAGAAGGAGCTGTTGGTTTGCCCATCCATTGGGAGATGAGAGGACGGAGCAGGGCCTTCCCAACAGCCTAAGCAGTCTCCTTAATTTCTTTTTATTTTCTCCCTCTTCCCTCCCCATCCACTTTTCCTTGTGTGCCATGTCTTTTTTAGAATGTAAGCCTGAGGGTAGGGACTGTCTTCTATATTGATACATTGTAAGCCGCTCCGAGAGCCTTTTGGCTGAGGTGCAGGATAAAAATACTCCAAATAAATAAATAAATAAAGGTTAAGTGTTGGTTGTTTAACCCTCGTTTATCCCATGATGGCCAGGTACACACAACAACATGCCACACCTCCTCCCCCCGATCAAAGCTTGTTGTTATTATTATTTATTACATTTATATACTGCCCCACAGCTGAAGCTCTCTGGGCGGTTTACAAATTCAATGGTTGCATATTCAGTGGGCATGCTCACATGACATGCTGCAACCTCCAATCAGAAGTTGTATATTCAAAACTGTGGCTGCATGTGACCCACACACACTGCAGCTAACAGTGGGTGAACCAGATCACGGTCTACCTGGCTAGAGGTCACGGTCTCCATGGTGTGAAGGGGAGTAGAGCATTCCAAAGGTCACACATGGTACCTTCTCATCCCTACACAGAAGGAAGGGGTCAAGAAGAGTGAGGGTCTGAAGAAAATCCGACATGCCTCATGCAGAAGGTTATCTCCTTGAGTCGGGTTGCTAGCATTTGCTTGCCGGTTTGGAGTTTAATGCCCAATGGGTGGTAGACAGTCTGGGATAAATATATGGTGTTCAAATGCATCTACTACAAAGACAACTTCTCTGATCATCCACTAGAAAAATAAAGATGTTCAAAATTTGAAAAGCAACCACCAAAAGACTACGATCAAAAAGCAGATGCAGTAACTTCCAAATTGGATTACTGCAATGCACTCTACGTAGGGCTGCCTTTGAAGACGGTTCGGAAGCTGCAGCTTGTGCAAAATGCAGCGGCCAGACTGATAACCAGAACCAGAAGGTTTGAGCATATAAGACCGACTCTGGTCCGCTTGCATTGGCTGCCTGTACGTTTCCAAGCCCGATTCAAGGTGCTGGTTTTAACCTATAAAGCCTTACACAGCTTGGGACCACAACGCCTCTCCCGACGTGAACCTCCCCGTACACTGCACTCAACATCTAAGGTCCTCCTCTGAGTGCCTACTCCGAGGGAAGCTCAGACGATGGCAGCAAGGGAGAGGGCCTTCTCAGTGGTGGCCCCCCAATTATGGAATGATCTCCCCAAAGAGGCTTGCCTGGCCTGGCGCCAACATTGTTATCTTTTCGGTGCCAGATCAAGACTTTTCTCTTCTCCCAGGTATTTAACAGCATTCAACAACATATGCGAAGTTTGTTTGTTTTTTAATGGACCCCAGAACTGTTGTTTAAATGGATATTGTTGTTTTATACTGTTGTTTTTATATTTTTGATGGTTTAAAATTTTCTATACTTTTTTAACGTTCACAGTTTTTAATGTTTGTAAACTGCCCAGAGAGCTTCAGCTATGGGGCAGTATATAAATGTTAATACCAGCCCCATTCAAAGTGCTGGTATTAACATTTAAAGCCCTTAATGGCTTGGGGCCAGGCTTTCTGAAGGGACGCCTCCTCCCATATGTACCTGCCCAGACCCTAAGGTCATCCTCAGGGGTCCTTCTCCGTGAGCCCCTGCCAAAGGAAGTGAGGCAGGTGGCTACCAGGAGCAGGGCCTTCTCTGCTGTGGCACCCGGGCTGTGGAATGAGCTCCCTAAGGAGGTTCGCTTGGCACCTACAGTATATGCCTTTAGACGCCAGGTGAAGACCTTTTTATTCTCCCAGCATTTTAATAGTCTATAAATAAATTTTAACTTGGTGTTTTAAAGTTGTAATTTTGCATTGCTGCTGTTTTTATCTGGGTGAGCTTTTATATTGTATTTTACAGTATGGTTTTATACTGTTGTTTTATACTTTGAGTGGTTTTAATTTTTGTGAACCGCCCAGAGAGCTCCGGCTGTTGGGCGGTATAGAAATGTAATAAATAAATAAATAAAAAATACTATGGGCTCGTTGACATTGGATCATTCAAAAATGGAGGGTCTGGATGGCCAGTTCTAAATTTCACCTGCGTGGGAAGATTCCAAAAGCACTCCTATGGGGACGAGTGTTACACTGAAGAGCCTCTTTCGCCACAAACACTTGGATTCCAGTGTTTAGGGCAGAAAACACTAGCTAGGTTCCCTGTCATGCAACAAATCCCACAACTCCTGGTTCCTGCAGGTAGTGTTCCATCTACCTTGATGCCTTTTTTTTTGACCTGGGTTTGAAGTGGAATGGGGCACAGTGCACATTCTGAAGCCACAATCGTCCAGATGCACAGCGAAAGACGTGACTGTAAATGATATCGTGTCAAATGCAAGCAGTTCACACATGAAAATTCTTCCAACGTACCAACGAGGAGGTTTCTCTGCGTATAGCACTGAGGTTGGGTGGATATGAAGTTCATGGTCATCACGAATAGTCCTTGAAAGAACAGCATCATTTCAGGTTATCATGTTTATGTACTTGTAACTACTACACACGCCAAGCCAAGCCAGCATGGGGCTGATATATGTCTGTGTCAAAACAACACCTGTTCCTTGGTGATTAGGATGCTCCAGACAAGAACGTTTCCCAAAGGCATTAAGCAGCTCCTGAAACTTTCCCCAGCTTTCATTTCTGTCTTGGGACATCCTCCATTCCTCCATATTCACCTTGACAGTTCTTCAGATGGAGGAAGGGGGTTTCCCTAGGAAGTTGGTGGACTGCTGCATGTTCTTCCCTGTCTCTTCTCAGTCTACTTGGTGTAGCTTGATTGATCAAAGAGCCAGAATGCCTATTTGCCTCAACGAAATATGGACACCCTGTGGCTGAATTGATAGTACGGACATCAATCAGTCCGGAGTCAAAGCAGCTATTCTCGTGGCTATCTCGCGTATGGTAGTATAACTTTGACCCATATGGTCTTATTCTATGACTTTTCCATTCTAATTTAGTAAGCCTAGCTGAGGAATGGTTTGATGGATGTGGCCGAAACCTTTGCCAAATAGGTTTAAACTCCTTTTTTTCGTTCTGTCTCAACTCGTAACTCACATTACCGGGCAACAGTCAGCTGATTTTTAAAGTCTCTCTTTTTCTGATGTTAAAACAAACAAATTCACAAACTTGCTCAATCAAACCCCTACACTCTGGCTGTCTGATTTATTGCTCACTAATTAATCACACTGATAAGCTGATGGCAGGGAATGTGGTTATTTCCACTCTCCCTCTCCCTCTGCTCTCCGGCAAGCAGTTTCTGCGCCACGCTGTTAAATCACATGTACAGCTTTAAACGGCACCAATCTTTACCGGCCGATGGCAGAGAGAATCATACACAAGTTCATTATAAAATCTTGCCCGCTTGTTTGAGATGAAAAAGTTTATTGGCTTCCTATTCAGGAGCCTAAAAGAAGACCTACCGATCCATGGTCCGTCAGGCTCCACCCCCCCCCCATGACTTTTCCAGTCTTCCCTTGTCTGATACATGATCATAACTATCTCCTCTACCATCATTCTTGAGCCTGGGCTATAGCGATCATCACTAGGCTGAACAAAAACAGTGGTGATTTTGTTGATTTTTGTGGGTTTATCATGACGAACATTTTGCTTACCTGTAGGCTCCAGTCGAGTGAAATCGGGCTGCGTTAGCAAAGAATCCACAAACGATGCACCTTAGAACAGGGTCTGGGTCACCTAAAATGAAGAGATGGACTGGTCATTTCACAAAGCTCTTTGTTAGTCGACAAAGGCAAATTATTCGGGGGAGAAGAAGAATGTTAAATCCCACATTATTCCCCACGTGAACAACCCATAAAGAGAACCCATGGGTTGTTGTGGAAACATGAATTATTGTGTATCTGGACCCAGCTTGTGCTAACAAACTATGGTTTGTTAACTACAAACAATTCACAATCCATAATCCAATAACAAACCATGGGTTCTCTTCTTGGGTTGTTTGTGATTAACAACCCATAATTTATCTATAGCGTCGGGTGCACACATAGAATCATAGAATAGCAGAGTTGGAAGGGGCCTACAAGGCCATCGAGTCCAACCCCCTGCTCAATGCAGGAATCCACCCTAAAGCATCCCTGACAGATGGTTGTCCAGCTGCCTCTTGAAGGCCTCTAGTGTGGGAGAGCCCACAACCTCCCTAGGTAACTGGTTCCATTGTCGTACTGCTCTAACAGTCAGGAAGTTTTTCCTGATGTCCAGCTGGAATCTGGCTTCCTTTAACTTGAGCCCGTTATTCCGTGTCCTGCACTCTAGGAGGATCGAGAAGAGATCCTGGCCCTCCTCTGTATGACAACCTTTTAAGTATTTGAAGAGTGCTATCATGTCACGATAACCATGATTCAATTCATGGTATTTGTGAGCCAGTTAGAGAGAGAGAGAGAGAATGAGAATGAGAATGCTCTTCTGTTTGGCTGTTAAGCAATGCGTAGCTGTTTTATCATCTTTCAAGTTCAGTAAATGATTGAGCAGCATTATGTCCAGGTAAAATAGGTGGAATTGATCAGTGATCACTTCACCTTGCTACCTTTAATCTGTTTACAGGTTATTGTGTTTTATTTATTTATTTACAACATTTATATACCATTCCACCTCTGAACAGATTTCAGAGCAGTAAACAATAAAAAAATAAAAGGAATAAAACACCGTATTAAGAGTGTTTAAAAACAGAATACAAATAAAAATGTGGCCGGTCATTTGGGGAAGGCTTGTTGAAATAAAGATGTCTTCAGCAGGCACGAAAAACAACACAATGCTGGTGCCTGCCTGACTTCCAGAGGTAGGGCGTTCCACAGAAAGGGAGCCACCACGCCAAAGGCTCTACTCCAAGTAGACTCGAACTGGGCCATAGATATATGCAGAACCATGAAGAGCTGCCCATCTGATGACCACAGTGACCACGTAGGTTGATCAGGGAGAACATGGTTGTATTGTATTATAATTTGCACTCTTTTTATCGCAAGCCGTGATAACTCAACTGAAAAACAGGGTATAAGTCTTAATGATAAATAAACACATGTAGCCAAATGGAAATGTTCAGCCATGATCTATGGCATCTGGAATCAAAGTATGCACAAGTTTAATTCCGACTAGGGATGCTTTTTATTATTGTACTTTTTAAAATAAGCACTTCCTTGCAAAGATAGACAAGCGGTTGACAGTTTGGGTATGTTCACCTCTTTTTTTTAAGAGATACCTCACTGCCATTTGGATTTTCTTCATACAACATGTAATCTAGTCAAACATGAAGATACTTTACAGGTAAGAGGGAAGTCCCAGACATACCAGATGAGGGTGTTCAAAACTAGGGGTGTGCACGGACCCCCCACTCCGCTTCACTTTCAGATCCGCCATTTTCGGATCGGGCCGCTCCGCCCCGCCCCCACTCCGCCTGTGCCCACTCCGCTCCGCTCGGAGCTCCGGAGAGGAGGGCGGGGGGACAGCGGCAGGGCCCGGTAAACCCCACTTACCTTTCCGGCGGAACTCCGGATCGAGGCGAAGGATCCGCCTTCACCTCGATCCTCTTCGCCACGCTCCGCCGGCCCCCCAATCCTCTTCGCCTCTGCCTTAAGGGCAGGCGAAGCCCCCCGCTCCGCTCCTGCTTCTACGGTCCGATTAGAAGCGGAGCACATCCCTATTCAAAACTAACAAAGGGCATTCCAGACTTCCAGAACCCCAGGTATAAATAAATATTACCAGCTTGTTTCAGTAAGACTAAGAGTAAGGCAACATGAAATAAGAGCTTTAAGTATACTTGGTACTGTAGAAAATTTCCATCAGGTTTTATACAACACATCATTGAAACAATTTAAAATAATGGATGATGCTTAACAGTAAGTAATGGAACCAGTTCTACAAATGTTGTGAAGGGGAAATGTCAACTGAAGCTGGTAATTGTGTTCTCTATATTAAATAGGAAATAGTCAATAGAAAAGAGATTACCAAGTACTCTTTTCTTTTGCTCATACCTTCACTAGACTTTTTGGGTACTTTGAACTTGACGAGGAGTTTTTTCAGCTGCTCTCTCACAGTGGTGGCTCTGACGAGGCCTTTGTAATTCAGGAAGTGGTCCTGACACCACTGAGAACTCTTGTTGTGCTGCAAAGAAACGGGTACAGCTAAAACACACTGAAAAGCTTCTTCCGGAAAAGTGTTTGTTCTCGCTCCACTTCCATGTTTTTCTTTCCCTAGTATGGGAGTTGGGGGAACACAAGCCAAAAACTGTCTACAGTCTAAAACTCGATGGCAAGCAAAGTAACGATTAAGTACATAAAAAGTGCCATGCTGGATCAGACCAAGGGTCCACCTAGTCCAGCACTCTGTTCGCACAGTGGCCAACCAGCCATTGACCAGGGATGAACAGGCAGGACATGCTGCAACAGCGCCCTCCCACCCATGTTCCCCAGCAACTGATGCACACAGGCTTACTGCCTCTAATACTGGAGGTAGCACATAATTATCTGGGCCAGTAGCCATTGATAGCCTTTGCCTCCAGGAATTTATCCAACTCCCTTTTAAAGCCATCCAGATTGGTGGCCATCACTACATCTTGTGCTAGTGAGTTCCACAATTTAACTATGCGCTGTGTGAGGAAGTCCTTCCTTTTATTTGTCCTGGATCTCCCACCAATCCCACCATGTCTTAAGGCTGGAATTTGCAAAGGAGACCCTGGTACCCAATCGTGTCAGTCGTTCAAAGCCATAAATTGGCCCTTAGGAAAATCTCATGATATGTAAAGATGTTGGTCACTGTCGAATTTCTCTGCATTCTGAATCTAAATTTCACTTGACAAAGCTATTATAGATGATGGGATTTTGCAGTCAAGGCATTAATAAAATAATGCATACACGCCAAATGTAAGCAAGCGTATCTAAAAGCAAGCACTCTTATAAACCCACAGGATTGCTGAGGACGTGAGGAGCATGTTAACCTTGACAGCCCCAGCGTTCATTTTGAATGTTATAACACACCTAGACCTTATTACAAAGAGGATCAACTTCAAAAGGTATTGCCATGCTGTTAAATGTTTGAAGTCACAAAAGGGCTGAATAGGGCTTTCAGTGATCTGGGTAGAGCTTTATTCTTCCGTACAACTTCTTGTGTCCCTCGAAATCAGAAAGGGCTTTGTTTAGCTTTCAACACACATCCTCTCCTGTTACGTTAGATGCTTCCAATCTTCTAAGACAGACATCAGCCGGATTCAAGACTAGTAAAACCCACACTTCTCATGTCTAGCCTGCTGCTTACTTTTATAAAAGCTTCATAGACATTAAGCATAGTGAGATGGTCCCCCTCCTCAACGGCAAATTTTCTGTGCTCTCTGATCTGAAAAGGAGAAAAAAAATGAATGCAAATAAAACAGGCTGAACCTCTGTGACTGGATAAGCAGTCCAAATTACCAGGAACACTTCAATCTGGTCAGGATTAAGATTCAAATTGTATTTCAATATCTACAATCCCATTCCGAGAAGCTAACGTATGTTATTTTACCTTGCCTGAATATTTAAATATTCGTACCAAGCTTCTCAACCGTAGTTACGGAGGTGACTCACAGCACGAATTAACGTAGGATATCCCACACTATGCCTCGAACGCAAAAGTGCTGGTAAGGAATGTTGTTGAGTATAGAAAAGCACTTACAGCTTGAGACTTTTGGTTTGGAGGAATTGTGAAAATGTTCTGGATCTGCATCATGGCTGCAATGCTCAGAATCTCCTGGGAGCAACCAAAATTCCCTGCAAAGTGATTAAAGGAAAGGGGGGGGGAAGAACTTTACTTTCATACTACCATATGAAGAAAATAATTCCCTGCAAAGTGATTAAAGGAAGGGGGGGGAAGGAACTTCACTTTCATACTACCTACGATATGAAGAAAATTCACTCCTCACCCTGGCCTGATTATTTAATTTAATTTCTTGCATTTCTATACCGCCCAATAGCCGAAGCTCTCTCTCTGATTAAAACAGCCAGAGTAGCAGATGACACTGTCATGCCAAACAATGCTAAATATGAAATGCATGAATATGGAAGTTATTAAAGCAGAAAACAGGATAATGTTTATAATTTTGCTGTAAAGGGTTTACTCTATTTTCCTTCATGAATGTGTGCTCATTCTGTGCCACCAACAGACTACCACCATGCTATGGTGACTAGAGATGTAAAATTTCTGGGAATTTTGAAGCCATGGGGGGGGGGGGGGAATCCGGTTTTTTTCGGGGGGAAACAAAAAATTTCAGAAAAAATGAAATAATGCAATATTAGCACTTTTTACAGATTGAAAGTCGCTTTGTTACTTTAGGAACATAAAATGTAATTACGTCCAAGTTGGTCTGGCATAAAATTATTACATTTGGTATATTAAAAGTACAGTGTATTCAAACAATGATTATAAACTAAATTTACTTTAATTTTTTCTTTTCTTTTTGGTAACAAATGGAGCTACAAGCTCCTGAACTGTTAGGAACACCTGAACTGTAAGGAACCACTTTGGTTTTGCCAGTATATGAGGAGCAGGCAAAAAATAGTTTAAAACAACAACAGAGGAAACCATCAACATTAGAAACAAAGAAAATTATTTATGTCTCCGCTAGTCCTCCACAGTGTCAAGCAGACATAAAGCCCCCATTCCCATAAAAAGAACTGGGAAAAAGGGGAAACCAAGATTCAATGAATATACATGAAATTTAATCAGACTCATTTCCTGAGCTGTAGCCATCACTATCAGTTTCAGTCTCTGCTTCAGTGGCAGTGCTGCCCCCTAGAGGCAGAACTGCATCTTGCTCTTGCATTTGAGAGTTGTAGTCCCAGTTTGCAACCTAGAACTTGCTTGTCCTCGGCACACAGAAATTGTAATAATCTGATACTGTACATAGTTTTTAGAAATCATTTGGAGAAGTAAACATTTGAACACCTTGTCTTAAACATTTTATTCATCATGCTAAAATAAAACATCCCGTAATCCGTTTTTTCTTCATTTTTTTTTTTCAATTTTTCAGAAAAAAAACAAGAAGGGATTCGGGGGAAAAGCCAGTTTTTCCCCAGTTTTCCCCCCAGGCCTTCACATCTCTAATGGTGACAGAAAATGCCGATATTCTCCTTTGCTTTGCACCAGATAACAGAAATGCTAAGAGTTCCAAAAAGCTGAATTACAGCTTACATGCAGGCTAAATTACAGAAGAGTGACTTTGGTATTACCTGATTCTAGGAGCATCTTTGCAAACATGGGATTCAAAGGGAACTCTGCTATCCTAATCCCAAGGGGTTCAGTGAGACGGCAATATTTATCAAGTCCTGCAAGGGGAAAAAGCAGCAATACAGAAGAATGCAAGTTCAGATGACTCAATACTGGGTTATGAAATATTCTGAAACAAATTAATTATGCTGGCGTAAGAAACACGACTCTCTGCACAGAAACAGACTTGTGATACGGGATGTAACGTTCTGCAGAACGAAAAATTCTAATAAAAATGTCTTCCTGGTATCTGTTTATTACATGGATTGCTACATCCTGAACTAAAAGTACAAAATAAACAGGAACTGCAAACTTCCCAGAGATTGAGAGACAAGCCGATTTGCAACACACAACACAGGCTTCGTGGGCATTCCAAGGCCTTATGGACAAGCTGATATTTATTATGAAATAGAGAATTAAAATTCTGGCTCTTAATAATAATCCAGCCATAATTTGATCCTAAAACCAGAAAGTAGCATTACACAGCACTACCGCAGGTCATGTTTACATCCATGAAGATAAGCAGATGCACTTTTGTGTTGTGGACATACTTCAAACAAAACACATACTGTATATAACACTCTTGCTTCTTTTACTGCAGGATTTAACAATGTGCAATTTATAAATAGAATTGATAGCAGCACCAGATTATATTTGGCCACATAAGGCATTCTACTTGTTATATTTTATGGTTTTTAACTGCCCAGAAAGCTTCGGCTGGTGGGCAATATAAAAAAATGTAATAAATGAATAAATGATCAGAGGCAGAAGAGGTCTTCTGGAGTGTTATGCTAAAGCTGCTAACATATGAGAATCTATCACTATGAATATTGGGGGCTGCCTACACCTGATGAAAGCCTCAGGGTGGGTGCACAGTGTTGATTATATTATTATTATTACTACATTTATATACCGCCCCATAGCCAAAGCTCTCTGGGCGGTTTACAAAAGTTAAAAACAGTGAACATTAAAAACAAATATACAAAGTTTAAAACCATAAAAAGCATATATATGACCCAGAAGCCACCACACAGGCATCCCGGGGCTTTCTGACCCCCCCCCCCAAGTTCCGAAGCAAAAAAGTTGGGGATTTACACCAACGTTTTTGTCTGGAGTGTGGCGAGGATGGTGCATCACTGTCTGTTGTCGCTGCTCCAGGGTTACGTCAGAAGCATGGCAGGGCGGATGGCGACCCGATTGGTCACCGTCCGCCCAAGCAGTGGGGAGGGGGGCGAATCCGTGAGGAGAAGAGTCTCCCTTTGGATGGAGGGAAGGTCCCCGGGAAAAAGCCAGGGAGGGACAGCAGTGAAGGCGGTGGCAAACTTTTAGCCCTTCGACAGCATCTGAGGGGCCATAGGAAATTTCAGATTCCCAGCTCTGTGGTCAGAGATAATGCTCCAATGTCGGAGTTGGAAACTGGAGCAATGACACCCCTCCCCTGCCCTCTCGCAACTGGTGCAGAAAGAACTGCTCTGAGATCAGAAACTCGGCCTCAGAGGATAGGAAAAGGGAGTGTTTTAGTGAGCTGGGAGGTGAGAAGACTGGAGAGGCCAGGATACGAACTCTCCTGGGGTCTCTCCAGCCTCTTTCCCTCCCCCCTCTGAAGTGCCCCAGCTAGATGGGCGAAAAAGCCCATCTAGTGAAATGCAGAACAGGAGGAGCGGGGAGGCGAAAATCACCTCCGCCACTCCACCCGCTCTGCATTGGATAACCGTAAGCCTCTGGGTTCAGAGATTGCAGCCTTAATGTTCTAATTAAATCTAACTCTAAAAATCTAACTCTATAGAATCTACTATTGCATTTTAGTTTTATTTAAAGGCGCAGGGCATTTGCAGAACTTAAACGCATTGCTAGCAACAGTCCATCATTCAACTGGAAAATTCGACAGCAATCAGTAGAGAGGACCCTTCCTTTCCTTAGTTCTTGTTCAAGAGCACAAGATGGGGTTTTTTTTTGGGGGGGGGGATTCCAAGAGCTCACTGAGGATTTTATCAGCCTTTCCATTTGCTCTAAGCTATTTCTGAGCATATCTGCAGTACATTTAGCCTTCCTAAAAACACACATCTCCATTTCAAACAAGCTGCAATAAATGGAGAACCTACAAGGATTCCTCTCTTACTACCAGGATGATCAGGGGTCTGGAAACAAAGCCCTATGAAGAGAGACTGAAAGAACTGGGCATGTTTAGCCTGGAGAAGAGAAGATTGAGGGGAGACATGATAGCACTCTTCAAAGACTTAAAAGGTTGTCACACAGAGGAGGGCCAGGATCTCTTCTCGATCCTCCCAGAGTGCAGGACACGGAATAACGGGCTCAAGTTATAGGAAGCCAGATTCCGTCCAGACATCAGGAAAAACTTCCTGACGGTTAGAGCAGTACGACAATGGAACCAATGACCTAGGGAGGTCGTGGGTTCTCCCACACTAGAGGCCTTCAAGAGGCAGCTGGACAACCATCTGTCAGGGATGCTTTAGGGTGGATTCCTGCACGGAGCAGGGGGTTGGACTTGATGGCCTTATAGGCCCCTTCCAACTCTGCTATTCTATGATTCTACTATATCTCACAGCACAATATTCACACCCTGGCACAAAACCATAAAGCATAGAAGGCATAAAGATCAATATTAGAATGACAGACTATGCTGGTGAGTTAAGCTACCGTCAGAGAAGACTTTTTAACTGAAAGCATTTCCAACACTGAAAACATGCTACCTAGATATAATTATTTAGATCCTGGTCTATATTTCTATTTTTAGGCATCTTTTAGCCCAAGAAACACTGCAATAGGGTTACACTATGCAGCAACCCTCGATGTTATTTCCTGACCACGAGCATGTTAGCATTGGCGTGGGTTTTAAACCTGTCAACAGAAATGCTTATAGATCTGCCAGAGATCATGTGTGCATTTGGGGCACACCCAGAACAGGAAGCAATGGCAGCACACCGCACCAAAGATGGAAGTGTTTTCATTCATATAATACTGGGACTTTTAAGAAATAGGATATTCCTACTTCGGTTAATGATTTGATGATCTGCTCCTCCAATTACGTATAGCAATGCCACCAATTAACACTTCACCTACACAATCATTTGGGGCAATGTGCTTTGTAAAGGTGGCAATTGAATGTTATCTTGCATTCTTACTAGAGTAACAAAAACAAACCCTCTTACCTCCTAACGCATAGAGTAGCTCCAAAGCTTGCACCATTGACTGAGCAGGCGGAGGCTGGAAAAAGGAAACGTTGACACCATTTACTCTCTTCCTACTGTAGAGATATTTATTCCATTTAATGGTCCACCCTTTCTTTTATTGAACTTAAGAAGGTATAGATGAGAAGAATTCCCAGGCAATTTCCCACCAGATCCTACTTAGCCTCAGCAAGACTACTGCATCACGTGCCTTCGGTCATTTCATGGTCAAAACATTGTCACCATGGATGATGATGATGATGATGATAATAATAATAATATATTTCTTACCCGCCTCTCCATTTGGATGGAGGCAGGGAACAACCATAAGTATAAAATACATAAAACTGATTAAAACCATAGTATACGTTATTAAAACATCCTAAAATTCTACTGGATAGGCCTGCCGGAATAGATCAGTCTTTATAGCTTTCTTAAATGCTAAAAGACTGTAAAGTTGATGAGTCTCCTCCGGCAGGCCATTTTGCAGTCTGGGAGCAGAAGAAGAGAAGGTCCTCTGGGTAATACTTGGCAGAATGAAGTAGATTCTTCCCAGAGAACCTGAGTGTGCGGGGCGGATTGTACGGGAGAAGGCGATCCCACAGGTAGCCTGAACCCAAACCATGTAGGGCTTTAAAGGTAATAACCAACACTTTATACTTCGCCCGGAAACTAATTGGCAGCCAGTGAAGAGATTTTAAAACCGATGTAATGTCAACATCCTGGAGCATGCAGAATACAAACTCATCTGGGGCCAGGTTATCTGAAGGAACGCCTCCTCCCATATGTACCTACCCGGACCTTAAGATCATCTACAGGGGCCCTTCTCCGTGAGCCCCTGCCAAAGGAAGTGAGGCAGGTGGCTACTAGGAGGAGGGCCTTCTCCGCTGTGGCACCCCGGCTGTGGAATGAGCTCCCCAGAGAGGTCCAACTGGCGCCTACACTGTACTCCTTTCGTCGCCAGCTGAAGACCTTTTTATTCACTCAGTATTTTAACACTTAATTTTAACTTAAATTTAATTTTTACTGTTTTAACTCTGTATTTTAATCTTATATCAACTTTGCTGTGTGGTTTTATCCTGGTTGCGCTTTTTATACTGTATTTCGTAATTGTGTTTTAACCTGTTGGGTGTTTTACTGTGGTTTTAATTTTTGTGAACCGCCCAGAGAGCTTCGGCTATTGGGCGGTATAAAAATGTAATAAATAAATAAATAAATAAATAAATAAAATAGCATCTGATGGGAGCAGTCCGAACACCGTCAGAGGCCACATGCTCAGAGCACTCGGTCTTGACCTGGGCTTGAACTGATCAGGAACTATTGCAATTGCACTGAGCGGATCAAAACATTCCCAAGTGAGTTAAAACCTAGTTGATAGATCCATAAATCATCTTGAGATATACTACTTTTCAAGTAGACAACCTTCCAAAGCAGTTTACAATTAAAAAGACACAACCGTATAGCGTCAATAAAAAAATCAATACGACAGATACATTGATTTATCTTTTCCTGAACCTTGAATGCAAGAGACAAAATGTCTTATCAAAATGGATCCTTTATTTTCTTCTGGAGACGATCCTGCGGAGCACTGCATAGCGCGGTGAGAATCTGACCATGGTGTTAGGTCCATCCTACCTTGCTTCATTGATGGCAGTGCAGTAGTTACTAAGTTACTAGATTATGAACCCTTAACTTCTGTTGTTCTGTTGAGTACCTCCTAGGGCATGTCTACATCGGGCGATATCCCGGGTTATCGTCCCTGTGCATCCATATGACACACAGGGGATCCTGGGAGCAGGGAGGGATATCGCCATGCCCTTTTTTCTTGGTTTTTCCCATGGTCCCGGGACAATCCTGAGGACCGTGGGTGGTATGGCTGTCTGTCCTGGCTTCTTCCCTCTTCCCCGTGAGTAGCAGGGGTCATCTGAGAGAAGGAGCTGGGACGGGAGGAGTCCAGGGCCATCGGGGGGTGGGCGGGGAGTGGGCCTTTTTATTTTTTTTTACTTACTTTTGCGCTGGAGCCCAGGTGCGCTCCAGCTCCTAGCTTTAAAAAAAATGGCGACCTGGACGACCTCCTTCCTCCCTGGACGTCGCACGCCATGTGTGAACGCAGGGGGAGGATCTTGCGATCAGCATATTGCGAGATACTCCCCCCTCCCTCCCGGATCGACGGGAGGTGTAGACATGCCCCCAGTAAACAGAGTAAGGAGACAGCAGGCCTCGACTTCCTTTGTTATAATGTGGCCCAAACCATTGCCAAGCTCTTAAAAATAAAACATTAAATGACCACCTCTTACTTACAGAGAGGAAGGGAAACCGAAGCACGTTGTCAATTCCTAAAGCCTTGAGCTGCAAGATGACAGGTGCCAAGTTACTACGCTGCATCTCGGGGATGGTGGACTGCGGCAACTTCTCAAAGTCTTCCTCTGTGGGGAGAGCAAAGCTCTTCTAGATCAGGTTTTAAAACCCCAATCCGTTAAGCCAACTCTACTATACCGTTTCAGAACTCAAGCGTAAAACAGCTCACACACAAATCCAAGGCATTCCAAGTGGTAACAAATCAGCTGAGTAGGGAATCGCATTATACAAGACAACTGATCTAGCCTAGACTGCAGTAGCAAAGGGTGCATTTCGGAGCAAGGGCATGTAAAATCAGGGAAGAAACTCTGCACTGAGTTGAACAGGCCCATCAGCTGGACATCAGGAAAAACTTACTGACGGTTAAAGCAGTACGACAATGGAACCAGTGACCTAGGGAGGTTGTGGGCTCTCCCACACTAGAGGCCTTCAAGAGGCAGCTGGACAAGCATCTGTCAGGGATGCTTTAGGGTGGATTCCTGCATTGAGCAGGGGGTTGGACTCGATGGCCTTGTAGGCCCCTTCCAACTCTGCTATTCTTTGATTCTATGATAAACCTTAGTCCAGATATAATCTCACTACCAATGACCTAGAGGGGCTGTGGGCTCTCCCACACTAGAGGCAGCTGGACAACCCTCTGTCAGGGATGCTTTAGGGTGGATTCCTGCACTGAGCAGGGGGTTGGACTCGATGGCCTTGTAGGCCCCTTCCAACTCTGCTATTCTTTGATTCTATGATAAACCTTAGTCCAGATATAATCTCACTACCAATGACCTAGAGGGGCTGTGGGCTCTCCCACACTAGAGGCCTTCAAGAGGCAGCTGGACAACCATCTGTCAGGGATGCTTTAGGGTGGATTCCTGCATTGAGCAGGGGGTTGGACTCAATGGCCTTAAAGGCCCCTTCCAACTCTACTGTTCTATGATGCTACACTTTGGATCCAGAGAACTGAAAACAGCATAGAAGGGGGCGCAAAACATAAGAAGCCACTTTTGGGAGGGCACGATGGGCTACAGCAGGGAAAAGGGATGGGAGAGTCCCATTGTGCAAATGGAATTCATCTCTACCCATGAAGCTGAAAGTATGTGTGTGGGATGTTTGTCCGGAAATGTGTACCCACTTCCAGATGGGTTAGAAACTTGAAATTTGGCACGCTGATAGGTCTGGCTGTACAATGTCCCAGAAAAATCTAAAAACATATTTTGGGTTTTAAGTATTTTTTAAAAAGAATTTAATAAAAAACCTAAGCTTACACCTACAACTCCCAGCATGCCTTGGGTGGGAGGCCAAACTTACCGGCCTTTAGCGGCCATTGAGAGTGCGCGGGTGTGTGGCTGCTGCGTGCCTTTCACAACCCAGACTCCTAAGGTCAGTCTGGAGCAGTCAACCCAATTCCACATAAAAGTGAGAGTTGTAGTGGGAGTGAGAGAGGTAAAGAAGATACGGATTTAATTTGTTTAGAAGTTAACTCACAGGCCTACTACTTTAAGATGATTACCTCACAGACATATATCTTAAGGGGCCCGAGCAACGTCGGTATATGAGCTAGTCTGATCATAAGCAACACTGTTCTGCTGCAAAAGCAAAGGTGATTAAATAGCACAGGTGCAGCCCAGTCAAATAATGAACAGCTAGCCAGGTGTGTGTTTTTAATGCTATTAATAAAATGTTATTATAGATTTTAAATCTTAGTTATATCGAAGATGCTGATGAGACTTGTAAGCATAACAGGACCAACAAAAGAACAAAGATTCCATTGTTTATTTATTAAATTTATTTATTTATTAAATTTATATACTGCCCCCATAGCCGAAGCTACGTGTATATACCTGTGTAAAGTCTGTAGCATTTCCCTGAGCGGTTCCGACCTGCACGGCCTGCCCTCTGATTAGCTGAGGCCTTCGATACCGGGACAACCACAAGGCATTCAATAGCTGTTTTCGGATTATAGGCACGGAGCTTCACAAAGCCACAGTCAATCACAAATGAAATGCCATTGATGGTAATAGACGTTTCTGCAATGTTAGTGGCCACTATAACCTGAAACACCAAAGAAAACTAGTTTGCTTCTACCTCATTGTGGTCATTTGATGACTGGCTACGTAAACTTGAGAAACCAGCACAATGCTTGCTTGTAGAGCTGCATTGAAGAAAACAAGAACTAAACTCCCCTCCCTGCCCCCCCCCCGCAAAAAAGGTCTTGAGTGGCTGCAACAAACAGTTGTTGAAAATTCCCAGGCAGAATTCGGAAAATCAAGCATGCACGTAAGTATGTCTTGAAGGCAAGCAGGAAATAGCTACCACAAACAATATTAAAATCCTTTCACTAAGGCAGTCTTCTCCCATCAGGGTTTTTTGATATGACTGTGCAAGCCTCAGGCCTCAATTTCGGATATCTGAATCACGGAGGCCATTTCATGGCGCATGCGCCATTTTTTGATGGAGCCGCCATTTTCTTGCACAGCCCTAGCCCCCCGCCCCCCAATACGGCCTGCAACTCCCAGTATCCAGTGCCTGGGAAGGCTGTATTTACCAGGGCCCAGGAGCAGAGGGGATAAAGGAAGTAGGTGCTGCGATTGTAGGCCGTATGGGGGTCTAGGACTGTGCAAGAAAATGGCGGATCCGCCACCGTGATTCGGATTTCCGAATCCGAGGCCCGAGGCTTGCACAGTCCTAGTTTTGGACTATAGCTCCCAGCATGCTTGGGCACTGGCAATGTTGTCTGGGGCTGATGAGAGTTGAAGTCCAACGCATCTGGAGGGTACCAGGTTGGGGATGGTGTGGCGTTACACCCCACAAGTCAATTCCAAATGTATGTCTGCGGTTTGTAAGTCTGTGGTTTTTAGAATGTGGGCCTGAGTGGGCGGAGTTAGAATGTCTTGGGAGGGGGGAGGAGTGATATATAAGGGAAGGACGGAGGGGATTGTGAGTTCTTGTTCTTTTCAGAGGTTCTTTTGGAGAGAACCTTTCCAGGGAGACTTGTTAGGTACTCTTAGAGCAGTGGTTCTCAACCTGGGGCACTCCAGATGTGTTGGACTGCATCTCCCAGAATGCCCCAGCCGGCTGGGGCATTCTGGGAGTTGTAGTCCAACACATCTGGAGCGCCCCAGGTTGAGAAAGGCTGTCTTAGAGTCTGTAGTGCTCTCTGTGTTTATGGTACTTAAATTCTGGGAAATTTGAGAGTCAGTGTAGTGAGTGGTGCCTTCAGAGTGTGGTGTGCACGTAGTGGAAGTATATTATTCAATACTGATAACAAAGAAAGTTCAAGAGTGATTGTGTGAGAAAAAGGAAAACGCGAATGTGAATGAGTGACAGGATTGTATGAAAGGTTTCAAAAAGGTTTTTAAATGTTGTTATTTGAAACAAAGCTTGTGAACTTTTAAAAATAAATTTTGATTGTTTGTTTTTAAACTACCACAAAAATCCCATGTGTCTGTTTGGCATTTATCATCTTAAGTTTACACATTCAGCACCCACTCTGACAATCATTCACCTAAGCAGATATAACTCACAGCGCATTATTATATATATTAAAAATCCTTCTCTATTTTAAACCCCTTTCTCCACATAGTTTGGAGGAAGGTGGGTTTTATCCCTGGCCTCAGGCGTATCAAGCGGTGGTGCTTGGCTTGAGCAGGGAGTAGCTGCGGCCGGGTCTGGTGTTCAGAGCCTGTGTCACCCCAGATGGCTCCTCTGCAGCATAGACTACCAGATGAAATGCGGAAAGATGGTTGCTAGGCTGTATAAACATGACTCTGCATCAAAAGCACGGTGTCCTACTAAGCTACCCTTACGTCAACAATAAGTAAAGCAGCTCACCTTTCTAACATTGTGAGATACCCTCTCAAACACTTTCATCTGCTCAGAAGCAGGCAGCCCAGCATACATAGGAAGAACACGGAGGTGTTTCTTCATCCCTGTGCGAGCAAGGACCCGAGCCTGTTCTATCAACATGGAAACAACTGTTTCCACTTCCTCCTAGGAAAAAAGAGAGAAAATGGCAGATAAAAATGCATTTAGCTTCCAAATCATATCATGGGCACTAAAGCATGCTTATAGACAACATTTAGTAGCCTCTTTTGCTGGGTTTTCTTCTTGCTTAATGTCAGAGAAAATGCCAGCAGATAGTATTAAAGAGAGGATTTTGACAGAGTACTGACCCTTTTCCAAAATCTGTGTTATGTTTCCATTCCAGCACTGACTACGGGAATGAGATGGCTACGTAACAACCCGCGTTGAATCCTCACTTATCAAACGTCTGCTTCATATATAACAAATTGATGGCAAAAGACGAAGCAGCAGTGATTCGTGTTTTTCTTTTTTCTTTTTGGGGGCTGGACTAAGACCTCCTTGCAAGTTTCATGACCCATGTGGAACTCATGGCTTTCCAAGAAACCACTATCCAATATTACAGTAAAAGCAGGGAGAAAAGATGTGTGAGTTGCAAAGGCTTCCTTTTCACTTCTTCTTTACATGGTATAAAGCAGCACGCAATCTTCCAACTAACAAAAATAACTGTTTTTCCTATGGGTTGTAGCCACTGTAGTCCTAATGAAAGCAGACCCATTGAAACAAATGGTTCTGAAGTTAAGACTGACGTTCGATACAACCCAATGCCTATACCTCTAAAAGAAGCATCACGCCTATAATTTTTCAGGCTGTTATGCCAAACATTCGGGGAAGTCACACAAGCTGTTTCCGTTAATTATGAAGCACTATAATCCCTTCTCTTTCTCTTTGATTGTGCAATAAAGTAGTTCACAACGGTAACGCAAGTGTTAGACTTCAGAATCAACATGTTTTAATAACATCTTCCCGGGCACATTAAAGGCTTCTGAGCATCTGGAAAACACAAGCTGAATTGCCCATCCAATTTACATTGTAGTATGTATTTCAAAAACTTTTAACGCTTATGACTTGTCCCTCGGCAACTGGACTTGCACACTTAACTGAAGTAGAACAGCTGTTGTGTGGCAACCAGGGCATAATTCTCAAATATTTATCTGAAGATAAAACTTGCTGAAGGGCTGGGTAATTTCAGGAACATCACAAATGAGGTTTACTACTCAAAGACAAGCCCAACAGCGCCAGGAAAAATCCCCCCTTCTTTATGAAAGGAAGGAAGGAAAAAGGAAAGGAACCTCTCATGCAAGCACTGAGTCATTACTGACTCTTGGAGGGATGCCGGCTTTCGCTGACGTTTTCTTGGCAGGCCTTATAGTGGGGTGGTTTGCCGTTGCCTTCCCCGGCCGTTATTACCTTCCCCCCAGCTAACTGGGTACTCATTTTACCGACCTTGGGAGGATGGAAGGCTGAGTCGACCCGAGCCGGCTGCCTGAAACCAGCTTCCGCTGGGATCGAACTCAAGCCGTGGGGAGAGTTTCGGCTGCAGAAACTGCTGCTTTACAACTCTGCGCCATACGAGGCAAAGAAAAGGAACTCCAAATATTCTGCAGCATGACAGAAGACAGTACTTATGTATGCTATGACCTGGTTCGTGCATAATGACAACCCATTGAGCACTGGTTGGACTCGATGGCCTTATAGGCCCCTTCCGACTCTACTATTCTATGATTCTATGAACAGCCCGCCTGTTCTACTTTTGCTCAGCAACCCACAATCCAAAGACAGTCCACTGGGCAGATTAGGGGCTAAACAACTCAGTGGTTAACCGTAGGTTTGTTGTTGGGTTAACTGTTGGATGATTTAGCCCTTAAACATTCCAGGGGGCTGGGTTTGGACGTCACACTCAGTAGCAGCCAATTGTGGGTTGTTGAGTAAAAGAGGCAGGCAGGCCGCAAGAGTGCACCAGCTCGCTCCCGCTCATCCCCGACAAGTCCCCAGTTTTTAAACCGATGGGGTGTCATTATGTGCAAAACAACCCAATCATTCAGGAAAGAAGAGTGATCCACTGAGCTTCTAAGAAGGTTATAAAATGTACTGTGCCAAGAGTAGGTCCTCTGAGGCCCAGAGCTCACTTCTAAAGCGTCCACATCAGATCTCCGCCACATGTCAAATCATTTAAGGCAAAGGAGTTCTAATTTTCAGCATCCAACCCCAGCAACAAAATGTTTGTTGTGACACTGTGCAAAGCGCTGAAACTGCAGGGCAAGCTGTTTCCTGGATCGCTTGCTACAGTGTGAAGCAGCCTTGCTGCATTATTGGCAGTCTGCACAACTCTTTGTATGTGTGAATTGGGCCTACAGTATTAATGTTTACACCTACGCCCCTTTTAATTCCTAAGGGTGACGAGTCCATTCCAATTCATCTCCAACCAGCATAATCTACACTGTACTCCGTGGTACAATTTCGTCATTCTATACTGCACATGGTGCCAAAACAGTTGACGGATTTTATCGAGTATCAAGCATACTGCTACTGCAGGCATCAGCTGTGCCTTCACCATCCCTACATTCTCACGTTGCTCTTTTGATCATTTAAAGGTGAAGTACAGAGGCACCAGTTCAGACATGCCCACTTCTGGAAAAGCAGTAAGGAATACAGTGATGGCCAAAATTGTGGACACTTTTTGAAATTTTCATGTTTTGCAATTTTGTACGCTTATAGAAAATGTTCTGTTTCACGAAATTCAAATGTTTATATATCAACTGAAAGACCTGATTCACATCCTGCTTCTTTTCCTGTGTGTCCGATCAACTCTTTTCTTTGCTGCCATTGCTCTATTTATGATGTACGCACTTTTAATTTGAGAAATACTTCAAATATTCACACAATCTCCAATTGCGCTTCGGTTACAGAACAAACAGCAAAACTGACTTTCCCCAACTTGAAACAGGATGTGTCGCAGCTACTGCTATGTGATTGGTCCCCAGAACAAGGACTGTGATTGGCCAGTAGGGTTTGAGATTCCAATCCGCTTCTTCACTCAATCACACCGGTGTTTGTTTTTAGACTAAAGTAAGCATAACTTTTTTTGTACTGCAGATATTTGCATTCTGGTTTTTGTATTGAATTCAACATTAAATTCTCTTTCAATTGATATATAAACATTTGAATTGCGTGAAACAGAACATTTTCTATAAGCATGCAAAGTTGCAAAACATTAACATTTCAAAAAGTGTCCACAATTTTGGCCACCCCTGTACATCTGCAGGTATTAACAGAAAGGAATGATGAACGTGCATGTTATTTGCATGTTATTATTGTTACTCCTGTACAATAGGAACAGCACTGTAGCACGTGGGAAGCCCCAGCTAAACTGAAATTCAACTGATCAAGCTGGCTGTTGCAACCCAAAACGTACTGGCTGGTGAAAACTGTTCATGGATAACCCTCTGGAAACTTAGTAACTTCCTAAATCAGATTAAAACCAGAAGTGTATGCATCACCCTTAAAACAAAATACCTAAATACTACCGTATTTCTTCGATTCTAAGACGCACTTTTTTCCCTAAATAAACAGCTCTAAAAATGGAGTGCGTCTTAGAATCGACGGCGTCTTAGAATCGAAGCAATACGGTAAGAGGAAAAGAGGAAGCTCCTGCAGCAGCCTCGAGCCATGCGAGCGAGGAGGAGCTGGGAGGGTAAGCGCCTGGTTTTTTGTTAGTCAAATTTATTCGTAAGTCCCATCGATTTCCATGGGACTTACTCGCGTGTCGTCGTCCCCTGGTGCACAGACAAGTAAAGAGCGGGACTGGAGAGTTAAGCGTTTTAGCTCCTTAATTGCGTCTTCTCCTCTCTCTCCCCGCCCGAAAACATTGTTTACTCTTTGTTTCAACGCCCCCCCTTCTTCCCGCGCAAACGGCGGTTTCTTCTCTCACAGAGGGAAAAAAGAAAATGACACAACCATTAGAAGAAAGCGCGGAGGGGAGGGGAGGAGGTTGGCTGGGCGGTGAGGGAAGCATTTCTTCGATTCTAAGATGCCCTTTTTCCCCAAATAAACATCTCTAAAAATGGGGTGCGTCTTAGAATCGATGGCGTCTTAGAATCGAAGAAATACATTCGGATATGGTGTGTGTTCTCTCTCTCTCTCTCTCTCTCTCTCATTCACACACAAACAGTATGTAAGCAATGTTTTTAAGTTAGACCCAATCAGAGTTCTTGCATGGAATCAAGTGAACATAATATCTTACATCAAAGTAACAATTTGAACAGGACAAACGTTTCTTTTGTGTCTACCTGGCCTGTTAAAAATGCCAGTATATCCCCATCGCCTTCCGTCTGATGAATTTTCATGACCGTTTCCGCAGTTGATTTCACATAATCTGGAACAGGACTGTTGGGAAAGAAACATATACATAATTAAGTACAGGAAAGCAGTACTTCCTCTTATCACCAAGAGAAAAAAAAAGAGAATATATAATTAGCTGTTCATAGATAATACCAATAGAGTACATCCTTATAACATGCTTGATATGTAACCCTATCGTTAAATGGTCCTTCCTAAATTCTTCACAAGTCATTTACAGGTATTCCATTTGTTTCTTTGATATTACCACAAATTCTAAATATGTTTCCTTATATATGTCATATTACACACGCACACACATAGATACACACACACATTTATTTCACAATAATGGGACACACGTGCTTAATTTCTTCAGCATATATTGATAAGTCAGGTTTTTAAACAATTCAGTCGTACTAATGTTTGCCTATAACAGATTAAGCACTATGCAAATACAAATTCAAGTGCTTCTTATTACCATGATATCCTATGTCAGAATTATGGAAATCTGATTCTAATTACCTAATTAGCGTTAGCCAATCTTATAAGGGTTCTCTAACATGCACCTAGGCATTAAATCTGCCATTGTCTATATAGGGCATATTAACACAAACAACGCCTTGTCTTTAGAAACTGAAATCAAATCATGGCTGGATCACGCATGGACGTTTAGCAACCACTGATGGCATAATCAAGTGGCCATTACGGTTGCAACAGCACAAACAGAACTTTCATACCACCTTAAACAAAATGCTTCCCAGTTGACTCAAGTCAGCTGCCAGACACCACACAGGGTTCAGGTGATGTGCATACATGAATGAACCAGCCCTATGTGCACCAGTTAGAAGCCTATTTTTTAAACTGTTAGTTTTACTCTACCCTGTGCCTGTTTGGTGCATTCTCTTCCCCTTCTTGTTGTTTTATTATGATTCTATTAGAATGTAAGCCTACGCAGCAGGGTTTTGCTATTTTATTGTTTTACTCTGTACAGCACCATGTACACTGATGGTGCTATATAAATAAATAAATAATAATATTTCTAAAATGCAATCCAATTAAAATCAACCAGCTGCCCTTGCTTTTCTATCAAAGGTTTTCTCAGGAGTTAAGAGATTATTAAGGAAAGACTATACAAATATTAACATAGAACAAAAACAGGGCAGGTGGAAACCCCAAACCTCTAATGCATCCAAATATTTAGTCTTCCCCAAATGACATTTAAGGTACGAAAAATAAACAGCGGATCATGCAGTAAATGAAATCAGCACTAACCTACAAAGGCTCATAATAAAACGTTCGCTTCGAAGAGGCCACGGGACTATTTGTTGGTTCAGTTATTACAGACTTAACGTGGCTACTCTTCCAGAACAATCACAGTTATTTGAGCATTTCTCAGTTATGTCTGATGCACGAGTAGTGAGGCCGCAAGAACATAAAGGGACATGATTTGCAAGCATACGATTTATCCGCCTAGGACACCCACATTTCCTTGCTCAGCACAAGTGCCAAAGCAAGCACTGTGTGTGCCGGGGTAAAAAAACGAGCCCACTTCTGCCACCGGACCTGTCCATCTCCTTCTGTGGAGGAGGAGGAGAGAGGGCATGTAGGTGCTGCCAGGTTTGCCCATATCCCTTCTGTGGAGGGGGAAGGGGAGGACTGAGATTCCAGGGGAGGAAAAGCATGAAGATTCCACCGAGTCCCCGTAGCACTCGTCTGAGGTCGGCTCCAGCTGGCCGGTGCAGAAGGGGACGGGGGAAGGTCCCCGAAGCCCTCCTCCACTGAAGTCCGCGCCTGTTGCTCACAAAATAGGAGAAAGACACATTCAATTGGGAAACAGGTTTCAGGTTTACATCCTCAACGTGTTGGTACTGAAGCCCCATGTAAGACAAGAAGAATTCCTAAAGGTCTGTTTAAAGGTCCCCTTCCCGCCCAAGACGTCTGGTCGACATTTAGGTATCAAAGACGCATGCTGCTCTAGCCACCACTTACGAGTATTAAACAGGAACAGACCTCTGAATGTAGAAGACATCCACCGGAAATGTTCGCCCTTCCACAGTAAGGATCATGCTGGTATCTTTGCTTGGGTCACTGGTCTCGTTTTGGTTAAAGAAATCCCTAAATTTCTAGAGTAAAGATAGCAAGCTATTACTACCGTCATCACTAAAATGCAGCAAAGACCTACAGAATCCTGGGAGCCAAAGTAGGACATAGCTACTTATATCTTAACGTTAGCGGGATATTTTCAAAGTGACATAGAATCATAGAATAGCAGAGTTGGAAGGGGCCTACAAGGCCATCAAGTCCAACCCCCTGCTCAATGCAGGAATCCACCCTAAAGCATCCCTGACAGATGGTTGTCCAGCTGCCTCTTGAAGGCCTCTAGTGTGGGAGAGCCCACAACCTTCCTAGATAACTGATTCCATTGTCGTACTGCTCTAACAGTCAGGAAGTTTTTCCTGATGTCCAGCTGGAATCTGGCTTCCTGTCACTTGAACCCGTTATTCCGTGTCCTGCACTCTGGGAGGATCGAGAAGAGATCCTGGCCCTCCTCTGTGTGACAACCTTTTAAGTATTTGAAGAGTGCATATTTAGTACACATATGTATGGGAATTAATATATACATGCCTTAGGATCATCTTCATAATTCCTAATAATTTGATTTTGATTTAATAAGGTGTGCCCATTATTAAACAAAGTAGGACATCTATGCAATATTTTTGGTGAACTGAAGGTGATAACTGGCTCATAAGAGATACTAACAGGTAATGAATACAGTCAGCAATGTTTTCAGTTAGAAAGAAATATTTAACAGGCATATCTGTTGTGAACCGCCCAGAGAGCTTCGGCTGTTGGGCAGTATAAAAATGTAATAAATAAATAAATAAATATCAATACAAATATTTAATCTGAACCCATACTAGTCTTCATTAAATATGTTGCCAAAGTAATATCTAGAATGCAATCCCAGTTTTTGCAAACATTTGATACCATATTTCTTCAATTCTAAGACGCACTTTTCCCCCCCCATATAAAAATCTCTAAAAACGGGGTGCGTCTTAGAATCACAGGTGTGTCTTAGTTTTTTTTTTTCCTGTTGGTGGTACTGAAATTAGTGTGCGTCTTACAATCGATGGCATCTTACAATCGAAGAAATACGGTATATAGCTGTTTTATATATTGCAGAACACACCTCAGCATATATAGGATGCAAAGTATATAATGCAAAGTATTTTCCCATGCTTAATGCTGAAATACTTTTCAAATTAGCAAGTAGTCTAGATATTCCTTGTTTTCGATTTCCTTCCTAAGATACTCATTCTAGTGATTATCAGCCATTTTGGAGACACTCAATACAGTTAACAGCAGAGGATTATTTACGTTGCTAATGAGCAATTATTTTTCACAACTTATCATTGCCAATATAGAACGGTATCTTTTTAATTTTAATGAGCAGGAAAATTAGATTGAATTGAAAGAATGTAAAAAAACCTGCCATTTATGCAAGAACTAACTCACAACTCATTAAAAAAATAGTTTCTATTAAAATAAACTGACAAGCTATTTCATAGGTTTTCTAAGACGCTCCTACAAAATTCTGGCAAGTGGGAAGAACCATAACCTTAATTACAGAAATTAATCCTATCTTTGCTAATGGAGCCACTTTTTAAAAAACTGGCTTTATTCCTGAGTCTTTCATGACAGCTTGACGTGCAGCAGTAAGCCTAGCTGGAGAGAGGAAGGTAGGGAAAAGATCCCTTGCTTCTGCTAAAGGTGTAGGAGCAGCCCGGTAAAGTGAGGAGTCCGGTAAAGTGAGGAGTCGGGCTTCAGGCCTGGTTTTGGAACAGAAACTGCCTTGGTCGCCCTGTGGGATGACCTCTGTCGGGAGAGAGACAGGGGGAGTGCGACCCTGTTGGTTCTCCTGGACCTCTCAGCGGCCTTCGATACCATCGACCATGGTATCCTTCTGGATAGGTTGTCTGAGCTGGGAGTTGGAGGTACTGCGTTGCAGTGGTTCCGCTCCTACTTGGATGGCCGATTCCAGAAGGTGGTGCTGGGGGATTATTGCTCTGTGCCGTGGCACCTAAGCCATGGGGTTCCACAGGGCTCTATCTTATCCCCTATGCTGTTTAACATATACATGAAGCCGCTGGGGGAGGTTATCCGGAGATGTGGACTGAGGTGTCATCAATATGCGGATGATACCCAGCTCTACCTTTCCTTTTCATCAAACCCAGGTGAGGCAGTGGCTGTTCTGAACCAGTGCCTGGGCACGGTAATGGACTGGATGAGGGCTAATAAACTGAAACTCAATCCAGACAAGACGGAGGTACTGTTAGCGGGTGGTTCTTCTGTCCGGCGAGGTGATGTTTGCCCTGTCCTGGACGGGGTTGCACTCCCCCTAAAGGATCGGGTCCGTAGTTTGGGAGTGCTCTTCGATCCAGAACTGTCACTTGAGGCACAGGTGAACTCAGTGGCAAAGAGCACCTTTTATCAGCTCAGGCTGATATACCAGCTGCGCCCTTATCTGGACAGAGATAGCTTAGCTACAGTTATCCATGCTCTGATAACCTCTCGTTTGGATTACTGCAATGCGTTATACGTGGGGCTGCCTTTGAAAACGGTCCGGAAACTTCAACTGGTGCAAAACAGGGCAGCAAGGTTATTAACAGGGACTGGCCGGCGAGATCACATTACGCCAGTCCTTTTACAACTTCATTGGCTGCCAGTCCAGGTCCGGGCCCAATTCAAAGTGCTGGTATTGACATTTAAAGCCCTAAACGGTTTGGGGCCAGGTTATCTGAAGGAACGCCTCCTCCCATATGTACCTACCCGGACCTTAAGATCATCTACAGGGGGCCTTCTCCGTGAGCCCCTGCCAAAGGAAGTGAGGCAGGTGGCTACTAGGAGGAGGGCTTTCTCCGCTGTGGCACCCCGGTTGTGGAACGAGCTCCCCAGAGAGGTCCGCTTGGCGCCTACACTGTACTGCTTTCGTCGCCAGCTGAAGACCTTTTTATTCACTCAGTATTTTAACACTTAATTTTAACTTAAATTTAAATTTTATTGTTTTAACTCTGTATTTTAATCTTATATCAACTTTGCTGTGTGGTTTTATCCTGGTTGCGCTTTTTATACTGTATTTCGTAATTGTGTTTTAAACTGTTGGGTGTTTTACTGTGGTTTTAATTTTTGTGAACCGCCCAGAGAGCTTCGGCTATTGGGCGGTATAAAAATGTAATAAATAAATAAATAAATAAATAAATAAGGAGTCAGCTCTAAGGATTGGCTCAAAGCAAAAGCCAACTGATAACATTTTGAATATCAGATGCTCTGCATCATCAGGCCCAGGGGAACAGTAGTTAAAGGGCAGAATAAACCTGAGCTATGTGCCATAGTCCGCCGCAGCCCAGAGATGGAGCAGGCATGTTCCACAGACATCTCAAGCCATCTTTTGCAGCCTTCTGATTGTCTCACTTATTTCAAGCACTGCACATGTGTCACCTGCGTCCAACAGTAGGGCCGGATATTTTAGCTCAATGCCATACAGACTGCATGTGTGGATTAATTTCTGTGAACCGCCCAGAGAGGTTCGGCTATTGGGCGGTATAAAAATGTAATACATAAATAAATAATGTTGAGCATTATCAACCGTTCTAGCACCCCTTCCATCTCAGAGACAGGGTTCAGATGCCATGACCCAGCCCATCCTGGGTTATTCAGCTCATAAGCTGTGGCACCCATGGGCACCTGGTTGCATTTACAAAACCTGTTCAGGAGTTCCCATGTTGTGTGAACTCAGCGAGCATGGGGTTAAACAATCCTTGCATAATTCTAAAACAGAACATGGGTTATGCAAGGGTTGTTTAATATACCTCGCATAACTCACACTTGCTGGGTTTTGTACAACCCAACAACCCACCCACCCAAACTGGGGATTACATATTCAAAATGGCAGCCGCACATGCCATGACCTCACCATGGGTTAAATAAGCAGCATACTAGGCAATGGACTGTCATGAGAACAGTCTAATGTCTAGTGTGGTGCTATGGCAGCACACCAGGCACAAGGACCGCTGGGAAATGTAGTTTTCACAGTGCTGGTTTTCCCAACAGCGTTGGCAAAACCATATTTCCTGGTGCGCCAGACGTCAAAAGAGAGTAGGGAGCAGAGAGAGGTCAACGGGGTTGGAAGGGATCAAACCTTGTTGCTCTCCTAATGACATTATTGATGATGCACAACAGAGATCAAATTAGACTTGAAAAGTTTGGAATACATTTTCCAAGTATAGAAAACAGTTCAATTGTTTCCAAGCCTGAATACAGGAGTTCTCCGTGTCAATAAATCAGGAGATTGTCCTGCAAAAGACCAATGGAAGAATTGAGTGTTGAACAAAATCACCGTTGGGGGTTTAAGTAACTGATATTAATTCCGGTGGGGTTTGGTCTGGCCAAGGTATATTCTCAGCAGACTGTGCTGCTGTGCCTGAATGTGCTGATTAAGCTACTGTGCTCCATATTCAACAGGCCTGTTTACAAGACAAGAATGATAACTGCGTCATTTTTCTATCAGAAATAAATCACTGCAGCAGCATTATTTAAACCAAATCTATTAGCTCTACCTCTGCATCTAGCGTAGCTGATGCTACAATCAGACGAAGATCTCCTCGTTTCTTTTGAACCTATGAGACACAGTAGGGGGAAATATAAACATTGTTTACCTATGATCAAACACGGTTGGCCATTGTGTGAGCAGAGTGCTTGGCTGGATGGACCCTTAGTCCTATGTTTTTATCACAAAATCCCAGAACTGATTTGTGAAAAAAGCTGGCCTAATATGCATACAAGGCAATTGTAAAAGCAGGCTTTGTTCTCAGTTTCTCAGAGAATGAGCCGGTCATTCACACAAAGTTGAGAGGAGGCAAGTGCTTTCATGCATTATAAACCAGCCCAGTTTCCCCTAGATTGGATAGTCATTTAGGTATGTGAACTTACCCATGTAAGAAGGGTGGCATCCCTAAAATAACCATTGTTGCCTAGAAGTACTAAGCAAATGTTAGGATAACTCAGAAAAATGCTTTCTTAAATGATACCAGTGAGCTATCAACCAGTGAAAGAGGATACACTATACCAGTGGTTCCCAATTGAGGGTCCACGTAACCCACCCAGGGGGTCCGTGGCACCATTCACATATTCACCATTCATTTCTGGAGTCCACTGACAACGAATTCCTACCAGAAGTAAAATATAACATCACTGAGCACCTGTGACTAGCTTCAGAGATTACTTCCCTGCACCTAATCCTGAAAACTCATGGATAAGGAATCCTTTTGAATGTGATGTACAACTAATAACTCTCTCTGCAGAAGAGCGAGATGCACTTGCTGACGTGACTTGTGATGGTTCATTGAAATCATTTTTCAAAGAATATAGACTGGACCAATTCTGGGTGAAGGTTTTTCCTGATTATAAGAAGTTAGGTGAAAAAGCTTTGAAACATCTAGTTCCCTTTTGTTCCACATATCTTTGTGAACAAACATTTTCGACATTTTGTTATATGAAGAACAAGCATAGAAATCGGCTCAATGTTGATCCAGATTTGAGATTAAAAGTAGGAAATACTGAACTGGATGTGGAAGGGATTGTTCGGGACAAAAAGAGGCATGATTTCTCCCATCACATTTAGGTTTAGTAGCTGCTAGACATGTCATAACTTTTTCAATTGTAAGCAAGACATTAGTAAAATTAAATTCATCTTTATATTCCTAACTAAATCATTGTCATTTTTGCATGACAATATCACAAATTTTATGGTCTGTTTTTTAGTATACCTAAAATCCTTTGCTTATTAGGGGCTACCCCTTATTTTCTCCAAAAAATTGCTTCGCACAGGTAACTACCATAGAGATAACAATTTTTTTCAAAAGCAGGGGGTCCATGGCTTGGCATTTGAAAAACAAGGGGTCCGCAGTACTTAGCTAATTGGGAACCACTGCACTATGCTATTTCCATCAAAGACCATTCATTCTAGAATAGTGTCCATTTTGAAAATGAATTCAAAATTAGTGCCACCCACCATCTCTTAGAGAAGCAAAACGTTGAGCATTGGGCAGTCTCAACTGGTGGGAGAGGACCTTTGTTGGAAAATGGCAGATTCCAAGGCCAGAGTAATGGGTTCACAATTGCTGAACAGAGGCTTTGAGAAGGATTTCTGGATTACAGCTACAGGACCATTACAAATCTTTGCTCTTTTGCTAATGGCACAATTCAAAGTTTAGATGGAGGGAAACCTACAGAGTATAGTTAAAGAGTTCTAACCTTTTTTAACAAGCCAATGGCAATGTCTGTATATAAGGTCCTTTCGTGGGCTTCATCCAACATGATGACACTGAATCAAAGCAAAAAGAACAAGGTTCCAATCACGAGATGTTAATTAAGGCTAGAATTCAGGGCACCTGAAAACATTCAATTAGCACAGCCTTCCTCAACCTGGGGCGCTCCAGATGTGTTGGACTGCATCTCCCAGAATGCCCCAGCCAGCTGGCTGGGGCATTCTGGGAGTTGTAGTCCAACACATCTGGAGCGCCTCAGGTTGAGGAAGGCTGAATTAGCAAGTGTAACCCATGACGTAATAGCTACTGTTCAGATAATCACTGAAATGACATGCAAACCGATCTTGGAAGTCATACATTTGTAATTCACAGAATGTCAGACTCCAGAGCTGCAACAGCTATTAACAAAGCTGTGAAAAAAACCCTTCAGTTACTGCTCAGGACAGATGAGTAATGGAAGTCCAGGAATAGCTTTGCTTAGTCAATGCCCTTTACAGCAAATTGTCAAGATCCCAGACCTGAAGAGGTTGTATGTGTCCATTAACACTATCAAACATGATATTCCTCCAGGTCAGCAGTCTGGAACCAGGGACAGTGTGGTTCAATGACTGATTCTACAAGATGTTGCCGGGGGGGGGGGGGGCGGGCATTGCCTTTTCCACTCTCCAGAAGTTTTGGACTACAATGCCCAGCATTCCTGACCATACACCATGCTGGCTGGGGCTGATGAAAATTGAAGTCTGATCTGGTGCTCAGGCTTTGAAATTAAACCGATGAGGGCCAATAAACTGAAGCTCAATTCTCACAGGACAGAAGTGCTGTTTATAGGTTGTCTGTCTGTCTGTCTTGGGAGACGGTAGAAGTCCTGTTTTTTTTATTTTATTTATTTAAGTATTTTTATGCCGCCATTCAGCCAAAAAAGGCTCTCATGGCGGCTTACAAAAGTATTTCTTGACAGTCCCTGCCCACAGGCTTACAATCTAAAAGACATGACACAAAAGGAAAGGGGATTGGGAGGGAGGAGGAGGTACTGGAAAGGGTGGCACTCCTTGGAAAGATCAGGTCTGCAATCTGGGGATACTGTTAGATTCAGCCCTACCTCTAGAAACCCAAGCAGCCTAGATGGCACAAAACACCAAAGGCTGATGTTTTAGCTGCAACATCTTGAAGACAGAGGCTCAGTTCAGACAACACATTTCTCAACAGTGGTTTCAGAACTGCACAGTGGAGCTTTTACACCACCGTTGAGAAATGTGTTCTCTGGAGGGAAAACACTCCATGCAGAATATCCACGCTGTGTAGAAGACAGTTGCTGCACAACTGTGGTGTTGTGTGGAGGGCTCCGTGGAGTTTCCCGCTGTGTCGCGTGGACTTTTCCCACTGGCTACAGAGTCCTCTGGCAAGAGTGGTCAAATGACCGAATGCTGCTCTAGAAGAGCTGCCGGGATTGTGGGGTTTTTTTCAGCAATGGCTGATGGGATACCATCAGGAGGACCGGGGAAGAAGAGAGGGCGAGGGAACTGTCAATCAAACATCACAATGGGTTTTACTCAACTCCACGGTAGCCCACAGTCACACAACGGTGGAGTTAGAACATGTTTTGTGGGGAATATCCCCTAAAAACTCAACCGCTGAGTGGAGTTTTCCTACTGCATACAGAAATGTGTTGTCTGAACTGAGTCAGAGGCAAGCTGGCCATAGTTATTCATACTCTGGCAACACCCCATCTAGTTTAATGCAATCCATTACTCATGGGACTGCCCTTGAAGATAGTTCAGAAACTACAGTTAGTAAAAATAAATAAATAAATAGGGCAGTTAGGCTACCAAACATATAAAACGTATCTTGCCACTTTTAAAACAATTGCACCAGTTTCTAGTTTCTTTCCAGACCCAATTAAAAGTAGTAACTTTAACCTTAAAAGCCACAAATGGCTAGGACCCAGGCTACCTGAAGGATTGTACCACCTCCTACGACCTTGACTCAATCAAAGGCCCTTCTGTGAGTCTACCTATTACCTAAGTTGTGGCAGAGAGCGGCCTGTGAAAGAGCCCTCTTCAACTGTAGCATCCCAACTCCTTAATGCCCTCCCCATGGAGGAACAGCTGATATCCTTTCAGTGTCACATGAAGGCTTTTAAAAAATTTCTCCAGGTCTTTTTGTTCCACCGTGTATTTTATATGGCTTTTCATTTTCTCTATTGCTCTTTGCTGCTTTTGAAACTTAATATGGCAAAGACTGAATTGCTTGTTTTTCCTCCTAAACCTTCTCCTCACCTCTCATTCTTTCTTACTGTCAACGATGTCACGCTTACTCCGGTCAAGGAAGCTCGTAGTCTTGGCTTTATATTTGATTCCTCGCTCTCCTTTATTCCTCATATCGAGGCAGTAGCTAAATCCTGTCGTTTCTTCCTGTATAATATTGCCAGGATTCGACCATTTTTGTCTGTCTCTTCTGCCAAGACTCTCGTTCACGCACTGGTTATCTCTCGGTTGGACTACTGCAACCTTCTTCTCTCTGGCCTTCCTTCGTCTCACATCAGTCCGCTGGTCTCTGTTCACCACTCTGCCGCTAAGATCATCTTCTTGGCCCGCCGCTCTGACCATGTCACTCCACTTTTGAAATCTCTTCATTGGCTTCCAATTCACTCCAGAATCCAATATAAACTTCTCCTGCTGACCTTCAAAGCTTTTCACGGTCTAGCTCCTGTCTATCTCTCCTCTCTCATCTCACACTATTGCCCCGCTCGGGCTCTCCGCTCCTCTGATGCCATGCTTCTCGCCTGCCCAAGGACCTCCACTTCCCTTACTCGGCTTCATCCTTTTTCTTCTGCTGCCCCTTACGCCTGGAACGCTCTTCCAGAACACTTGAGAACTACAAACTCAATCACAGCTTTTAAAACTCAGCTAAAAACTTTTCTGTTCCCTATAGCTTTTAAATATTGAGTTTGTTATGACTCTATACTGTTTAGCTTCACCCTACCCAGTGCCTGTTTACACTTCCCTGTGCCTGTTTGCATTCTCTTTCCCTCCTTATTGTTTACTACAACTTTATTAGATTGTAAGCCTATGCGGCAGGGTCTTGCTATTTACTGTGTAATCTGTACAGCACCATGTACATTGATGGTGCTATATAAATAAATAATAATAATAATAATAATTGCACTTTATAATTTTACGTAAACTGCCTTTAGGAGGCCTTTGGCCTAAAACGTGATTTAGAAATAAGTAAATATACATGGTAGAGACTTCAAAACCAAACCCTAAGATAGACTATTGAGTTGAGGTGTGAGAATGGGGAAAAATAATCTGGCTGTAAAATTTCATGTGTTTCATTCCAATAATCTCTTACATTATCTATGCAGTACAGTTATTGTACACGGCCTATTACAGACTAATAAGCAAGAGAAAGATGCAGACAATATCTGCCCCCAAAAGCCTACAGTTTAAAATCCAATGAAGGGGAAAGAGTAACTAGGGATGAATGTGAGCAAAACAGGGTCACATCAGCATTAAAATAATCAGCCCGTTTACCTGTATCTTGTTAATAACGGATCAGCCATCATTTCCCTCACCAGCATCCCATCAGTCAGGAACTAAAACACAGAGACAATAACAATCTATGACTTGTTCTGAACAAGGCCAGTAACAGAAAACTCCAGAAAACTTAAATAACTCCTTCTGTTTCTGAAGTTCAGAGTAAAGTCTGGATCCTTATGTATCCATCAGATACTCCCAAAAGAAAGTATGACTGGGGACTGTAGAAGCAGAAAAAAGCGGTATACTGAGTGGTATAAAAATGAAATAAATAAAAATAAATAAAATAAAAATGATTGGGAAAAAACCTAAGGTGGGGAGATTCCAAGAACAGCCCAATGAGGAATGAGCTTCCTCAATGCCCAAAAAATATTTATAGCAAGCACTTTGTACACGCTATTAGGGTTATTATAAGGTAGTCTTTCCATAGACACAGACTAGGTTCAGATGATATGCTGCAGCTCATCATGGCTTATTTAACCCATGATGAGGCATGGTGCCTGCAGGTACCAGGTTGCATATCCAAACCTGGCTGGGGGTTGCCGTGCTGTGTGAACCTGGCAAGTGTGGGTTATGCAATGGTTAAACAACCCTCACATAACCCTAGAACAGATCATGGGTTATGCAAAGGTTGTTTAACCCTCACATAACCCACGCTTGCTGGGTTCACACATGACAACTGCCAAGCTGGGGCTGCATATTCAAAATGGCAGCCACACACACCCAGCAGCCTCAACATGGATTAAATAACCCATGGTGGGCTGTTGGATCATGCAAACCACCCCACTGAATCAGATCTGAAGCTTCCTTCCGCTATTTTTTTAAAACAATCTTTGAAAACACAGAACAAGCCCATTCCTGTACCACCCCAATTATATCTATTTTATCTATTTATCCTATTAGTCTCAACACATATTTATCTAGCCTGCATGTGATGCTTTTACTGGAGAAACATTTACAGTCTGGATTCTGTTGGCCCCACATCCTTCTTCTAGGTCATACCCTCTGGACTGCCAAACTCCATCCCTGGACCCATCTACGTACAGGTGCACAGGAATGGTCCTATTTTCATCCCTACACAACCACCGGATCAGTATGGATCTCACGTGTATGGGAAGCCACCCCACTGCTTTCCACAAATAACGTGAGCTTCCACTTGCACTACTTTATTCTCCTCACCATGAAAACTGATGAAAACATTAGCAAATTATAAGGTTCAGGCACGTTGTTCATATATATTACCTTAATCCTTGTAGCCTGTGGGTCAGTACAATCATCAAATCGTATGCAGTATCCAACTTCATGACCCAGCAAGGCACCCCTCTCCTCAGCTACCCGGCCGGCAATCTAGGAAAAAGATAATGTTAGATACAACAGAGATAAAGAAATGTAAATCTGTTTGACTATTTTGTACTATTAGATAAAAACTAACTGAGTTTACAACTACAAGTTGAGTTAAGCTAATTTGGCTGAACTGAACTAACCCTGCCGGACAATTACATAGTTTCTACAGAAGCATAACCATCCCATCTGGAGTTTTCCAGAGAATGTGTTGACTGAACGGAGCCATTGTCAAATGATGAACAGCTTTGTGCCTCCAGCACCACATTTTACTAGATGTAGAAAGTCTCTGAACTCAGAGCTTATAATCAAACAGGTTTTTTTTTAAAACCAGTGTGTTTCAACACTAATAAATAATAAAGAAACTATACTTCTTGCAAAGGAAAACTACGCAAGACATGAATAAGATCTGGGGTGGGGGGGAATAAGCATTTTGTGTGTCCTATTTCAAACTGTTGTGATAGAAGGCACTTAGATTCCAAAGCAACAATTTATTGTTCGTACATTCTTTGAATCCCAGCCACGGTTGCTGTCCTTTTTTTACTTCTTAGTTTTAAATTCATGCATTTAAATTGCTGCATACTGTAGAGTTCTCAAACCAAAATCTTTTGCTTGATTAGCCTATTTCTTAAGCAAAAGACTTTTCTCAAGAGATCCACAGTGTGCAGAATGTTAAATCAATCAGCTCAGAATTTGGAAGAAGGAAAAGGGATCCCTAGAAAGAAGCTTTCACCACAATCCAAAGCACTGTGTCCGCTAGTTCTGCATGCCAGCACGAAGGGGGGTTTCAGCCTGCCCTTGCAAGCAGCCCCAAGCCACATGACAAACCATGGTTGAAACTGGAGAGTTTCCATATCTGTTTGTGAATTGGTTTGTGGGTTAAATACCATCAAAAATCCCACCAGGTCTTATTTATTTATTTCATTTATATACCGCCCCACAGCCGAAGCTCTCTGGGTGGTTTACAACAATTAAAAATAGTAAACATTAAAAGTATACAAAATTTTTAAAAAAACATAAAAAACAGTGTAAAAACAACAGTATCCATTTAAAAACAACAATTCTGGGGTCCATTAAAAACAAACTTAACGTTGTTAAATGCTGTTAAAATGCCTGGGAGAAGAGAAAAGTCTTGACCTGGCGCCGAAAAGATAACAATGTTGGCGCCAGGCGAGCCTCGTCGGGGAGATCATTCCACAGTCGGGGGGGCACCACCGAAAAGGCCCTCTCCCTTGTTGCCATCCTCCGAGCTTCCCTCGGAGTAGGCACTCGGAGGAGGACCTTAGATGTTGAGCGCAGTGTACGGGGAGGTTCATGTCGGGAGAGGCGTTCTGTCAGGTATTGTGGTCCCAAGTCATGCTTATAAAGTGCTTAAAACATTAATCGTATTCTCCATACACACACACACACGTAAATAAATTCCATTAAGTATGAATCAGGGGCACTTACTGAAACACAAGCAACCCTACGAGGCTGTGTGATTCCCACCACTCGCGCTTCCGCAGTCCAGCCAGCTTCTGTGAGATACTATAATGGGAGGGGGGAGGAGGAACGTATAATGAGAGACGGTATAAAAAATGCTACATCAATCCCTTCTTAGCTACTTTCATTCGTCCCTTTTTCTACTCTACTTCTACTTATCCACCTTGAGAAACATTTAACCAAGTAGCAAAATTAAGGCAAGAAAACTTGTTATTGGCCCCGTTCAGAAGACGCATTAAACCATGGCTTTGGCCAGAAAGCCGAGCTGTGCTCAGAAGACACCTTAAACCACGGCTTTAACCATGGTGAATAAAGCAAAAGGCCTTATTCACCGTGGTTAAAGCTGTGGTTTAAGGTGTCTTATGAACAGGACCTTTGTTTCGACCGTCAAACGAAATAGGTCAAAATACATTTGACATTATTAACACGAACGTGGTTTTAAAAACACCAAAAAGGAAACAAAATAAAACTGACTTTAAAGTGGGGGAAGAGTTATACATTTTTTCCCATTACTTTACAATTTAACTTAGCACTAAGGCAGTAAACCATCTTCAGTCCAATCTATCTCACAGGCTCTTGGACAAAACCTTGCCTTCCACAAACGGAAGCCCCCGTTCCATTGCTTTTGATGTTTAGGGTTGTGGTCTAGAGGAGGATTTCCGCTAGCAAAACAGGAGATTTTTGCCAATTTCCCTCCCCCTCGCCGTCAGCCTTCTGAAAAATCTGCTTTGAAAGGAACAAATAGGGCAATTGAGTTGGAAGGGGATATGGAAACAACGAGTGTTGAGAAACATGTCCGTGAGGATAAAAGAAAACTATTATAAGCTCATCTGGAGGTGGTACCTAACCCCAGTGAAACTAAATATGATAAACAAGACGAATTCGGCATTATGTTGGAGAGGTTGTCAAGAGAAAGGATCGTATTTACACATGTGGTGGGAATGTATATTTGTACAAAAATTATGGAAAATGGTGTTTGCCACAACACAGGCTCTGAACACCAAGCCTGGCCGTGGCTACTCCCTGCTCAAGCCAAGCACCACCGCTTGATACGCCTGAGACAAGGGACAAAAAAACCCACCTTCCTCCAAACTATGTGGAGAAAGGGGTTAAATGGAGAAGGATTTCAATATATAAAACAAAACACTGTGTGTTATATGTGCTGAGGTGAATTATTGTCAGAGTGGGTGCTAAATGTGTAAACTTCAGATGATAAATGCCAAACAGACACGTGGGATTTTTTTGTGGTAGTTAAAAACAAAACAATAAAAATTTATTTTCAAAAGTTCACAAGCTTTGTTTCAAATAAAGCATTTAAAAACCGTTTTTGAAACCTTTCATCCAATCCTTCCACTCATTCACATACGCGCTTTCCTTTCGCTCACACAATCAATCTTGAACTTTCTTTATTATCTGTATTGATTAATGTACATCAACTACGTGCACACCACACTCCAAAGACACCACTCTCTACCCTGACCCTCAAATTTTCCAGAACTTAAGTACTCTAAACACAGAGAGCACTAAAGACTCTAAGACAGCCTTCCTCAACCTGGGGCACTCCAGATGTGTTGGACTGCATCTCCCAGAATGCCCCAGCCAGCTGGCTGGGGCATTCTGGGAGTTGTAGTCCAACACATCTGGAGCGCCCCAGGTTGAGGAAGGCTGCTCTAAGAGGACCTAACAAGTCCCCCCCAATCCCCTCCGTCCTTCCCTTATATATCACTCCTCCCATTCCCCAGACATTCTAACTCTGCCCACTCAGGCCCACATTCTAAACTCACCACAGACTTACAAACTGCAGACATACATTTGGGAACTGACTTGTGGGGTGTAACACCACAGTGTTCAATGAGATAAAAGAAATTATAGGAATGGAGATAGAGGAGACACCAATCATGGCATTGTTCTCAGTGTATGGTGAATTGAAATGTAATCAAGAGATAAAATAATTGATAACGAATTTGTTAACAGCTGCAAGTTTAATGATATCCAGGAACTGGAAGGTTCAAGGGGATGATCATATAGAAGATTGGTATAAAGAGATTTGGGATATTGCTATTAATGATAAATTAACATGTAATATAAAAGTGGGACGAGGAATAACAAAAATGAATGATTTTGAGGGAATATGGAAACAGTTTTTGGACTTAGTATTATTAAGGGGGAGAGGGAAAACACCTCCAGAAGAATCAATGAGATTTTGGAAATCAGAATAAGATCCCTGGGTTGGGGGTGCATCTAATCAATGATTAGATCAAAGCAGAATTAAGGGAAGAGAATGTATGTTTATTAATTTGTTTAAGTATGTATTATTATGTATTATGGAGTTATTATTATATATTGTTTTGTTTGTATTGTTTAGAAGTATGGTTATTATGTAGTTATAGAAAATAAATAAAAAAATTATTAAAAAATAAATTAAATAATAATAAAAAAGAACAAAGTGGGTTTAGGATCTCCTCCCCACATCTCCCACTGTCCAAAGCTTCCTGAGAGGAATTCCACTCAGAGACGGCTTAAACTCTGGATTCAACCTACATTTTTGTGAGGATAATTTTGATGGGGTGGGTGGATGTACACTGCCAAATATGTGTGCGTGTGTGTGGGGCGGGGAATAACCCAAACAAATAAAAGAAAACCATTTCCACTAAAACAAAAAGTTATTGAAGTCTAACTGTCAATATTCTGTGAATGGCCTGCCGGAGATTTGTCAACTTGACAGTCTTTTAGAATTTAAAAAAGCAATAAAGAACGTATTCTCCCTTATGAGCCTGCCCATGCTTTGAGATCTTCTGGAGAAGCCCTTCTTTCAGTCCCACCATCTTCACAGGTGCGCTTGGTGGGAACATAGGAGAGGGCCTTCTTGGTGGCTGCTTTGGTGCTCTGGAACTCTCTTCCCGGGGAAGCTAGGCTGGCTCCCTCCCCGATGGGCTTTTGGAAGCAGGCTAAAACTTTTTTGTTCCTGCAGGCCTTTGGAGAATAATCTGGCCCTCCATCTATGTTAATGTCTTATAATTTTGTTGTGTATTTTAAACGTTTATGGTTTTGTTCCCCCCCCCCCCCCCCCGTGTATGTTTTAAACTTTGTAAGGCCGCCTTGAGGCCCAGCATTGGGCAAAAGGCGGGATACAAATAAATATAATAATAATAATAATAATGACTGATCTATTCCGGCAGGCTTATCCAGTGAAGTTTTAAGAATGTTTTTAGGATGTTTTAATCATGTATGGTATGTTTTTAATCAGTTTTTAATGTGTATTTTATATCATGTTTTTATACTGTTTGTTTTATACTTTGAATGGTTTTAGTTTTTGTGAATTGCTGTTGGGTGATATAAAAATGCAATAAATAAATAAAAAATAAATAAAATAAAATAAATATTCTATACCCTGAGAGAGGGTGAATGCCTAACTGACTCAACCCATTAGTTTGCACGTTCACCACAGCCTACTGCGTATTATTTAAACCATTCTGGCAGCCATTTTGAATATTCAACCCTGGTAGGGTTCTTTGAGGGTTGTTTAAGCATAAAACAACCCCTGCCACCCAGGTTCAGACAACACGACAAATCATGGCAACCCCCCTGCTGGGAGGTGAATATCCAAAATCACCGTCAGCATGTTTAAATAATCTACGGAGGGCTGCAGTCATCATGCAAACCCTGTCAGCGTAACTATTTGCAAACATTATTAAAACTTGAATGGGAGGCAGAGAGAAACTGTATTTTTGAGAATTCAGCTTTGCCACAGATGCCTCCAATATAATGGATTAGATCCAGACTTAGTTTGGCTGAAACCATTGGGACAAATTAGTAATGACTAAATTAAGCCTCACTTATTTGAAATGAAAAGTGTGACTCTAAAAATGACTATGTATGGATATTTATTTATTTATTACATTTCTATACCGCCCAATAGCCGAAGCTCTCTAGGCGGGTCAAAAAAATTAAAACCATTCAAAGTATAAAACAACAGTATAAAACCATAATATAAAATACAATATAAAAGCTCAACCAGATAAAAACAACAGCAATGCAAAATTACAAATTTAAAAAAGCCAAGTTAAAATTTATTTATAGACTGTTAATACGCTGGGAGAATAAAAAGGTCTTCACCTGGCGTCAAAAAACATATAAAGTAGGGCGACCATATGAAAAGGAGGACAGGGCTCCTGTATCTTTAACAGTTGTATTGAAAAGGGAATTTCAGCAGGTGTCATTTGTATATATGGAGAACCTGGGGAAATTCCCTCTTCATCACAGCAGTTAAAGTTGCAGGTGCCCTGCCCTCTTTTAAATCTGGTCACAGGATAGCTGCAGTATAGCACCTGCAGCTTTAACTGTTGTGATGAAGAGGGCATTTCACCAGGTTCTCCATATATACAAATGACAGCTGCTGAAATTCCCTTTTCTATGCAACTGTTAAAGATACAGGAGCCCTGTCCTCCTTTCCATATGGTCACCCTAATATAAAGTAGGTGCCATGCGAACCTATTCCACAGCCGGGGTGCCACCGCAGAGAAGGCCCTGCTCCTGGTAGCCACCTGCCTCACTTCCTTTGGCAGGGGCTCGCGGAGAAGGACCCCTGAGGATGACCTTAGGGTCTAGCATAATGAATGCCATCCCACATTCAAAGTTACTGAGGGAAGCTCACCAGCACCTCCTGAAGGCCTTTTTATTTTCTCAGGCCTTTAAATTTGATTTGATTTGTTTCAGGTTCGCTGGTGGGTTTTGTTTTTATGCTGCTCTTCTCGATTCTGTGATTTGTACTGTATTTTTGTTTGATTTAGCTTAGCTCAAGCTAAATTAGGGTGACCCTATGAAAAGGAGGACAGGGCTCCTGTATCTTTAACAGTTGCATAGAAAAGGGAGTTTCAGCAGGTGTCATTTGTATATATGGAGAACCTGGGGAAATTCCCACTTCATCACAGCAGTTAAAGCTGCAGGAGCTATGCTAGAGTGACCAGATTTAACAGAGGGCAGGGCTCCTGCAACTTTAACTGATGTGATGAAGAGGAAATTTCCCCAGGTTCTCCATATATACAAATGAGATCTGCAGAAATTCCCTTTTCAATAGAACTGTTAAAGATACAGGAGCCCTGTCCTCCTTTTCATAGGGTCACCCTAATTTAGCTTGATTTATAATGTCTTGAAATCCTGCAAGCCGCTCTGGGAATTTGACTGAAGAGCAGGATATAAATCCCTATAACAGATAAATACATAAAAATAAGCCATTTCATACTCACCTGAGGAATCTGAGTGCTTTTCCCACATCCTGTTTCTCCAACAATCACCAGTGTCTGATAGTTCTCTACCAGATAAAGGATGTGATTTCTAAGCTAAAAGAAAAAAAGTCAGCCTTCAAATATGATTTACAGCAGTATACAAAAGAAGTTTTAATACAGAAATTAGAAGAGAGAATAGTCAGTGAAAACAGTATTGGAATATTATTTACTGGAGCTAATTTATTTATGTATTTATTTCTTAAAACACCTGATAAAAAGGATTTCCAGTTTAAAATATAATACTAATACAATAATAAAACACATCATAACAAAACAATAAAATGCAACAGAACATAAAACCAAATAAACATACAATCTCCACCAAATAGGCTACAAACTAGCACAGAGACCTGAAAACCCACTGAATTAAACATATGCCTAAAGCTATAGAACAGCCTTCCTCAACCTGGGGCGCTCCAGATGTGTTGGACTACAACTCCCAGAATGCCCCAGCCAGCTGCTGGGGCATTCTGGGAGATGCAGTCCAACACATCTGGAGCGCCCCAGGTTGAGGAAGGCTGTTCTATAGAAGGTTATGGCGTATATGGATTCGCTTAAAACTAAGTCCACTCAAAATTAATAACATGCTTTCAACTCCTAGCATTCCCCAGCCAGTCAGGACTTTTTTCCTGACTAAAAATGCAAAGGGTTGTGCCCTGAGTCACCATAAACAGAACGTCCTGAAACTGTTTTTATCAGAAGCTAATAAAAAAAAATGTACAAACTCTTCTCTTTTCTACAGATTATCATTTTGCAAATTTAAAAGGTGAAGTGGTAAAATATATAAAAGACAGATCATCTTCTCAATAATCAAAACTGAAGTATCAAAAGAAATGTATACCTTGAAAACTGGTAGCTTTTGTCTCTGTTGTTCGATGGAAAGGGAGACATAGGGATTATAGATGACTGAAACACTAGAACTTTCACCAGCACTCTGCCGCTCCTCAGAGAGGCTGACACCAGGCCCTTCAGTCCCTACATGAGCAAATAAGGAAATAAATAACTATTAATAGGATGTTGACTTTTAGACAAACACAAAGAAGGTAGGGAAATAATATTATTTGAACCAACCTCTTTAAGTTGAATTTTTCAACTTAAGTTGAAAATTTTTAATAACTTGAAAGACTATCTTTGAGGCAGAATTAGAAAAAACTGGTTTACAAAATTTGTAAAAAGATGCTTTATCTTTTCAAAAACTCACTTGCAACTGAAAATAAGCTATAAATAAGAATTTTGTCCAAACAATATGTATAATTAATCCATTGTGGACTGCTGCAGGTTACTAGCGCTACTAACAGCTGTAAGTGCTGAATCATACAATTGATGCTACAAGGATAAAAAACAAAGCCTCGTTATGGATATGCATAATTTGCAGTTTCCCGTAAGCAAGTTCATTGAGACATCCTTCAGTTTGTAGGAGGCATGCCATTAGTTACTGGCAACAAGAAAACAAATAGAGACCTCTACTCATTCCACGTTGACCGTGGGCTCATCTACACCAAGCAGGATATTGCAGAATGAAAGTGGTATGAAAGCGGTATTTAAAAGGCAGGAGCCTCACGGCTGCTTTATAGTGGTATTGAAGTGCACTGACAACTGTTGGTGCCCAGGACACAGACCATATACCGCTTTCATAGTGTTATATCCTGTGTGTAATAGGCCCCAACAGTTGTCTGTGCACTTCAATACCACTATAAAGCAGTAGTGTGGCTCCTGCTTTTTATATACAGCTTTCATTCTGGAATATCCTGCTTGTTGATGAGCTTGGTATTCATTATACATTTTTTAAACAGAATGAGCAATAATCACACAGCACAGCACAATAATCACACAGCACACAGCCTGCACGCATTTTATCTATTTATGCATTTATTTAAAGCATTTCTATACTGCCTGCCATGTAAAACATATCCAGGTGTTGTACAAGATTAAAGCCATCAGGTCAAGATGCGTCAAGAAGGACGCAGACAAGCTGGAGCGTGTCAGAGGAGGGCAACCAGGATGATCAGGGGTCTGGAAACAAAGGCCTATGAAGAAAGACTGAAAGAACTGGGCATGTTTAGCCTGGAGAAGAGAAGATGGAGGGGAGACATGATAGCACTCTTCAAATACTTAAAAGGTTGTCACACAGAGGAGGGCCAGGATCTCTTCTCGATTCTCCCAGAATGCAGGACACGGAATAACGGGCTCCAGTTAAAGGAAGCCAGATTCTAGCTGGACATCAGGAAAAACTTCCTGACTGTTAGAGCAGTATAACAATGGAATCAGTTACCTAGGGAGGTTGTGGGCTCTCCCACACTAGAGTCATTCAAGAGGCAGCTGGACAACCATTTGTCAGGGATGCTTTAGGGTGGATTCCTGCATTGAGCAGGGGGTTGGACTCAATGGCCTTGTAGGCCCCTTCCAACTCTGCTATTCTATTATTCTAGGTATGTGTGTACACACACACAAATCTGGTTCACAGCTTAGGAGCATTGCAGCTGAATTCCCAGGTCCTGTGTCAAAGCCATGGCACAGAATGATGTTTTACCTGAAGTGACAGCTACATCCACTGCTAGAAGATGACGACCTGGTACTGTCATCTGGTTGATATCTAGACTAAACTACTAAAATGCATTCTAACTGGGGCTGCCTTTGAAAAAGGTATGAAAATTCCAGGTAGCATAAAATGCTGCAACCTGGTGCTGGCACATACAGTTTGATGAGGAAACATTAGTACAGAGGTGGGGCAATAAGTAGCCCTGCAGCTGTTGCTGGACTCCAACTCCCAACAGCCTCAGCCAGTAATGGCCAGGGATAATGGAAGTTGTAATCCAAAATCCTCTGGTGGGTCAAACGGTCCCAACCTGTGTTAGCTCAAAAACAGAAAAATTGCCACAATAATGCCACATCTTTATTGTGCCAAAGATACCAGCACTCCACACACCAAATAGGTCTTAGCTGGTGGCAGAGCAGATATAACTGACAGGTCTGCTTCGTTTGGGACAATGCACAGATCATTTTCAGCTGACATTCCTCATCAGCTATACACATCTGATGCCCTATTCTACAGGGGAAAGATGATTTTAGGCTCTCATGAAGTAATTGGCCATATCCAAAATTACTCCTGCATAGGCAATAACAGCCTATTCTTTCGTCGCTTGTTCTCAGCAGTGTGCTCATTAAGAATACCTAAGAGCTACTCAAGTACAATCATCATGATAGCTTGACTCAAGCTGACAATCAGTGGCACCAAGCCAAAGTCCAAAGATGTTAAATCAAAGTAGAAGTACCTGTGGTTATGATCTCCTGACATGCAACGTTCCTGTCAGGAATGAACAGAGCATTGGTGGAAGCTAAAATCCACTCAAATTATGATTTCTATACGAATCAATTAGGGATGTGCTCTGCTTCTAATCGGACCGGAGAAGCAGGAGCGGAGCGGGGGGCTTCGCCTGCCCTTAAGGCGGAGGCGAAGAGGATTGGGGGGCCGGCGGAGCGTGGTGGAGAGGATCGAGGTGAAGGCGGATCCTTCGCCTCGATCCGGAGCTCCGCTGGAAAGGTAAGTGGGGTTTATCGGGCCCTGCCGCTGTCGCCCATGCGACGACAGCGGCAGGGGCCAGTACCCCCCCCGCCCTCCTTTCCCTTACCTGCCTCCGTCCGCGGTCCGTCGCCGTCTTCAATTGAGCCCACGGTTCCACCAGGAAGTCTGGGCCGCAAGCGGCCCAGACTTCCTGATGGAACCGCGGGCTCAATTGAAGACGGCGACGGACCGCGGACGGAGGCAGGTAAGGTCCCCCTCTCCCTTGGTCCCTTACCGGGCTCTGCCGCCGTCGCCGCATGGGCGGCGATGGCGGCAGGGCCCGGTAACCCCCCCCCGTGGGGGGGGGGGAACGGAGCTCCGATCTGGATCCGGAGCTCCGAGCGGAGCGGGCACAGGCGGAGTGGGGGCGGGGCAGAGCGGCCCGATCCAAAAATGGCGGATCTGAAAGTGAAGCGGAGTGGGGGGTCCGTGCACACCCCTATAATCAATGTCATGTGTGTATGTCAAGTTTTCATTCACAAAAATGCCTTCTCTGCTGTGGCACCCCGGCTGTGGAATGAGCTCCCTAAGGAGGTTCACCTGGCACCTACACTATATTCTTTCCGACGCCAGGTGAAGACATTTTTATTCTCTCAGCATTTTAACAGTCTATCAACTTAATTTTAACTTTGCTGTTGTAAATTTGTATTTCTGCACTGCTGCTGATTTTACTCTGGTTGTGCTTTTATACTGTTTGTTTTGTACTTTGAATGGTTTTAATTTTTGTGACCCGCCCAGAGAGCTTCGGCTATTGGGTGGTACAAAAATGCAACAAATAAATAAATACAGTGTAATACTGTGAAAAAAATAATTTCAAATGACATTTCCCACCTACGGACTTAGTGTGTCAAAAGAAGTCCTGAATGAAAACTCAGTATAACTCTCTCAACAGCAGTCAATGTGAGAAGACAATGCAAATATTGTGTAGTTGACAAAAGATATTAAAATATCGGTACTGAAACTTGTACTGCACAATACTACTAGGCTGGGGGCAAATCCTATAAATGCTAACAGCATTTATCACAACAAAGCTTTACTGACGAAATCAAATGCTACTCCACAATTTACAGGATGGGATACTCCTCATTCACCACTCCCAGATTCCACAGATAAAAGGTACTAAAATCTATGGTCTGAACTAGGTTCAGAGCCTGTTTTACAGTTTAATCCTATGTATGTCTAATCAGAAGTTAATTCCATTCAGTTCAGTGAGGTTTACTCTTAGGTAAATTGCCGCAGTCTTTGACGATCTTCTTTTAGCGATGGACAAAGGTCATCTGTCCATCCTGCTGTTATTGGACCTTTCAGCGGCCTTCGACACAGTGGATCATGAATTGTTGATTAGACGGTTGAAGACCCAGGTGGGCCTGGCTCTTGCCTGGTTCCAGTCCTACTTGGATGGAAGGGCTCAGGTGGTTACCATGGGCACCTGTACATCTACCCCCACAGCCCTCCCCTGTGGAGTTCCACAGGGTTCCATCCTCTCACCTTTCATGTTCAATGTATATGTGAGGCCACTGGCAGAGTTAATTAGAGTCCATGGGCTGAGGTACCATATGTATGCTGATGATACCCAGCTTTACATCTCGGTGGGGTCTGACCTCGGCGAGGCAGTTGCTACTCTGTCTTGGTGCCTGGCTGAGATCTGTAACTGGATGTCTAGGAGTAAACTAAAGCTTAACCCGGAGAAGACTGAGCTGATGGTGATTGGCCTAGGTCAGTGGCTGGCAGATTTCAGGCAGGAGCTCATAGATTTGCCTATTTCAGGAATTCGACCAAGGATTGTGACTGAGGCGCGGGACCTGGGTGTTATTCTTGACCAGTCCCTAACTATGTCATCACAGGTGGGGGCCGTGGTTCGGAGTTGCTTTTATCAACTCCATGTGCTCCGCCAAGTTCGCCCCTTTCTGTCAGAGGCTGACCTTACCACCGCAGTCCAGGCCCTGGTTCTTTCCAGACTGGACTATTGCAACCTGTTGTATACAGGGCTTCCCTTGAAGCAAATCCAACGCCTACAGGCTGTACAAAATGCAGCAGCCAGGTTGGTCAAGGGCCCCCCAAAGTGGTCTTCTATCACTTTGGTGCTTCAAGAGCTCCATTGGCTGCCGGTGGCTGCTAAGGTGAGCTACAAGGTTTTGTTGACCATGTATAAAGCCCTGCATTGCTTGGGTCCTGGATACCTGAGCACTCGCCTTTCTCCTGTGTCTCACCATTGGCAGACTCGCTCTCAGGAGCAGGGCGCCCTGATGGTCCCCCGCTACAAATTGGAATGTGCCGGGGCCAGGGCTTTTTCAGTGGCTGGCCCCCGGTTATGGAACAATGTGCCCCTGGAGATTAGACAGGCTCCCACTTTCAATTGCTTCAAACGCCTTTGTAAGGCGTTTTTATTTTCACAAGAGTCTGGGGAGGGGGTGGTTTAAATTGGGGTTGAGGGCTTTTAATGGTTTGAGGGTGAGGGTTTTAATGGAATTGTTTTAATGTGGGTTGAGGGTTTTAATGGAATTATTTTATATGTTATTGTAAAGCGCCTCGATGCCAGAAATGGTGAGGCGGCGCTATAAAAATGCTTTAAATAAATAAATAAATAATAAATGGGGTTAGGATTACCATGAGTTGATTCCAAAAACAATTTAACTAACACAGTGGGCTGGTTCTCATGATCACTGCAGCCTACCATGGGTTATTTAAGCCTTGGAGGTTGTGGCATGTGCCAGTTGCTATTTTGGATATTCAACCCCTGATGAAGGATTGCCATGTCGTCTGAACCCAGGCAGCAGGGTTTGTTGGAGGGCAAACCCATGGTGGGCTACAGTGACCATGCAAACCCAGTCAGTGGTAACAAACAAACAACTACACAATATGAAACGATTTTGGTTTTTTTTAGAGTTCGTTGCATCAGTGAATACAACTCAGATATTTATATCCTTTTGCAATCTGCAAACAGATGCCAGCAACAACTTGAGACTATGCTCAAATAAATATATAGTGACGGAAACAACAGCTGCAAACAATTGTTCTTGAGCTGTTATTGAGGTTACTTTTAGACCTAGAAATGAGCAATGATTTAATTTAAATAAATATTAATAGGCCTATAAAATTTCATCCCCACAGAGAAAAACTATACTAATTGTCCTTCATGCTAGGACGATCACCTCAAACACACCATGCAAATATCAAAGAGGTAATATGCAAATTGCTTAGCACTGCAGAAACACTGCTACCTCAATGTTAAGTATACTGTTTCACAAGCAGTGAGCTAACAAGAACAGGATCTAATTTCACTGCAGACTTTTTTTTGACCATGTTGCTTTTTTGCTCAAATGCAAGCTTGCCTTTATAGTTTCCAGATGACCCTAGTTTCCGGACTAGGTACAAAGGTAGCCCTATGTACAGCGCATTGCAGAAGTCGAGCCTCAAAGTTACCAGCGCGTGCACTACCATCTTTAAGTCTACCATTAGAAGTATATCAAAACAAAGAATATAATCATTTTTCATTTCATATTCTGCTGATGAAAAAGATGCAAGCTCAGCCCTCACTACATTAACTGAAATAAATTCCACTGATTTCAACATGACTTACTTCCAAGGGTGGTTCACTTACTTTGTGAACTGCCCAGAGAGCTTCGGCTATTGGGTGGTATAAAAATGTACGTAATAAATAAATAAATAAAGAAGGTAGAAGAGTTAGAAGTATGAGAGTTAAACACAAGTATGCTTAGAACTGCCACCCAACAATATAACAAAGCTTTTGATGGTTAAACTCACTGCACATTGTTTTAACTATCTATTGCTTTTAAATTATATATTGTTTTAACTTGGATCATGGTTTAATTTTTTTAAACTGTGTATATTTATTGTTTTATACTGTATGTTTTTATCCGTACGCCACCATGAGATCTTAGTGATATTAGTGCTTATCTTAGTGGATTCCTGCATTGAGCAGGGGGTTGGACTCGATGGCCTTGTAGGCCCCTTCCAACTCTGCTATTCTATGATTCTTTCTAACAGAATCCAAAAATCCAAAAACTCCAGGTATCTATTCCTGCTTTGATGGAATTGATTAACACCTTCGGTGATCTTTCTGGCTACTCAATTAATTATTATTATTGTTATTATTATTATTATTATTTATATAGCACCATCAGCGTACATGGTGCTGTACAGAGTCAAACAATAAAATAGCAAAACCTTGCCGCATAGGCTTACATTCTAATAGAATCATAATAAAACAATTAGAAGGGGAAGAGAACGCACCAAAACAGGCACAGGGTAGAGTAAAACTAACAGTATAAAAGTAAGATCAAAATCAAGTTTTAAAAGCTTTAGAAAAAAGAAAAGTTTTTAGCTGAGCTTTAAAAACTGCGATTGAACTTGTAGTTCTCAAATGTTCTGGAAGAGCGTTCCAGGCATAAGGGGCAGCGGAAGAGAATGGACGAAGCCGAGCAAGGGAAGTAGAGACCCTTGGGCAGGTGAGAAACATGGCATCAGAGGAGCGAAGAGCATGAGCGGGGCAATAGTGAGAGATGAGAGAGGAAAGATAGGAAGGAGCTAGACTGTAAATATGTTAAATAAATAAACAAACAAACAAACACAAGCTCAGAATCTCACTAAATTAAACAAACTGAGCATACTCAGGACTGAAATTTTAGCATCCAGGATAACCAAAACCCCTAAGTTAAACGTGCTGAGTTTTTGCAACTAAGACTGTACTGCCTGAATTTGCTTTCCTTTCCCCCCTCCCAATCCCCTTTCCTTTTGTGTCAAGTCTTTTAGATTGTAAGCCTGTGGGCAGGGACTGTCAAGAAATACTTTTGTAAGCTGCGTGAGAGCCTTTTTCGGCTGAATGGCGGCATAAAAATGCTTAAATAAATAAATAAATAAATAAATAAATAAAAAGTGTCTTTCAACAGTTTCTCAACCGGAAGGCAGCTCCAGTGCAGAACCCCTCACTGCACATGAAGAGCCCTCAGGGTTTGCAAATATCGAGACGTGCTCGTCTTGGCTTACACCTTCGCGCACTCAAGGACGATAAAGGTGAGCGAGTTCTGGAGCATGTGAGGAGTGTTTTCCCCTCCCCCCTCCTCTCTCTCTTCCACGCCGTTAAGGTGGGCGGCTGCCAACTCGCGTCCAGGCTGCCTTGAACTCCCCACACGCTTTAATTATTTGTTTAATGAACACCGGGGAGGTGCGCCTTGGTGATGGGGGGCTGAGGGAAGCAGCAGGTCCGGCTCTCCTCGGGCAGAGGCTCTTCCTATCCCGGACCCCGTCCCGCCCCCGCAGTCCTTCGGCGGCGTGGGCCCGACCAGAGGGAAAAAACAAGCCCTCTCACCACTGCTCCTTACTCCCGCCGCCTCCCCGGGCGCTTTTCTCCCCGCCCCAACCCAAAAGGTTCGGTCCTTACCTGGTTTCCAAAACTTCAACGGACCGACGGGCGCCGCCATCTTGGGGTGAGAGGTCAAAAGGAAGGGAAGGCGCCCTCTCCGCAGCGCGGCCGGAGGGGGCCACGTGACGGAGGGGGGCTTTCCTGATTGGCCGGCGGTTGCCATGGTTGCTTCACCCCGCCCTCCCTGCCTCCCTCAGGGTTGCCCTGTAAACTGCCCGCTTGGCGCCAAGGACGGAGCCGAGGCAGGTTCCCGCCTGATAAGAAAGCGCATGTGCGAAACGTAGAACAGGCGCCATGTTGGGTGAGATGTTAGTGGGTCCTCATACAGGTGTATTATTATTACCGTATTTCTTCGATTGTAAGGCGCACGCTAATTTCAGTACCACCAACAGGAAAAAGGCTTTGATTCTAAGAAATAATAAATGCACCCCCGATTCTAAGAGGCATCTCGTTTTTAGTGATGTTTATATGAGGGGGAAAGTGCGTCTTAGAATCGAAGAAATACGGTATTATTATTATTATTATTATTATTATTATTATTATTATTATTATTTAAGGTGACCCTATGAAAAGGAGGACAGGGCTCCTGTATCTTTAACAGTTGTATTGAAAAGGAAATTTCAGCAGGTGTCATTTGTATATATGGAGAACCTGGTGAAATTCCCTCTTCATCACCACAGTTAAAGCTGCAGGAGCTAGACTGCAGCTAGACTGTGACCAGATTTAAAAGAGGGCAGGGCTCCTGCAGCTTTAACTGTTGTGATGAAGAGGGAACAACAACAGGTTCATGAAGAATGGATCCTCATGAACCATCTTAATAGTTTTTACATGGAACACCTAAAATCAAATGTTAAGTCACACTTTACACCCTTATCTATGGAGTGCACCATAAAAATCAACATGGATCCAGCATGTTGCACCAGCTTTGATCAGAAGCAGGGTCCTCATGATTCTTGCACAGAAGCCCCACTTTGCAATCTCCCATAATACTAGAACCCAGTGGGGTCATCCCATGAAGCTGATTGGTGGGAGATTCCAGGACTTCTTCATGAAGCAAAGAGTCAAACTATGGAACTCACTACCACAAGATGTGGTGATGGCCACCAATTTGGATGGCTTTAAAAGGGGGCCTGGATAAATTACTGAACGGTATCAATGGCTGCTAGTCCTGACAGTTGTGTGCTACCTCCAGTATGATAAGCAGTAAGCCTGTATACACTAGTTGCTGGAGAACATAGGTGGGAAGATTATGTTACACCATGTCCTGCTTGTGGGTCCCTGTTCGACAGCTGGTTGGCCACTGTGTGAACAGAGTGGTGGACTAAATGGACCCTTGGTCTGATCCAACATGGTTGTTCTTATGTTCTTATGAGTGCATTAGTTGGGACACTTCCTGACTGTTATAGCAATACGACAATGGAACCACTTACCTCGGGAGGTTGTGGTCTCTCCCACACGAGAGGCCTTCAAGAGGCAGCTGGACAACCGTCTGTCAGGGATGCTTTAGGGTGGATTCCTGCATTGAGCAGGGGGTTGAACTCAATGGCCTTATAGGCCCCTTCCAACTCTACTATAGAGATAGTACATAACATATTTCTCTATGCCTTCAATAACAGCATCAGCTAAGGCTAGTGTGTCTCCTCTGAATGAATGCTTGGAGGCGGTAATGGGCTGGAGGAGGAAAAACAAACTGAAGCTGAATCCAGACCAAACAGAGGTGCTTGCTGTCAAGGGCTCTGACCTAGGTTTGGAGGTGTGTCAGCCGGTTCTGGATGGGGCAACACTCCCCCTGAAAGACTGTGTTCGCAGTTTGGGGGTGCTCCTGGATCCGTCGCTCCAAATGACAGCCCAGATAGATGCGACGGCCAGGAGTGCCTACTATCAGCTTCGGCTGATACGCCAGCTGCGCCCCTTCTTAGAGTCAGAAGACCTAAAGACAGTAGTGCACACGCTGGTAACCTCAAGGCTTGACTTCTGCAATGCGCTCTACACAGGGCTACAATTGTATCTAGTTCGGAAACTTCAACTAGTTCAAAATATGGCAGCCAGGTTGGTCACCGGTACATCTAGGGGTGAGCATATTACCCCAACATTAAAATCACTCCACTGGCTGCCAATTAGTTTCCGGGCAAAGTACAAAGTGTTGGTCATTACCTTTTAAAGCCTTAAATGGTTTGGGTCCAGGTTACATAGAATCATAGAATCATAGAATAGCAGAGTTGGAAGGGGCCTACAAGGCCATCGAGTCCAACCCCCTGCTCAATGCAGGAATCCACCCTAAAGCATCCCTGACAGATGGTTGTCCAGCTGCCTCTTGAATGCCTCTAGGGTGGGAGAGCCCACAACCTCCCTAGGTAGCTGATTCCATTGTCGCACTGCTCTAACAGTCAGGAAGTTTTTCCTGATGTCCAGCCGGAATCTGGCTTCCTTTAACTTGAGCCCGTTATTCCGTGTCCTGCACTCTGGGAGGATCGAGAAGAGATCCTGGCCCTCCTCTGTGTGACAACCTTTTAAGTATTTGAAGACTGCTATCATGTCTCCCCTCAATCTTCTCTTCTCCAGGCTAAACATGCCCAGTTCTTTCAGTCTCTCTTCATAGGGCTTTGTTTCTAGACCTCTGATCATCCTCGTTGCCCTCTTCTGAACACGCTCCAGCTTGTCTGCGTCCTTCTTGAATTGTGGAGCCCAGAACTGGACGCAATACTCTAGATGAGGCCTAACCAGGGCCGAGTAGAGAGGAACCAGTACCTCACGTGATTTGGAAGCTATACTTCTATTAATGCAGCCCAAAATAGCATTTGCCTTTCTTGCAGCCATATCGCACTGTTGGCTCATATTCAGCTTGTGATCTACAACAATTCCAAGATCTTTCTTGTTTGTAGTATTGCTGAGCCAAGTGTCCCCCATCTTGTAACTGTGCATTTGTTTTCTATTCCCTACATGTAGAACTTGGCATTTATCCCTATTAAATTTCATTCTGTGGTTTTCAGCCCAGCACTCCAGCCTATCAAGATCACTTTGAAGTTTGTTTCTGTCTTCCAGGGTATTAGCTATCCCACCCAATTTTGTGTCATCTGCAAATTTGATCAGCGTTCCCTGCACCTCCTCGTCCAAATCATTAATAAAAATGTTGAAGAGCACTGGGCCCAGGACTGAGCCCTACGGCACCCCACTTGTTGCCTCTCCCCAGTTTGAGAAGGTTCCATTGATAAGTACTCTTTGAGTCCGATTCTGTAGCCAACTGCGGATCCACCTGATAGTTGTTCCATCTAGCCCACTTTTAGCTAGTTTGTTAATCAGAATGTCATGTGGTACTTTGTCAAAAGCTTTGCTGAAGTCAAGATATATGACGTCCACAGCATTCCCACAGTCCACAAGGGAGGTTATCCTATCAAAAAATGAGATCAAATTAGTCTGACAGGATTTGTTCCTGACAAATCCATGTTGGCTTCTAGTAATCACTGCATTGATTTCAAGGTGTTTACAGATTGACTTCTTTATAATCTGCTCCAGAATTTTCTCAGGGATGGATGTCAGACTGACTGGCCTGTAGTTCCCAGGTTCCTCCTTTTTGCCCTTTTTGAAGATAGGGACAACATTAGCCCTCTTCCAGTCGTCCGGCACCTCACCTGTCTTCCATGATTTTGCAAAGATAATAGACAAAGGTTCTGAGAGTTCTTCTGCTAGCTTCTTCATTACTCTTGGATGCAGTTCATCTGGCCCTGGAGATTTAAACTCATTCAAGGAAATTAGGTGTTCTTTGACCATTTGTTTATCAATCTCAAACTGCAATCCTGCCCCCTCAACTTCTGCTTCACTTTTTCCAGGGGGATCATAGACCCGCTTTTGGGAGAAGACCGAGGCAAAGTAGGAATTGAGCACTTCAGCCTTTTCTTTGTCATCTGTTATCAATTTGGATCCATTTCAGTCGGGTTTCAGGCCCGGCTTTGGCACGGAAACAGCCTTGGTCGCCCTGTATGATGACCTATGTCGGGAGAAGGACAGGGGGAGTGTGACTTTGTTGATTCTCCTTGATCTCTCAGCGGCTTTCGATACCATCGACCATGGTATCCTTCTGGAACGTCTGGCTGAGTTGGGAGTGGGGGGCACTGCATTGCAGTGGTTCCGCTCCTACTCAGCAGGACGGCTCCAGAAGGTGGTGCTTGGGGGACATTGCTCGGCCCCGTGGACTCTTCAGTATGGAGTTCCGCAGGGATCGGTCTTGTCCCCCATGCTGTTTAACATGTACATGAAACCGTTGGGTGCGGTCATCCGGAGTTTTGGAGTGCGTTGTCATCAGTACGCTGACTACACGCAGCTCTACTGCTCCTTTTCATCCTCATCAGGTGTGGCTGTGGATGTGCTGAACCGGTGCTTGGCTGCGACAATGGACTGGATGAGGGCTAATAAACTGAAGCTCAATCCAGACAAGACTGAGATGCTGCTGGTGGGTGGTTCCTCTGATCGGATGGGGGGTGTTCAACCGGTTCTGGATGGGGTTGCACTCCCCCTGAAGGAGCAGGTTCGTAGCTTGGGGGTTCTCCTAGAACCATCTTTGTCACTTGAGGCTCAGGTGGCCTCGGTGGCACGGAGTGCTTTCTACCAACTTCGGTTGGTGGCCCAGCTACGCCCCTATCTGGACAGGGATAACCTAGCTTCAGTTGTCCATACTCTGGTAACTTCCAAATTAGATTACTGCAATGCCCTCTACATGGGGCTGCCTTTGAAGACGGTCCGGAAGCTGCAGCTTGTGCAAAATGCGGCGGCCAGATTGATAGCTGGAACAGGGAGGTTTGAGCATGTAACACCGATTCTGGCCCGCTTGCATTGGCTGCCTATATGTTTCCGAGCCCAATTCAAGGTGCTGGTCTTAACCTATAAAGCCCTACATGGCTTGGGACCACAATACCTGATGGAACGCCTCTCCCGACATGAACCTACCCGTACACTGCGCTCAACATCTAAGGTCCTCCTCCGAGTGCCTACTCCAAGGGAAGCTCGGAGGATGGCAACAAGGGAGAGGGCCTTTTCAGTGGTGGCCCCCCGACTGTGGAATGATCTCCCTGATGAGGCTCGCCTGGTGCCAACATTGTTATCTTTTCGGCGCCAGGTCAAGACTTTTCTCTTCTCCCAGGCATTTTTAACAGCATTTTAACAGCATTTAACAACGTTAAGTTTGTTTTTAATGGACCCCACAATTGTTGTTTTTAAATGGATACTGTTGTTTTTATACTGTTTTTATGTGTGTGTGTGTGTGTGTGTGTGTGTGTTTTTAAATTGTATACTTTTAATGTTTACTATTTTTAAATGTTGTAAACCGCCCAGAGAGCTTCGGCTGTGGGGCGGTATATAAATGTAATTAAATAAATAAATAAATAAAAATTTGCCATCCTAATTAAGCAGTTGAACCACCATTTCTTTCCTCTGTCTTTTACTACTCACGTATCTGAATAAAGCCTTTTTATTGCTTTTAGCATCCCTCGCTAATCTCAGCTCATTCACAGCTTTAGCCTTCCTGACGCCATTTCGGCACTTCTGCACCACTTGTCTGTACTCTTCTTTTGTAGCCTGGCCTTCCTTCCACTTCCTATATGTATCCCTTTTTGTTTTCAGTTCATCAATAAGCTTTTTGTGGAGCAACATTGGTATCCTCTGTTGTCTTCTATCTTTTCTCCTTGTTGGAACTGTTTGTAACTGTGTCTTTAAAATTTCATTTTTTAGATACTCCCACCCATCCTGCACTCCTTTTCTCATTAGGCTCCCTTGCCACGGGACCTTACTTATTATAGTTCTGAGTTTATTAAAATCAGCTTTCCTAAAATCCAGAGTACGTGTATGGCTATGCTCGACTTTTGTCTCCTTCATAATCAAGAATTCAAGTATGACGTGGTCACTTTCCCCCAGAGTTCCCGTAACTGCCACTTTATCCACTAAATCATCCCTATTGGTCAATAACAAGTCAAGGATTGCCGATCCTCTAGTTCCTTCCACCACTTTATGTAGGAGAAAGTTGTCACCCATACATGTCAGGAATTTCTTGGAAGGGCGGCTTTTGGCAGTAATGGTCTCCCAACAGATATCAGGGTAATTGAAGTCCCCCATCACTAGTACATCACACTTCCTTGAAACACTGGCAATTTGTTTCTCAAAAGTTTCGTCCTTGTCTTCTCCTTGATTGGGTGGTCGGTAGTAGACTCCGATTATCATATTATTCCTAGCCCCATTTATTTTAATCCAGACGCTCTCGACGGGGGATATGAAATCATGAGGTTCCTTGTGTTTTCTGTATTTTTGCAGTGGCCCCCCGCCCATGAGTGGTGGATCTGATTTTTGTGGTCCAGTTTGCGGAGGCAGATGGGTTCTGTGATTGGATTGTGGTTTGGGGGCATTTTCCATGTAAAAGTAATGAGGATCCCTGCCTCAGATCCTTACTTTTGTGCTGCAGCAACTCCTACGAGTGGTGGATCGCTGATTTTTGCGGTTTAGTCTGTGGAGGCAGATGTGGTCTGTGATTTTTCCGGTGGTTTTGTGGGTGTCCTCTTCAAAAATCATATGAAATCACGAGGATCCCTTTTTGATTTCTTGGATCCCTATTTTACCCAGACCACAATTAAGGTTCCTTCCCATTTAAAATAACTTTAAAACTTGTAAAAAAAATCCTCAGAGTGTGGGGTTAACGTCCTCAAGACAGCAACTTTACTGAATGATTTAAAAAGTTTCATTAAAACTAAACAAAACTGACAAGCTATTGACCATGAAAGCAAATAAAGTTGCTAGTCCTTAAGGGGAGTTTGACTCCTTTTGTTGATTTTGCTGCAGTTGACTGACTCTGCAGTCCCTTAGAGAGATTCTCTCTCTAGAACAGGCCTTCTCTGTGGTGGCACCCAGCCTTCCTCCTGCATTTCGGGAGGCGGAAAACATCTCTTTTAAATGCCTCCTGTAACCTTTTTACACAGGGTTTCCTTGGCCTTTAATGTAGCTGGTTTTACATTACCTTTTACATTTTTAATTGTATTTTATGCTTTTTAATTGTACACTGCCCACAGATTCAGCTGATGGACCGTATAAAAATGTAATGAATAAATATTAGTTTTATAATGACGTGTTAGTTTTATATGTTATATGTCATGTTATATATATTAAATGTAATTTGTGGCATTTTGTGTTTGTTGTTGCACCCCGTCTCGATCCAGAGGGAGAGGCAGTTAAGAAAGATATTATTAGTATTATTAGTATTTCAGACTTTATTAAAGATGCTCTACAGCAGTGGTTCTCAACCTGGGGCACTCCAGATGTGTTGGACTGCATCTCCCAGAATGCCCCAGCCAGCAGAGCTGGCTGGGGCATTCTGGGAGTTGTAGTCCAACACATCTGGAGCGCCCCAGGTTGAGAAAGGCTACTCTACAGCATCATAGGTAACCGTCTCCTCCAATTTTATTTTGTGAATTAGGTTGCCACCCTATCACCCTTCCCAAACTCCAGAGCTGCACTTATCAATGCCTTAATGAAGACAAAATGAGCCACCCTGACATCCATCTCCCACAACAACCCAGACGAAAACACGTTGCAAGTGAGCGACAAAATGGCGGCGCTCGGCTATATATACACATCCTGACGCACGCGCACGCGCGCCACGTTCCCCGTGTAACCCAGCCACCAGCCCCCACTTCCCCATCGCGGATTGGTCAATTGTTCGCTGGGGGAGCGGGCGGAGAGAAGCCATAGAGATAGAGAAAGGAAGAGTCGTACTAGCATTCCAACTCTGAGAAGCCTTCGGCGAGCTACACGCCGCCATTTTTGAAGTAACCGAAGCCAGGCAAATACGACAGGGCAACATAGAGATACGACGCGGGTGGGAGTTGTTGTTGTTGTTGTTAATAAATTATTATTAATAAATAATAAATAAATAATAATAAATAATAATGTTGTTATTATTATTATTATTGCCGAAGCTCTCTCCCTTTGTGCTGCTGCTCACTCAGCAAACGGAAGTGATCAACTGGGCTGTATGTCGACTCTACTTTTTTCTATCTCTGTGGTGGGAAAAGGGGGGGAAATGCCCTCTTGAATTAAAACACCTAATAAAGTTAATTGTTGTTTTCTCTTTCTTCACTCAATGACGCGAGAGACCAATTTTTTTTAAAAAATTTTTTTTAATTCTCTTCAAAAAGACGGTTTGGGCGGCATTTCCGGTCATACCTCTTTCGTCAGCCAATGGGGGGTTAGCGAGAGAGAAGCGCGGTGGAGTCGCGGAGGAAGTGACGCGTTCAGCGCGCGACGCCCTCTTTTCCGGCCGTTTCCTGAGTAAGAGCACGCGCGGGTGGCCGTTGGAGGTAGAGAGAGCGAGATGTGGGGAGGGTGAAGGAGCTTATTTAAAAAAAATTATTACAACAAGTTATGGGGGAAAGCTTGGGATTTGGGGGTGGGGAGGGCATTGGGGTCGCCACCCTCCGTTGGGGCCAGGCCTTCATCTCTCCTTATAGCCGCTTCACGTTGAAGAGTATTTCTTGATAGGGTAAGTATGGCCAGCAGTGCAGTATTAATAGCATAATAATAATAATTAGAATTAGAATCATAGAATAGCAGAGTTGGAAGGGGCCTCTAAGGCCATCTAGTCCAACCCCCTGCTCAATGCAGGAATCCACCCTAAAGTATTCCTGACAGATGGTTGTCCAGCTGCCTCTTGAATGCCTCTATTGTGGGAGAGTCCACAACCTCCCTAGGTAACTGGTTCCATTGTTGTACTGCTCTAACAGGAAGTTTTTCCTGATGTCCAGCTAGAATCTGGCTTCCTTTAACTTGAGCCCGTTATTCCGTGTCCTGCACTCTGGGAGGATCGAGAAGAGATCCTGGCCCTCCTCTGGGTGACAACCTTTTAAGTCTTTGAAGACTGCTATCATGTCTCCCCTTAGTCTTCTCTTCTCCAGGCTAAACAGGCCCAGTTCTTTCAGTCTCTCTTCATAGGGCTTTGTTTCCAGACCCCTGATCATCCTGGTTGCCCTCTTCTGAACACACTCCAGCTTCTCTGCATCCTTCTTGAATTGTGGAGCCCAGAACTGGATGCAATACTCTAGATGAGGCCTAACCAGGGCTGAATAGAGAGGAACCAGTACCTCACGTGATTTGGAAGCTATACTTCTATTAATGCAGCCCAAAATAACATTTGCCTTTCTTGCAGCCATAAAGCGCTGTTGGCTCATATTCAGCTTGCGATCTACAATAAATCTAATAATATATTTCTTACCCGCCTCTCCCTTATGGTACTTTAAAGACTTAACACATTTATTCTGGCGTAAGCTTTTGTCATCGCAGGCATGCAAAATTTGTATTTTAAATTTGCATTTCTGCACCGCTGCTGATTTTTTTATCGTGGTTGTGCTTTTATATTGTATTTTATATCATGTTTCTGTACTGTTTGTTTTACACTTTGAATGGTTTTAATTTTTGTGAACCGCCCAGAGAGCTTCGGCTATTGGGTGGTATGGAAATGCAATAAATAATAAATAACATTTGGATTACCCAAAATAGCATCACTTTATTTATTTTTTTAAAAGCTATTTTGTGTTACGATGGCTGTAGAAGATCTCTCTTTTTTCATTTTCAAGCACCTGCCTGAAATAGAAAGCATTACTGGTACATTATTTGCAGAAAATATGGGCAAAATGTCACCCAGATGTTTACCATTGCAGGAATATAGTGAGGTACAGAGAGTTACTTATTCCTACTCAAGACCTGGATTGTTTAGCTGTCGTTTTATTCTACAGATAAAATGCCAGTGTGGTGTAGCAGTTATAGTGTCAGACTGGGAGTCTGGAGATCCAAGTTCTAGTCTCCACATGGCCGCGGAAGCTCACTGTGTGACTTTGGGCCAGACATTGGCTGAGTTCAGATGACACACTAATCAACCGGGGTGGGATGGGGTGGGGGGAGGTAAGAGCAACAGAATGGGAAACAACCATTGATTAGTGTGTCGTCCAAATTCAGCCACTGATTCTCAGCCTAACGTGCCTCAAAGGTTTGTTATGAGGATAAAATGGAGAGGGGAAGATTATATCCACTGCCTTGGAGGAAAAAAGGCAGGATATAATTGCAATAAGTAGATATAAGCAGACAATCTCCATAAGGCGATACAATCTTTACAGAAATTACCGTATTTCTTCGATTCTAAGACACACTTTTCCCCCCGCATAAACATCTTTAAAAACGGGGTGCGTCTTAGAATCGCGGGTGCGTTTATTATTTCTTAGAATCAAAGCTTTTTTTCTGTTGGTGATACTGAAATTAGTGTGCGTCTTAGAATCGATGGCATCTTAGAATCGAAGAAATACGGTATTTGCAAAATTTTAGGGTGCACAACCTGACTTTCCTTGCCACAGAATTGGGGAAGGCCATGATGTGTGTCTAGCACAGAATGATTTTATTTTAAAAAAAAACTTTCAAGTTGTCAAACTTTAAAGCTAACCTCTAGCCTTTTAAACTTAATTTTAGCCTTTGTTTGACTGTGTGTCTGAGTACCACGATAATCCTTGCCTGTCTTCCTCTTCTGTCCAGCTTTCTTAGGTCTGCCCTGATGAACCTCGTGAAGCCCCTGTGTTTTCTGTGTCTGGAACAGAGCAAGAAGGGAGTAGGAGGTCTGTTAGTGGCTAGAGTACCTAACCTTCAAGGATCTTGTCTCTGACTTGAGTACACAGCTGCCAGCACCATGAGGAGAGACCAGAGCCAGCTCTTAAACAACCAGATGGCACACGTGGAGAAGGATTGGAATGACCAACTGGAGCATAAGAAAGTGGTGAGAACTGATATAGTCCAACAGAAATAGGCTTTTAAAAAGTTACGAGTGTGGGTGGGTCTTTATACAGAACATACTAGTTCTAGGTTCTCTTCCAGTCTGTTTTGTTTTTCACTGTGGTAACTAGAGCTAAGCACACAAATACTCCTCTTGAGGTGTTAGTGAGCTTGGCTGGGGGAAATCTCCCCCACCCCAAACCCTCTGCAGCTGTGTCAAATTCATTGTCCGCCTTTCCTATGGTGGGGATTGGTCCAAACAGCTGCCACAGCAACATCTGTAGATCATGGGCCTCAGAACTCTTTGTGGGCTCTGGGGACAGTTTTATCTGCAGACACGGGTACCACGCCTTCCTGCCCCTCCAAATCTGAGTATCCACATCATGGCAAGGTGACTGATAACTTCATTTTCTATGTTACTAGAGCAGGGATAGGGAATGTGTGGCCCTCTCGATGTTGATGGACTGCAGTTCCCATCAGCCCTCAACATTGACTATCCTGGCTAGGGCTGATGCAAATATCAGCCCAACAACAACTGGAGGACCACATGTGGACAACTGGAGGACCACATCCCTGTACTAGAGAGAGTGGGCACATCTGGGGCTCTCCTGACTGCTGTGTTAGGTCAGCCATCGAAATGATTTGGGGCAGTTGCCTACTTCCATTCAGTTTCCCTGCCCTCTCCTTCTTTCGCCTGCCTCTTCTGCGCTGGTGCCAACTTCCCTTTTAGTATGAGGATATAGGATCTGTGGTGTTAGCCAAGTCAGAAACACCAAGTCAGGGAACGCTTATCAAATTTGCAGATGACACAAAATTGGGTGGGATAGCGAATACCCTGGAAGACAGAAACAAACTTCAAAGTGATCTTGCTAAGCTGGAGCGCTGGGCTGAAAACCACAGAATGAAATTTAATAGGGATAAATGCCAAGTTCTACATTTAGGAAATAGAAACCAAAGGCACAGTTACAAGATGGGGGATACTTGGCTCAGCAATACTACAAACGAGAAGGATCTTGGAATTGTTGTAGATCGCAAGCTGAATATGAGCCAGCAGTGTGATATGGCTGCAAGAAAGGCAAATGCTATTTTGGGCTGCATTAATAGAAGTATAGCTTCCAAATCGCGTGAGGTACTGGTTCCTCTCTATTCGGCCCTGGTTAGGCCTCATCTAGAGTATTGCGTCCAGTTCTGGGCTTCACAATTCAAGAAGGACATAGACAAGCTGGAGCGTGTTCAGAGGAGGGCAACCAGGATGATCAGGGATCTGGAAACAAAGCCCTATGAAGAGAGACTGAAAGAACTGGGCATGTTTAGCCTGGAGAAGAGGAGATGGGAGGGGAGACATGAGAGCACTCTTCAAATACTTGAAAGGTTATCACACAGATGAAGGCCAGGATCTCTTCTCCCAGAGTGCAGGACACGGAATAACGGGCTCAAGTTAAAGGAAGCCAGATTCCAGCTGGACATCAGGAAAAACTTCCTGACTGTTAGAGCAGTACAACAATGGAATCAGTTGCCTGGTGAGGTGGTGGGCTCTCCCACACTAGAGGCCTTCAAGAGGCAGCTGGACAACCCTCTGTCAGGAATGCTTTAGGGTGGATTCCTGCATTGAGCAGGGGGTGGACTCAATGGCCTCGTAGGCCCCTTCCAACTCTGCTATTCTATGATTCTATGAATGTTTGCAGCCTCCACAGCTCAACTCAGCATTAACCAAACACTCATTCAGTGGCATGTGAATGGAACTTCACCATCCCAGATTGGCTCTTAATCCTTGGCGAGAGAATATCGGAGCCTGTATCTGCCTCTGTGGCTAGAACCGCATGAATACATGAAGCTGCCATATACAGAATCTGATCCTTGGTCCATTTAGCCTGGTCTTGTACGGCAGAGGCTCTCCAAGGCTGCAGGTAGAGCGTTTGCCCATCTGTTGCCTGATTCTTTTACCTAGAGATGTCAGGGATTCAGTTATGGGATCTAAAGGTAGTGACCTTCACGGTTGAGTATGGATTTTATTTCAGTTCTCCCTGTTTCTTAATATGACGCTCTAATCTGTATACTATTGGAGTTTAACTTTACTCCTTAAACTTTAGAAATGGAAGTCACATCATGCTGTTTTGAGATGGAACATGTTTTTTTACCCCGTGATGATAGCATGCCTTTTCCATACTAAGCTTATTCACCAACAGGGCCTAGAATCAACCAAGCAGTTCAGCCCTACTTGAAAAGTACCTGTGGTGTTAACGCTTGGGAATCGATGCTCCCTCCATCTGATCCAGGCCACTTTGGACTATTCCATCTAGAAGAACTTCATTTTAGCATCATAGTCTTACTAGACCGGGTTTCTCCTAGGTAAGTGGCTCGGTCAGCCCATCCTTAGCCTTTTGGCCTGCACTTTGTCCTGAACTTGGGTTCTCACAGAAATCCATAACAGCCGGCTGCTTTGAAATATTCTGTTCCAGATCAGATTCTGTTGCTGCCTTTATTTAGCATCGGAGGTGTGCTGGACACTGTACAGGATGCAAAAGTGACATACCCTATTTCTTCGATTCTAAGACGCACTCCCCCCCCCCCCTATAAACATCTCTAAAAATGGGGTGCGTCTTAGAATCGCGGGTGTGTCTTAGGTTTTTTTTTTTTCTGTTGGTGGTACTGAAATTTGTGTACGTCTTACAATCGATGGCGTCTTACAATCGATCCTCCCAGAGCACAGGACACGGAATAACGGGCTCAAGTTAAAGGAAGCCAGATTCCAGCTGGGCATCAGGAAAAACTTCCTGACCGCTAGAGCAGTACGACAATGGAACCAGTGACCTAGGGAGGTGGTGGGCGCTCCCACACTAGAGACCTTCAAGAGGCAGCTGAGCAACCCTCTGTCAGGGATGCTTTAGGGTGGATTCCTGCATTGAGCAGGGGGTTGGACTCGATGGCCTTGTAGGCCCCTTCCAACTCTGCCATTCTATGATTCTATGAAATACAGTATTTCCTTCCCAAGTCATTTGTCATCTAAGATTGAGGGGCTGGATGAGGTTTCAGGAAGGAACAATCAATAATGGGTTAGGGCAGCCTTCTCCACCTCATGCCCTCCAGATGTTTTGGGCTTCCAACTCCCATCAGCCCCAGCCAGCATGGCATGCTGGGAATTGTAGTCCCAAAAAAATCTGGAGGGCACAAGCTTGGGGAAGGCTGGATGGGTTGCAGGAAGTGCAGTTGAAGTGACAGCGTGGTGTTGCAGAGTGTTTTGTTTTGTATTTAGAACTTGTAGATAGGAAATTGCGTAAGAGACAGCTTAAGGCGAAGTGGGCAGCTTGGTAAACACTGTTAAGTTTAAGAAAGGAAAAGGCTTGCGTAGTCATTAAAATTGTGTGTGTGGCTATTTCAAAGCTAAGCAGAGAAAGACTATCTGTGAGCAATGACCTTGAGATAGAAGCTGTACTGGGAACCTTGCCAGGATTCTCTAAGATATCGTGGTGTTAATGATATGAATATATACCAAAGATCCTTGAGGCTGGGTTAGCCTAATCACAGCTGTATGTAATATAGATAAGAACTGTGTGTATATGTATATGTGTATAGCTTTTGTCACTCTGCACAATGACGCGGAACTGTTAAGAAGTCTGAAGCTAATAAACTTACTCTGCTAAGTAAGACCTGCATTGTGCGCTGTGTTTCTGAGCACAAACAGGATTCCCAAGGAAAAGTTCTGATTCCAACATGGGAGAGTGATATCAAGAGAGATGAACTTAGGCTGGGCAGAGAGTGTAAGAAGGGGGAAGAGATAGGAGGCACAGCCTGAAGTGAGGACTTAGACATAAGGCATAGAGTGTTGAACTGGAAATGGAGGAAGTGAGCAGGGATTTACTCTTCGGCACCATCTCTCCTGTTCCGTGGCCCCCTTTTCCCTCTCTTCAAACAAGTGCTCGTTTCTTCTCTTTCAGAAGGTGAATTTCCACCAGACCCAGGGGTACCAGAAGATGGCACTGGACTGAGATGGCACATGGGGACTTGGTGCGTCAAGTCTTTTGCTTGCCTTAAATGGCTCACCCTTCCCCCTTTGTGGCCTCTGTACCGGTGAGTGACAAGGAAGGGCTGGGTGGTCTTGTTTGATTGCTTCCAAGTTTGCTGAGCATGGTGGCAAAGTGTCGGTGTCTGGCCCAACAAGTTAAGGGGAGCTGGAACATCAGTGTATGATTTAGCAGCTTTCTGGGCCCATCTCAGGACCCATTAATACAAGGGGTCCCCGCCCGGTCCCCCTTTGCACACATCATCGTTAACAAGAAATGTATTTCAAGAGTCACGTTTGGCATAATGTGCAAGATCTAAACAATAACCACCACTTCAGGAAGGATGTGTGTTTCAGACCAAGTTGTAAATACCACACCCTGACGTTCGGGCGACCCGCAAGAGCCAGTTTGCTTCATGTCGCTAGGTCAAAGATCCTGGTTGCAGGTGTGTAGCAGGAGCTGTTTATTGCAGCATGGCCCAGCTGCCTCTGTTCACCTGGAACTGGGGCGCCCGCCAGATGTTTGGACTACACCTTTCATCAGCCCCAACCAGCATGGCAATGGACAGAGATTATGGGAATTGTCACCCGAAACATCTGGCGGGCACTGGGTTGCCTTCCCCTGCCCTCATGCAGCCTTGTCAAATTCGGTGCTCACCTGTCCTGTGGTGGGGACCGGCCCTGTGGCTGCCACAAAAAACTTGTAGTTCATGGGCCCCAGGTCTATGCCGTTGGACCTGGGGATAAAAGCATGCTACAGATAATGCTTAGATGACTAGAGGCTCAGCTACACCAAGCAAGATATTCCACAATGAAAGTGGTATATAAAAGGCAGGAGCCACACTGCTGCTTTATAGCAGTATTGAAGTGCATTGACAACTGTTGGGGCACATTTTTTATTTATTTATTTATTTAAGGATTTTTATGCTGCCATTCAGCCAAAAAAGGCTCTCACGGCGGCTTACAAAAGTATTTCTTGACAGTCCCTGCCCACAGGCTTACAATCTAAAAGACATGACACAAAAGGAAAGGGGATTGGGAGGGAGGAGGAGGAGGAGGGGGAAAAGGAAAGCAAATTCAGGCACTACAATCTTAGTTGGAAAGTTCAGCAGTTAACACATAACATTGACACATACCATATACTGCTTTCATACCACTATATCCTGCTTGGTGTAGATCCTGCCTTTTATATACCGCTTTCATACTGCTTTCATAGTGGAATATCCTGCTTGGTGTAGATGAGACCTAAGACTAAAGAGACAGCCTTGTTCTGCCCATTCAGCCCTGGTTAGGCCTCATCTAGAGTATTGCGCCCAGTTGTGGGCTCCACAATTCAAGAAGGACGCAGACAAGCTGGAGCGTGTTCAGAGGAGGGCAACCAGGATGATCAGGGGTCTGGAAGCAAAGCCGTATGAAAAGAGACTGAAAGAACCGGGCATGCAGGGCCCTATATATGCTGATGATTAGTCAGCGGTTTCAGACTTTATTTGAGAACACGTCTTTCAAATACTGATATTTTTGATTAGGCATTCACCATTGGGAGTATTTTACTTTGTACAAGCCATTCTTTTGAAACGAATAAAGAATATATAGGATTAACACTTTTTTTCCTTTTTGTAACAGGTTTGGAAGACTATATATTTTAATTCGAAAGCTCCAGTATCTCAAAGCTTCATGGAAGCAGAAACCTTTGAATGAATGACCCCCTGTGAATATATGCTGCAGTCCAGGAAATGGCCTTGTGAAACCACCACGAAGGAAGACAGCAGAAGAACACATGGAGCAGCTGTCATTGAATTAAACGTCTTGGAACTGTGGCTTGTATATTATTGTCTCAGCAGGTGTCATGGGATGAAGCTGATTAAAAAAAAAAACTGTTGGAAACTTAAATTTGCTAGTATTATTTAAAAGGCTGATACTATTTTTTTTATTATTAAAAATGTCTTTCAGCTTTTATGTTGTGTTTTATTAAAGTAAGTTGACCAGAGGCATTTGTGGGACCAGCCAGGCTTTGCTGAACACCAGAAAGAAAAGCACTGTACTAAATCACAGCATGCATAGGAGAAAAACATTCCAAAGGCGCCTTTGAAGTTCAGGCAATGCATTCTGAGCCACTGCTTTTTGTCAAGAGTCTTTCCCGACTCCTTTAATCAAAGAAGCATTACCTTTCCTTGCAGTACAGTTTGACCCTTGGGTTATACCCACCGAGTGAGATAAGACCGCTTCTAAGCACTCTTGACAAAGCAGAGTATGACCTTAAGCCTGTGGGAGGAAATTGTACCCAAGTGCTGGAAAAACTGCACATCAGGCAGAAAACCAGATGGAGTTGGAAAAAGGGGGTTTGGGCAAGGTGGATAAAGTAGGCTAAACTTGTTCTGAGTTATGGCTACATCAGGGCTCCTTTTGTGCTAGGATTTGTGGTTAGAGGAGAGAGGAGGGTGTGCTGTGGTAGATCACAAAGGTTTCCCTCCTACACAGCTCTCCTGTCTAGTTCGGTGGTTAGGATGTTGCTTCGTAATGCAGGAAGGATGAGTTTGAGTACCCCTACCTCTCCATCTGGAGTCAATCATTGCAAGATCCTCAAATATGGGTTTTGCATAATGGAGGCCAATGTGTCCTTTCCCCCCTAAGCACGTTTTTATTTTAGAGAGGCGCCAAGATTCCCTGAATAAGGCAAGAAATGTAAAAAGCAAAGGTAGCTGTGCTGGCCATAAGAAAAATTCCAAAATCCACATTTGTGTAATAACTTTATTAGGACAAAGAAAAGATCACAACAAATGTTAACTGTTTTGATATCTCCAGATATCTTCAAGAGGCAAGATGTTACAAAATGCAGGTTGTACCTGACTCAGCAGAGTGATTTTCTTAGCTAATCAGTTGAGGGTGCTATAGCATTTTAATGTTTCAGCCCTTCACTGGAAACCAATGTATTATATTAATTTGGATTCCGCCTTTTGTCCAATACTGGGCCTCAAGGCAGCCTTACAAAATTTAAAACATACACATTTTAAAACCTATGAAAAGAAATATACAGAAGTTAAAAATATGTTACAATATTAAAACATTAAACATTTAAAATACATCGACGGAGGCCCAGATTATTTGCCAAAGGCCTGCCGGAACGAAGTGAATTGTAAAATAAATTGATGAAGGTCTTGTTTTTCTTCAAGCCCCGTCTGAATTTCTAACCTTCAGTTGTGTCATCTCAGCCCCATCTTATTTAATGTTCTATTTCTATTGCTGTTTGATGCTTTCCTCTCCAGGATGACTTTTCATCATTGAACCCTGCCTGTTCTTTCCATATCACAGGGATTGTACTCTCTCTAGGCAGGGAATAGGTTATATCTAAATTCTGTGTATTGCCTAGGACACCATTTATGATATAAATGCTTTTTACTACCCTTTTCTGTAGTGGTAATACGCTACAGCAAAGGTTTCTGTAGCGTATTACCAATACAGGAAAGATTTCAGCACTCAGCCAATTGAAAAGATGGGGCACTAGGCCCAATTGAGAGTGCTATATATTATTATTTATTATTTATTTATATACCACCATCAGTGTATCATCAGACTCAACACACAGCCATAGCCTGTGGCAGAACTGGTGGGGAAATACATTGTTTTGGGTGTATATTTGTATTCTTTGTATATATGTATTCTTGGAGATGCTGGGTACATTTGTGAATGTTACCATCAATGGGGTTAAAATGAGGGTTCACAAATTGGCCTGCATGAAAACATCCAAATGTTTATATATCCTATCTCTGCTGAAACTTAAATTGTTGATGGTTTCCTAGCATTTCCGGGTCCCTTTAACCTAGAAGCTTCACACGACATTTCTTCATCTTTGGTGTAAAGAGTCAAACTCAGAAGAAACCCAGGCCATTGCTAGCCGAGGCGTTAGCGTGGTGTGAGGCCCGGTCTCCTTCCTGTGCATCCAGATGACGCACAGGGGATTCCGGGGTCAAGCCGGGCTAAGACCTCCCTTAACCTGGGATAAGCGGATTCGCTTATGGCCCGGCTTTTCCGCAGCCCCGGGCTGAGGCCGGGGCTGCGGAAAGTCTAGCGACTTCCGTGGCTTTTCCCGGCTGCTCGCTTACTCATGAGTAGCTGGGAGAAGCCACGGACTGGGCACAGCACTCCATAGGAGCACTGTGCCCATCGGGCCAGGGGGGGGATCATGGGGGGGGATCATGGGGGCCAGGGGAAAGACCGACCCGGCAGGAGAGGGAGGGAGAAGAACGGGCATCGGGGGCGGGGGAAGAACGGGCATCGGGGATGGGGTGGGGGAAGAAGAACGGGCACGGGCGACGGGGGAAGAAGAATGGGCACGGGGACAGCCATGGTGGACGGGCGGGGAGGATGGAGACAGGCCTGGCGGACAGGGGGAGGACGAGCGAGCGGGCAGGGGGGGATCAAACATTGGGGTGGAAATCAGGGGGAGCTGGGGACCCTTTATTTTTTAAAAAAAAACACCATACCTGTTCCGGCGGTGCGCTCCTGTGCACATGGCCCTTTAAGGGGCGAAAACCCGGAGCACGCGACGGGGCCGTGTTTACATCTGGAAAAGGGCGACGGCGTGCGCCAGCTGTAGCGCGCCGTCGCCCCTCCTCCCAGTCGGATTTTCTGGTAGGTCTAGCAAGGCCCCGCAGCTTCAGGGAAAATGCAGGGGCAAAGAGTTCAGTCATTTGCATTTTGACCGCATTTCTAAATCAGAGAGAGAGATGTGCAGGTCTTTCTCCCATTTCCCATCATGGACTGTTAGCTGGAGACAAAATGAAATCCTAAGCAGATCTCTTTGCCAAAGTCCTTTCCAGGGCAGGCGCAGCAGTATTTCCAGGAGTAACCTTGCTATGCTCTTTTCTCAGAAGAAAGCACACCAGGAAGGAGATGGCTACAATCTTAATCAAGAAAAATCCAATCCAGAGACCAAGGCTGGAAAATTCCAAGTGCCATCGAACTGTTGGGAAAAGAGAGCAGATCAGCTAATGTGGTTCACCATTCGCAATTAAAGTGCCCCCTGCCCCCGCTCCAGAAACCTTTTAATCCCCACCCCCCGTATCTTAAAGCGGGTGTTCCCCAAAGAGATGCCCGGGGAGGAATGCAGGGAGGGGGGGAGCAACCGGGAATGAAAGTGGGGGTAGAGGAAAGAAAGCGGGTGGAGGGGAGAAAGAAAACAAGTTTATGTAGGGTGACCCTATGAAAAGGAGGACCGGGCTCCTGTATCTTTAACAGTTGCATAGAAAAGGGAATTTCAGCAGGTGTCAATTGTATATATGGGGATCCTGGTGAAATTCCCTCTTTATCACAACATTTCAAGCTGCAGGAGCTATAGTAGAGTGACCAGATTTAAAAGAGGGCAGGGCTCCTGCAGCTTTAACTATTGTGATGAAGAGGGAATTTCACCAGGTGCTGCATGCATACAAATGACACCTGCTGAAATTCCCTTTTCAATACAACTGTTAAAGATACAGGAGCCCTGTCCTCCTTTTCATAGGGTCACCATAGTTTACTGGGAGTGTAGGAGTGACTGGGGCAGGGTGGTGGGGCAGAGTGACCTGGGGGAATGAAAGGAAGAGGCCAGACCAACTGGGAGGAAAAAGCAGGGTTGCACAGGGTTAGGAAACAAATAAGTGAATGAATTGGGTGCCAGTGAGAGGCACACGCATGCACACACAGACGAAAGTCAGTTCCAGGATTGGATAGATGAATAGATACCAATTTGGAAATATTAACTATAATTAGAAATACAGTCCCTCTCACTATGCAGAAGACGGACCAGGTGACCTGTATGCCCACTTGCTCAGTCCGCTATACAGGTACTAACTGTGGATGGGCAAATTGAAGGTGCTGTTGTTCTAGTTTCTTTGTTTTTTACGTGGATAAACAGCCTTTCAAACAGAGGCCTTGGATCAGTATTATTATTATTATTATTATTATTATTATTATTATTATTATTCGTGTTAGGGTGGTGCCGGCAGGATCAGTGATTTTTACTGTTCAAACTGTAATGGCCGATGACAGCAAGAGCTGATCCAGTTGTTGCAGCCCAACTTCAAACCAACCCAAGAGGCAAAGGAGGAAAGGCAAGGAAAAGGAACGGAACGCTGGAAACGAACCTGATCATCTCTACACCCAGATACAATTGGGCCTGGTGATGCTGCCTAGTAGTTAAGCCAGAAGTGGGAAACCTTTTAAAAGTCATGAGCCGTGTTATGTTGGAGAAAAGTGGTTGGGGTGGGCTTGAGTCCAAAGACAAAAACTGGGCAGGAATACCCTCCTCCCTTTCTGCCACCCTGTTTTCTCTCCCTAGAATCATAGAATAGAGTTGGAAGGGGCCTACAAGGCCATCGAGTCCAACCCCATGCTCAATGCAGGAATCCACCCTAAAGCATCCCTAACAGATGGTTGTCCAGCTGCCTCTTGAAGGCCTCTAGTGTGGGAGAGCCCACAACCTCCCTAGGTAACTGGTTCCATTGTCGTACTGCTCTAACAATCAGGAAGTTTTTCCTGATGTCCAGCTGGAATCTGGCTTCCTTTAACTTGAGCCCGTTATTCCGTGTCCCGCACTCTGGGAGGATCGAGAAGAGATGCTGGCCCTCCTTTGTGTGACAACCTTTTAAGTATTTGAAGAGTGCTCTCATGTCTCCCCTCCATCTTCTCTTCTCCAGGCTAAACATGCCCAGTTCTTTCCATCTCTCTTCATAGGGCTTTGTTTCCAGACCCCCTGATCATCCTGGTTGCCCTCTTCTGAACACGCTCCAGCTTGTCTGCGTCCTTCTTGAATTGTGGAGCCCAGAACTGGAAGCTGTCTACCCTTCATCATCCATTCATCCTCTCTCATATACACACCCATCCATACAGTGGTCCTACTAAGGCTGGACACTGGGGCCAACATCCAGAGCCCTGCAACCCAGCCAGGCCTCAAATGACCTCCCAGCTGCAGGTGGTGGGGCCAGTGGCAAACAGGCCCTGCGTCTCCACCTGGGCCCTGGCTACATCCTTTTCTTATTATTACTAAAAGTATTTTATAGTCCGGGCAGCCAGACATACATGATTCCAGATGCTCATTTTATTAATTTCACTTTATCCTTTTCTCTACCACAAAATGCCGCTTATTCCCAAGTCAAGGTGTTTAGCCTCAGGGCAGTGGAAGCAAAGGCCCTTTTATCCCTGTCATGATGGTGCTATGATTTAAGTGCGTTGGAAATGCAAAGTGTATTTGCTTTTTAGCAAGATTAATCAGCAGGGGTTTCTCCCCTGTAACATATCAGGAACGAAGTAGCAGTTTTAAAGCATGATGGGGTGGGGGTGGGGTGTAGAATAGGGTCAGGGTTGTGTGCTATGCAGAATGCAAGAAAACATTACTGGCAGCAGGGCCGGTGCCAGACTATTTTGCGCCCTAGGCAGGTACGCCTGCCCCTCCCCCCCAGCATTCTGGCTTCGCTTCGGCTGGGCGCCCACCCAGCCGAAGCGAAGCCAGGACCCTGGGGTGGGGTGGGGCCAGCAGGCGGGCAACTTCGGAAAGGCATGCCGCGCCGGAAGCTGCTCTGGGAGAGCAATTTCCGGGCGTGCCGTTCCGAAGCCGCCCCCCGTCCCAGCATTCTGGCTTCGCTTCGGCTGGGTGCGCACCCAGCCGAAGCGAAGCCAGGATGCTGGGGTGGGGATGGGGGCGGGCGTGGCTTCACTTTGGCTGAGTGGGCGCCCAGCCGAAGCAAAGCCAGGATGTTGGGGTGGGCGGGCGGCTTTGGAACGGTGCGCCCGGAAGCCGCCCTCTCAGAGCCGCTGTGGGAGAGCGGCTTCCGGGTGCGGCGTTCAGCGCACCCCCTTACTTTGGCGCTCTAGGCGGCCGCATGAGTGGCCTCTATGGAAGCGCCGGCCCTGACTGGCAGGCACTTATTCCCGCCCTAGGTAAACCTGACCTGTGAGAGCAAACGCTAGTACAGGGCGAGGCGGGGGGTAGGAGGAGTCCCACCGCAGGGCAACCTAGGAGGCAGTCAGCACAGGGGGTTAGGTGGGGCTCTGAAGGCAGCCTGCCCAGGGTCTCCAGAAATCTGGAGCTGTGGGGGTCTGAGCTGATGGGGAACAACAAAGGAACAATATTCTCCACTAGTTCCCACCACTCACCTTCTGTCACAAGCACCTTAGTTCCAGGCCCACATTCCTCATCAGTGTCATCGTTATGTCTTAACTTCTGCTTCACGCAGTAATAAGTCCCAGTATCCTCAAGAGAAACGTTACGGATGAGGATGGTGAAATCCGTGCTGGAGCCTTGGTATTCCCTCATCACTCTCTCAAACTTTCCAACATCTGCATAGATGAGCTTCCGACTGGGACCTTCCCCCAAGAACCACTTCACAGGTCCTGGGCGACCTCCACCGGTCACCGTACACTTCAGTCTAAGGGTCCCTCCTGCTGTTACTGAGGCATCCTGTGGCTGGACCACTTTTACCCCTTGGTCCTCAGCACCTGAAAAGACAAACGCCAACCTGCTGTTACAGCTCCTCCAAGCATCCTCTGTTGCGTTTGGGTTCAACAGTGGTCAACAAACAGCGGTGCATGCTCTGGGTGCAACGCACCTAGTGTCAAAAGGAAAAGAAAGGGGGAATCGATAGAGGGAGGACCTCTAAGCTTCCTAGACTGTCCTCTCATCTGTGCTGCCCTTCCTTCTCTTGCTGACCTCGCTTCCTGTTTCCACCTTCTTCATGTTCATAGAATCATAGCATAGCAGAGTTGGAAGGGGCCTACAAGGCCATCGAGTCCAACCCCCTGCTCAGTGCAGGAATCCACCCTAAAGCATCCCTGACAGACGGTTGTCCAGCTGCCTCTTGAAGGCCTCTAGTGTGGGAGAGCCCACCACCTCCCTAGGTCACTGGTTCCATTGTCGTACTGCTCTAACAGTCAGGAAGTTTTTCCTGATGTCAAGCTGGAATCTGGCTTCCTTTAACTTGAGCCCGTTATTCCGTGTCCTGCACTCTGGGAGGATCGAGAAGAGATCCTGGCCCTCCTCTGTGTGACAACCTTTTAAGTCTTTGAAGAGTGCTCTCATGTCTCCCCTCAATCTTCTCTTCTCCAGGCTAAACATGCCCAGTTCTTTCAGTCTCTCTTCATAGGGCTTTGTTTCCAGACCCCTGATCATCCTGGTTGCCCTCCTCTGTACATGCTCCAGCTTGTCTGCGTCCTTCTTGAATTGTGGAACCCAGAACTGGACGCAATACTCTAGATGAGGCCTAACCAGGGCCGAATAGAGAGGAACCAGTACCTCACGCAATTTGGAAGCTATACTTCTATTAATGCAGCCCAAAATAGCATTGGCCTTTCTTGCAGCCATATCGCACTGTTGGCTCATATTCAGCCTGCGATCTACAATAATTCCAAGATCCTTCTCGTTTGTAGTATTGCTGAGCCAAGTATCCCCCATCTTGTAACTGTGCCTTTGGTTTCTATCTCCTAAATGTAGAACTTGACATTTATCCCTATTAAATTTCATCCTGTTGTTTTCATCCCAGCATTCCAGCCTATCAAGATCACTTTGAAGTTTGTTTCTGTCTTCCAGGGTATTCGCTATCCCACCCAATTTTGTGTCATCTGCAAATTTGATAAGTGTTCCCTGCACCTCCTCGTCCAAATCATTAATAAAAATGTTGAAGAGCCCTGGGCCCAGGACTGAGCCCTGCGGTACCCCACTCGTTGCCTCTCCCAAGTTTGAGAAGTTTCTTGCCTCTCAAGTGAGAAGACGTCCCTTTGGGTCTCGCTCCATCTTGAGATGGGGGCCCTGCCATCCAACATGTATATCCTGCAATATTCCTTTGGCCCAGAGTCTCCAGTGTGATTTCTCGAGGGTAAAGCGTGCTCCTTCAGCCAGGATTTCACATAGCTTGGCCTTGTCAGGTTCTTGCTATCCTGTTAGCACATTCCTCCCTGAATGGGGCCATGTTGAAAATAATCACGTAAAAGGTTGAAGGCCATTTCCAGATCAGTGACAAATGTGAAATTAAAGCACCGCTTTCCACACCTCGATGCACCTGTACTGAAGACCCTGAATAATACATCCTGAATCTCGATTCACAAAGGTTTCCGGGACATGGCGCATGACCAGACTGAACACTGTTTACCTTTCCCTTCACCCCATTCATTTGCTGCAGCTTTTGGAGTTAATTCAGTTGCCTCTCCATGGGGTGGGAAATTGTGTAAGAAAGTAGTGTTTGAACAAAACAAGCCTGAATACAGCGAAATTTAAGGACGGCTAAATTTCTAAAAATCAGGGGATGAACCAATGTTTCAACCTTGGTATTCCTAAAGCCCTACTTAGGACCTCTCATGGTGTTGAGATTTATCTTTTTATCTATAAAAATGACAGCGTATTTTTATATATATATATATATATATATATATATATATATATATATATGTATAAACCTCAAATTTTAAAAGAATTCCTAAAAATCAGGGGATGGACCAATATGCTTCAAACTTGGCAGAGATGAAGCCCTACTGAAGCCAATTTTCATGTCTGTCTGTGCTTGAGAAAGGGTCCGAATCAATCCAAATCAATTCGGACCATGCCGATTCATTTCAGACTGATTCGGACCTGTTTTGATTCACTTCAGATCTGTTTCAAAGCCCTCCGAGTCACCCTGATTCACCTCAGATTCGGGATTCGTATCCAAAGCGATGCAGAGCCCTAATTGAAATTATCTAACCGGATAGCTACTAGCAGGTTAAAATGCAACCCCATACTTAGAAGGAAGCACCATTGAGTTCAGTGGGGCTTACTCCCGGGGAAGTGTGATTCGGGCCCCCAACCCCAAACTCAGTAAATGTTTGGGGATGTACTGATGGATCAACATGATGGAGCCTGTTTTCACTAGAGCTGTGAGCAAGCGGCCTCTCAAAATTCTCCACCCTATTTGTGGGTAAAGAAATTGGAGGGGCAATTTCACTGAATTTCTCCAGAGGGAGGAGAAATTCTCCAACAGTTTCACACAGGTAGGTGCCACCATTGCCAAGGGTTGCAGAACAGCTTCTTTTTGAAAGGGGCTTTCATTTTTCTACCTTATTCACTGGGCATTCTATAATTTATTTTGAAGGTGCGTTGGTGCTGTTTTTTCTTTTCTTTAACTAAACACTGTGAGGTGGCTGAGGGTACTAGGGCTGTGCACAGGGGCCCCGAACCTCCCCCGATCTGCTCCAGAACTGGATCCGGAGCGAGATCCAGAGGTCCAGATTGATATTCAGCACCCATTTTGCCCCCACTTCCCCACTTACTTGCCTCCGCGGCAGACAGCGGAGGCAGGTAAGTGGGGAAAGGGGAACAAAACGGGGGCTGAATAAGCCCCCTCCCCCCTTACTGGCTCCACTGTCCTCTGCCGCACAGACCTTGGTGGACGCTGGAACCAGGTAAGCTCCCCTCTCCCCAGGTAAGCCCCCCTCCCCCCTTACCTGGCTCCGCTGCTGTTGCTGCATGGACTGCAGTGGCGGCAGCGGAGCCAGGTAAGTCCCCTCTCCCACTTACCTGGGTCCATCACGGTCCAGGCGGCAGCTTCAACTGACGCTGGGGCCTAAGGCCGGAAACAGGTTGCACCCGGATCGAGATGGACCCAGTTAAGTCCCCCTCCCCCAGGTAAGCCCCCTCCCCCTTACCTGGCTCCGTTACTGCACGGACTGTGGTAGTGGTGGCAGAGCCAGGTAAGCCCCCTCCCCCCAGGTAAGCCCCCTCCCCCCTCCCCCACTTACCTGGCTCCGTCGCAGTCCGTGTAGCAGCTTCAACTGACGCCACAGCCTGTTTCCGGCCATAGGCCTTGGCGTCAGTTGAAGCCGCCGCCCAGACTGCAATGGACCCAGGTAATCCCCCTCCCCCCTTACCTGGCTCCGAAGCTTCAGCTCGGTCTGAACCGCTTCGGACTGGTCCGAACCACTTCAGGCCGATCTGGACCTCCCCTTATCCTCTCCGGAACCGGGCTTCGGAGGTCCGGGTTGGCCCACTCCGCTTTGGATCCGGGGATCCGTGACGGAGCGGAGCACACCCGTAGAGGGTACTGACTATATTTTTCTTCCTATTACACATCTCACGATTGGTCTACAGTCTCCCAGGCTGTCTGCACTCGCTGATCTGAAATGGCCCTACGGGAGGAATAAATCCATGATGTCTTTCCCTGGGCAGGAAGTGTAGAAATCTAAGGAGGCTGCAAGCTGTCAGAGAAGTGATTGTACAATGAATGTCAGGACACACACACACACCTCGGCCATCTCATAAGTAAAAAAACCCACAAGAACTCAGAACCAAACCTGTGAAAATTTCTCCTAAATTTCTTCTCCTTTGAATTTCTTTTTGAAAGCAATTCCTTTTCGATCAAATTGAATGAGAATGGTCGAAATTCTCATGGGAGAAACTTTAGGCACAGTACTAGATTTCACAGAGTAGCCCAGAAAGCAAAAGAAGGTGCTACAGAAACATCCAGAAGCATTTAAGCTCTTCTCGATCCTCCCAGAGTACAGGACATGGAATAATGGGCTCAAGTGACAGGAAGCCAGATTCCAGCTGGACATCAGGAAAAACGTCCTGACTGTTAGAGCGGTACGACAATGGAACCAGTTCCCTAGGGAGGTTGTGGGCTCTCCCACACTAGAGGCCTTCAAGAGGCAGCTGGACAACCATTTGTCAGGGATGCTTTAGGGTTGATTCCTGCATTGAGCAGAGGGTTGGACTCGATGGCCTTGTAGTCCCCTTCCAACTCTGCTATTCTATGATTCTATGATAGCACTCTTGAAATACTTGAAAGGTTGTCACACAGAGGAGGGCCAGGATCGCTTCTCGATCATCCCACAGTGCAGGACATAGAATAACAGGCTCAAGTTACAGGTAGCCAGATTCCGGCTGGACATCAGGAAAAATGTCCTGACTGTTAGAGCGGTACGACAATGGAACCAGTTACCTAGGGAGGTGGTGGGCTCTCCCACACTAGAGGCCTTCAAGAGGCAGCTGGACAACCATCTGTCAGGGATGCTTTAAGGTAGATTCCTGCAACGAGCAGAGGTTTGGACTCGATGGCTTTGTAGGCCCCTTCCAACTCTTCTATTCTATGATTCTATGACTTTGCAAGGTTCTTCAGCCCCCCCCCCCCCCACCTGTGTTTTGTCTAGTTAGCAACCAGGCTAAGACGGGAAGTTCCTCCCCCCATCCCATAAGGGCTTTTCCTGCACTTACCAACCACAGAGACCACCGTGCCCTTCCCAGAGGCTTCTTCCGTCTCCCCTGTGGCTCTTGCTCTGTACTTCACACAGTAATACATCCCGGCATCCTCTGGCTGCATGTCTCTGATGCTGATGGTGAAGTCTGCGTCCGATTCTGGGGAAACCCTGCTCACCCGGGGAGGAAAAGACTCATTTTGACTATAAACGGGTCGCTGCTGTCTGTCTGAGCCCTTGTGCCATCTCACGCCTCCTGGTGGATCAGTCCCTTTCAGTTTGCAAGTCAGAGTGACGGTCTGTCCTAACGACACTGACAAGGATTCCGGAGACTGCAACACCTCCACCTTCTGTCCTTTGGCACCTGCAAGGAAATGAATCTACTATCATCTTCTGTTGACTCCGGACAGTGGAGTTTTTGGTCCTCAGGGTGTCTGGGATAGGATTTCCATTATCCACAGTTTTAGGTTTGCCCACAGAAGAAGATTATGCAGAAGGCTGTTAATGATCAAGGTCAGCCACCTGGACTTTGGCAAGGCGTTTTGTGGGGTGACTTGATTGCCAATTATTGGCTAAATTGGTTGTACAGATAATCTGTTGTATGTGTATATATATATACATATACATACATACATATATATATATATATATATATATATATATATATATGTCCAGTGCATGAATGTACCTTACTTCTCTCCTGTATGTGCTGTTATACTGTAAGTATTGTGTTATGTGCCACGTATGCTGTAAATATATTTTTATCAAACTATGTTAAGCCTCAGTAAATGTTATTGAAGAACTCAAGCTTCTGGTTATCTTCGCTGTCTTTGGCTGTGTCTCCGCACACTAAAATCTTCCAGCTGTCTTCTCTAAAACAAGAGAAACTTATTATTATTATTATTATTATTATTATTATTATTATTTATTTATTTATATAGCACCATCAATGTACATGGTGCTGTACAGAGTAAAACAGTAAATAGCAAGACTCTGCCGCATAGGCTTACAATCTAATAAAATCATAGTAAAACAATAAGGAGGGGAAGAGAATGCAAACAGGCACAGGGTAGGGTAAGCAGGCACAGGGTAGGGTAAAACTAACAGTATAAGCTTAGTTACCTCATAGAATCATAGAATCATAGAATAGCACAGTTGGAAGGGGCCTACAAGGCCATCGAGTCCAACCCTCTGCTCAATGCAGGAATCAACCCTAAAGCATCCCTGACAGAAGTTTTTTCTGATGTCCAGCTGGAATCTGACTTCCTGTAACTTCAGCCCGTTATTCCGTGTCCTGTACTCTGGGAGGATGGAGAAGAGATCCTGGCCCTCCTCTGTGTGAGAACCCTTTAAGTATTTGAAGAGTGCTATCATATCTCCCCTCAATCTTCTCTTCTCCAAGCTAAACATGCCCAGTTCGACACAGGGCAGGCAAAAGAGGAGGCCGGGGCAGCTTGCAGAACCGAGGCGAGCACAGCCCTGCTCTTCCCGTTTTTTGCCTTGATCATGCTCACAAGTATTTAAGCTCCAAGCTGTGATATCCTTACTTTACATTAACTGGTATCATTTCGCCTGGCACCTACGCTATATTCTTTTAGACGCCAGGTGAAGACCCGTTTTATTCTCCCAGTATTTAAACAGCCTATAAATCAATTTTAACTTGGCTGTTTTAAATTTGTAATTTAAATTTGTATTTCTTGCATTGCTGCTGTTTTGATCTTGGTTGTGCTTTTATATTGTATGTTGCCAAAACCTGGCCCTGGCCCTGACTCGAACACAGGCCTACCCCACCAGTCAGGTTCTTGCCGTAATATTCTCCTCGGACGGAACTTCTCCACAGCTGGAAATCTGAGCATGGTGGCAAGTCCATTTTCTACATTTTAGCACTCACCAACAAGGAGCAGGAGAAGGAGCAGCAGCTGAAATGGACGCGGCCACCCAGAGAAGGGGCTTGAAGCAGCCATCGGGGTGGCAGGCAGGAGACCCTTCTAAACTCTTTCTCACTTCATCTCATTCCCCATCAAATCTTCTTTCTTTGAAGAATGAAGAGGAAATGGTCACTTCCTCCTTCTAAATCTGAATAAATGAGGTTGCCTTTAGATTCCTGCACACACCCATTGGCGTGCGGACAACAGGTTCAAAGGGTTCAGTTGAACACCCTAATCTGCCGCCACTGCCGCCATGTTGCGGTAGAAGGGCCGGTGCTAGCTGTAGGAAAGAGCGACAAATTCAGCTGCTCCACACCCCGCTCCTCCTCTGGAAGGCTTTTTTCACCGGTGCAGCTACTGTCTCTTTCACTCACTCACTCACTCAGCCGCTCCCTGCTCCCAGCTGCTCTGCCTGACCTCTCGCGAGACAGTTGCTGAACAAGGTGGGAGCAGCAGCCACGCTGGGGCCAGGAAGCAGCACGTGGTGGAGCCAAGGAGGGGACTGTTTCTGTAAGGAGTAAGATTGACCCTCCTCTCGTCATCAGCCCTGCTGGTACTGTAATGTTTGGGAGAGAGAGAGAGAGAGAGAGAGAAGCTGTCTGTTTACGTGCCTCCTCTCCTCATCGCTGCCCCACCGCCCAGCCCAGTCTGGACTCCAGCAAGAGAAAAGAAAGTGGGAAGGGGGGAGAACCACAATGCCCCCCCCCCAGGACCTCCTGGCTAAGGAGGGTTCATTCAGCAGCACCTTTTTCAGAATGCTTGCTAAAACAATTCCTATCTGCCCTTGCTTATTTTAGGGTGTCCAACCCCCTTTTTTCAAGCCGTTCTTTTGGTAAACATGGGAGGTGTGTATCTTGTGTCGCTTTAAAACAGAGCCGCAGCACAATCCTATGTACGTCTACTCAGAAGTAAGCCCCACTGAGATCAATCAAACTTACTCTGAGGTAAATGTGCCTAGGATGCAGCCTGAAAACGAAGAGAGGATGACAAAAATGACAGGAGAAAAATAACTGTAGAAACAGAATAGCAAGGTAACTGTGGGATATTTAAGCATATTTAAAGACAATAAGTACAGTGAAATTAGTGTTCCTCTACTTCAGTCCCAATCAAATAATTACAACAATGCAGTACAGATTATTTGTTAATTAAAAAAATACAGTTTACTTCAGTTTTCGTTTATTTCTTTTGTTTGATGAATGAAAAAAAGTCCTTTATTACTGTATATTCAATCAATGTTTACCTAAAAAAAAAAATCCTTGGCCGAACCACCTAATGAAATGTGCTGCGCACGCCTATGCACACACCCTACCTCTCTGAATAGTAGGATGCTTCATGGAGGTTGGTTTCTGTAAGAAAAAGGAAAGACCTGAAGATATTGCTAATATCTGCTGGCAGTCGTCAGATAAGAACAAGTAGATAACGTTCCCCAAATGTTACATCTGTGTGACAACAGCCACAAAGACTTCGGTAAAGCCTATGCAAGTATTACAGTGGAGAACTGGAAATTCACATTTGAAAGGAGGACTCTCTGCCTCATAGAGCTGTTCTACACAAGGCGTTTATTGAGCCCTCGTGATTCCTTACTCATCGTTGTTGATGGGCCTTTGAGATGGCATCATATGATCCTCCAGTTTCACTTCTGTTTTTTGCAGACCACTTTCTCCCCCCACCCACCCGGCTTTTATTTTTATTTTTTTTAGAGTGGGGAAAGTGGGTGGTGGTTGTTTTTTAGAATGGGCAAAATGGCCCTGTCTCTCCTTGTGAATTTGAACCATTCCTCTATAGCACAGGGCAGCCTAGGAGCAGAAAACCAGGGAAGGAAAAGCTTCTTGTGTAGAGCTGAGATCTCAATTTTGTCCGAATGTAGATACAGCAATTAACAGCCTTTATTATTATTATTATTATTATTATTATTATTATTTATTTATTTATTTATTTATTTATTTATATAGCACCATCAATGTACATGGTGCTGTACAGAGTAAAACAGTAACTAGCAAGGCCCTGCCGCATAGGCTTACATTCTAATAAAACCATAATAAAACAATAAGGAGGGGAAGAGAAAGCAAACAGGCACAGGGTAGGGTAAACAGGCACTGGGTAGGGTAAAACTAACAGTATAAAGTCAGAACAAAATCAAGTTTTAAAAGCTTTAGGAAAAAGAAAAGTTTTTAGCTGAGCTTTAAAAGCTGCGGTTGAACTTGTAGTTCTCAAATGTGTGGAAAAACGCACTCTGGCAACTACACCCGTTGAAATTCCCTCTTCTTCTCAACAATGGGATCCTAGTGATATAGGGCGGGATAAAAATGTAATAATAATAATAATAATAATAATAATACAGTTTCAGGACAGGAGCACTCTCTTCGTTTGCATCTAGCCACGCTAAAGTGCTTAAGAAGGTTTATGAGTTAACGCTGTTGAATCCCAGACACGTCCTTGTAGAGATTGTATGTTAAGGCTTTATTTATTTATTACATTTCTATACTGCCCTATAGCCAAAGCTCTCTGGGTGCTTCACAACAATTAAACAACTCTTCCTATTAGTTTATTGTGATGGGGTGAGTTTGTAGAGGAATAACATCATCCCCTTGGTCCAATCCAGGGAGAGATTGGAAATGACTTTTGCAAGGTTATTTAAAAAAAACCCTTTGTATAGCACATCACTAAAACCTCTTTCTATTAGTCCACGGTGGCATGGTGAGTTCATAGAGTAGTCACATGACCCCAATTAGGTGAACATCCCCCCCTGACCCTGCTCCTCACCCCACCCCCGAGGGCCCTGGACTCCCTCCCCCATCCCGGCTCCTTCTCTGTTGTTGTTGTTATTATTATTATTATTATTATTATTATTATTATTATTATTTATTGCATTTTTATACCGCCCAATAGCCGAAGCTCCCTAGGCGGTTCACAAAAACGAAAACAATTCAAAGTGTAAAACAAACAGTATAAAAACATGATATAAAATACACATTAAAACGGATTAAAACATAACATACATGATTAAAACATCCTGAAAACATCCTAAAATTCCACTGGATAGGCCTGCCGGAATAGAGCAGTCTTTATTGCTTTTTTAAATTCTAAAAGACTATCAAGTTGACGAATCTCCTCCGGCAGGCCATTCCACGGTCTGGGAGCAGCAGAAGAGAAGGTCCTCTGGGTAACAGTTGTTAATCTAGTTTTTGCTAGCTGAAGTGGATTCTTCCCAGAGGACCTGAGTGTGTGGGGCGGATTGTATGGGAGAATGTGATCCCGCAGGTAGCCTGGACCCAAACCATGTAGGGTTTTAAAGGTAATAACCAACACTTTGTACTTCGGCCGGAAACTAATCGGCAGCCATTGAAGAGATTTTAAAACTGGTGTAATGTGGTCACCCCTAGGTGTACCAGTGACTAGCCTGGCTGCAATATTTTGGACTAATCGAAGTTTCCGGACTAGGCACAGAGGTAGCCCCATGTAGAGCACATTACAGAAGTCGAGCCTCGAAGTTACCAGCGTGTGCACCACCGTCTTTAGGTCTTCCGACTCTAAGAAGGGGCGCAGCTGGTGTATCAGCCGAAGCTGATAGCAGGCACTCCTGGCCGTCACATCTATCTGGGCTGTCATTTGGAGTGACGGATCCAGAAGCACCCCCAAGCTGCGAACACAGTCTTTCAGGGGGAGTGTAGCCCCATCCAGAACCGGTTGACACACCTCCAAACCTAGGTTCTGGCCTTTGACAGCGAGCACCTCCGTCTTGTCTGGATTCAGCTTCAGTTTGTTTTTCCTCATCCAGCCCATACTACTCGTGGGGAAGAGGGAAGAAGCCGGGACAGATGCCCACACCACCTGCAGTCCTCGGGATCATCCCAGGACCGCATGTAAAATGGGGATAACTGAGGTCTCAGTTATCCTGGGGAAATGGTGGGATCATCCCTCCCTGATCCCGGGATCCCCTGTGCGTCATTTGGACACACAGGGATGATCTCGGGATGATCCCTCCAAAAAAACAATGGTGTAAACATGTCTATTCAGAAGTAAATCCTACTGTGTTCAATGGGACTTACTACCAGGTAAGTGAGTATAAGACTACAGCCATAATTACAAATTGTGAGCTTCAGTAATTTTACCCCGAAAGTATTTCTGTTAACCGCCCAGAGAGCCCTGGCTATGGGAGCGGTATATAAGTGCAACAAAAAAATAAAAAAATATTTTTTCAAGTAAATAACCTCCAGCACATTTTTAAAATAACTAACAACATGTGAACACCATAGATCTGGTTCAAGAACATGGAAGAAGCAGGTGAGGAGGCGAGAAAGAAAAATGTATTTCACAAAACTTTCACATATGCTGGCCACATAGGCATGGAGGACACAAATAAGTAAAAAAAACTTATCTTGACCCCTTACAATTAAGACGGTGAGATGGGAGAAAGGGGTGGATGTATTGGTGACCGTATTACTGTCAATAGTCACATGAAATATGAAAACAACTGAAGTATTTTTTTAAAAACCTTTAATATACTGAGCAAAATAGCTACTCTGTATAGTTCAAGTATATATAAACTATGTGGTATTACATTAAAACATCAATAGAAATGATAAAGAACAAAGAAACGATAAAAAACCAAACACGTTTCGACCATGCAAGGTCTTCTTCAAGGTCTTTCTTCTGCAAGAAAGGCCAATGCTATTTTGGGCTGCATTCATAGAAGTATAGCTTCCAAATAACGTGAGGTACTGGTTCCTCTCCATTCGGCCTTGGTTAGGCCTCATCTAGAGTATTGCGTCCAGTTCTGGGCTCCACAATTCAAGAAGGACGCAGACAAGCTGGAGCGGGTTCAGAGGAGGGCAACCAGGATGATCAGGGGTCTGGAAACAAAGCCCTATGAGGAGAGACTGAAAGAACTGGGCATGTTTAGCCTGGAGAAGAGAAGATTGAGGGGAGACATGATAGCACTCTTCAAATACTTAAAAGGTTGTCACACAGAGGAGGGCCAGGATCTCTTCTCGATCCTCCCAGAGTGCAGGACACGGAATAACGGGCTCAAGTTAAAGGAAGCCAGATTCCAGCTGGACATCAGGAAAATCAGCTGGACATCCTGACTGTTAGAGCAGCACGGCAATGGAATCAGTTCCCTAGGGCGGCTCTCCCACACTAGAGGCCTTCAAGAGGCAGCTGGACAGCCTTCTGTCAGGGATGCTGTAGGGTGGATTCCTGCATTGAGCAGGGGGTTGGACTCGATGGCCTTGTAGGCCCCTTCCAACTCTGCCATTCTGTGATTCTATGATCTTTGATTGAAAATGTCGGGAGTAACTTTAAAATTGTCAGAAATCATCAATCCTTCCTTTCACCCTCCCCCACATTATGTAGCCCCCTGCATCAGTGAAAAGCCACTCTGGATGCCTCCCTGCCCCTGGAAATCCTTTTTGTGGGGCACTAGAGAGAGAACGTGGGGGAAATTAGCATCTCCTGGCCCTGCATTCCCATTGCAGCACCAGGACCTTTGGATCTAAGCCATCAAGTATCTCTGGGTCACCTTAGACTTTCGCTATTCAGAAATCTCCTGTAGCAAAAAATTAAAGCATTTGCTTCCTTTCTTTTCCACATACATATGTGGTTCCTGCTGGACATATCCAACATCTTCACTGCACTTCCAGCAAATAGAGTTACAGCCAGCATTCACTTTCTAAAGCTTGATTGGCTCATTCTTTTAATCCACATCCTGCCTATTTCTTTTAATCCCCTGCAAGGGCAAGATGGCAGCAGGAGAGATGTAGACCAGGTCTAGGTAGCGCTCTCCACCAGCCTCTCTTCCTTGGGTCTCAGAGCTGTGTGTCTCAGGTTCATCTCGCCCTGTGTTATTTTTAGGAAAAAGTATAACAGAAAAAGAGCAGCTATCATTTTGCCCAGGACAAGTCCAATCCAGAGACCGGGGTCGGACAACAGCGACTGACCTGCAAGGAAAAAACGGTAGATCAGCTGATGAATGGGTACCGACAAGGAGAGACCCTGCACCATAACAAGGAGAGACCCTGCACCATAACAAGGGGAGACCCTGCACCATAACAAGGAGAGACCCTGCACCATTACAAGGAGAGACCCTGCACCATTACAAGGAGAGACCCTGCACCATTACAAGGAGAGACCCTGCACCATAACAAGGAGAGACCCTGCACCATAACAAGGAGAGACCCTGCACCATAACAAGGAGAGACCCTGCTCCATAACAAGGAGAGACCCTGCACCATTACAAGGAGAGACCCTGCACCATTACAAGGAGAGACCCTGCACCATTACAAGGAGAGACCCTGCACCATTACAAGGAGAGACCCTGCACCATTACAAGGAGAGACCCTGCACCATTACAAGGAGAGACCCTGCACCATAACAAGGAGAGACCCTGCACCATAACAAGGAGAGACCCTGCACCATAACAAGGAGAGACCCTGGCACATATTCAAGGTACATGGATGTGCACGTGGAGCTTCATGAGCGATTCATTCATTTCAATACTGAGAAATATTCTACCTGTTGCTCCTTTTGTTCATGTGAATTTTTAAATTGGAATATGTTTAAATTATTTGTAAGTTCTTATAACAGCTTATTGCTTATTCTTGCTGCCATTTCATCCCTTTAGTCCTGGCTGTGCTTTTGTCATGCTCTCTTCTGGCTCTGGTCATGGGGAGTGGAGAAGACTGAGTCCAAACATTCAAAGCAAGGAAGGACAATCCCAAATCCAATCGAACAGGGCGCTCCAACTAGTTTGGGCTTCGGTGTGTTTAATTGTAAAATTGCATCAGACTCAGAATGGTGCAATACCATATATTGAGGCACGCAGTGCTCTCAGAGTTGATCTGTGTAGTTTCCATCAACTGAGAAGAATAAAGAACTATCTAAAACCATCGCTATCCTAATAAAGACTTGTTGGCTTGGCAGCTACAGCAGGCTTTCCACTGAATACTCTTTGGCAGGGAACAATTTTCAGAATGACTGGATGGCATGCATCTCCAAAAGTAAAGGCAATGCCCTAAAAAGAAATGCAGTATGTCAAATGGGTGGGATCCCCTTAGCGAATAAATGTTAAATATCAGGGAAATGTTGTCATGTATCTAAAATTAAGTGAAATTACAATCCCTATGGTCCTAATTGTATGTAACGGTGCATCTGCCAATAACACCAATGTAATAGTTAGAATCATAGAAAAGTAGAGTTGGAAGGACACTATAAGGTCATTGAGTCCAACCCACTGCTCAATGCAGGAATCCACCCTAAAGCATCCCTGACAGGTGGTTGTCCAGTTGCCTCTTGAAGGCCTCTAGTGTGGGAGAGCCCACAACCTCCCTAGGTAACCGGTTCCACTGTCATACTGCTCTATCAGTCAGGAAGTTTTTCCTGATGTCCAGCAGGAATCTAGCTTCCTGTAACTTGAGCCCATCATTCTGTGTCCTGCACCCTGGGATACTTCAGTATGAATGAACATTGGTGCGTCACTTGGCATGCCACATCCTAAGCCATGAGTCCCCAACCTTTTGGGCATTTGGGAATTTGAGATACTGCTGTGGCCACCTCCATAAAATGCCTAGTCAATGGGATGCCACTTTGTCGTCTACTTTTCGTGTCTATGGATCTTTGGCTGCATCTTATTCAGAAAAAACACACACGTTGGTTCGTGTCTATTGGTCACCACAATGTCTCTATAATAACGGATTGAATAAGGGATCACATCTAGGTCAAACATGCAGCTCCTGTCCCTTCTCTGTTGCCGCTCCAAGCGTCATTTACTGAAAACAGGAAGTAATTAGCCCCATTTAATCCAGGAGAGAGCAGCAACCGGACTTTTTCTGGGTTTTTTTGCGGTGTAACAAAGACCAGAAGGGGCGGAAGATGTGTGAGAGGCAGACGATGTCATGTGAGCAATTCGTGACTGCCCAGTAAAGAGCATGCAGTAAAACGCTCGTTGGATGGAGCTCTAATTCAGCTAATTGCTGGTGGTGCAATACAGCTAATGCTTCTTTTAAACATATATATATATTGGCAATGTCCAGTAGTCACTTCTTTTTTGGTGCGGGGAGGTTATTTCACAGAAAAAAAATGAACTGGAACTGTCTTTAATATCCACTGATGTACACACTCCTTTAAATTATTGACCTGCTTCATGGAATTTTTTTTAAAATGGTCTGTGTAAATGGTAGGGGTGTGCATGGACCCCCCCCCCGATCCGCTTCTCTTCCAGATTTGCAACTCCTGGATCAGGTCCGCTCCGCTCCGCGGAGTTCTAGCAACTCCCATGCTAGAACTCTGTCAATTTTCATGTTAGAAACGTCAAATTAGGCACCATGACACCTGATCCATGTATACACATGCATGCCAAGCCTCCAGCAAATCCAAGCCTCCCCTGATTTTGGGGAGATTTTTGAAAACCGGACACCCCAGTATCTCAGGGAAGCTGCAGACAGCTCAATGGGCTTTATTCATGGCCATTTCAAAGGAAATCCCAACATGCCATGAATTGGGGAGTAGATAAACCTAAATATGAATCTTCTTCCACACTTGAAAAATTTATTTGGAACTTCAAAAAGTCTAAGTGAGAGCAGGAAAGACTTATCCCCTGAGTCAAAGCAAGACACACACAAACCATCCCTGCGAGGCGGGCACAGAGGCGGACAGGCAGCACTGGGAGCAAGCATGTCAGAGGCTTGTGGGGTTGAACCACAAAGCCCATCATGTAGTGCAGCTCTCAGGCACCAGGCAGGCAGAGATATGCCATAGATCTATGGGGAAGTCAGTCCCGGCAGATGCCCCACCACAGCAGCACACAGGGGAAGGAGAGAAGGCAGCCAGGCAGGCATGGAGCAGAAATTTCTGGGGGCACAAGGAAGTGAGGCAAGGATTGTTTCAAAGCCAGTAATGCAAACCATCCCTGCGAGGTGGGAGCAGCACAGAGAGATGCCTTTTCTTTTGCATCCCATAACTAGGAGGCTAGGAGGATAAGAGTAAAGCTTTGTGATCCTTGCTTCAGAGTTGATTGACTGCATTGTGATCATCACAGCCATTATTAAACAACAAAATAATAATGTTAATAATAGAAGTACTAATTAATATTAATAGCAACAACAACAACAATAAGGAGTTGAACCACAATGAAAGCCTGCCTGACTTCACTGAAGAGGAAAAGCCAGGAGAGCTTGGGCTATGGGGTGTAGAAATATAAAATGTAATAAATAAACAAACAAATAAAGGAGGGGTGGAAATAAAAGCAGCAGTGTTTCTGAATAAACAACAAGAAGAATATTTTTTAAAATGCTATGTCTGTCTTTTACCAGTAAGAGGAAAGGGCACATGCCCAGGGGGAGGGGGATATGCCAATTTGACTTGCCCTAAGTAAGTAGCAGTCTTTAAGAAGCTACCTGACACTTCAACTCATGACAGGCATTAGCTTCTAGAAGTTCTAGATTGTTTAAGCTTTGGAGTGTTCGGATGACCCTGGAAGAGCAGGAGTGTGTGCACTGGGCACGTCCACATGCCCTAGGGGACCTCATCCCCTTGCACCACATTTATTCAGTTGTTCACCAAGGTTAGGGTGGGTAGCAGTGCTGTGTTTCCTATCTGTTATTTATTTACTTAGTATATGATTTCAGGTTGTGTTTGTGCAATTGGTGGGGCTACTGTTTAAAAAAACACTGGGAAAAGTCCGTTCAGAGACTAAGAAATAGAAGTTTCCCAGTATTCCAAGATACTAAGTATCCCATTTTGCCTATCCCCCCCCTCCAACTTTGGGATTGGAGGATGCTTCATCAGGTGATCATGACTGGGAGTTGAATCTGCCTCCCAGCACTTCAAAAAGGTACCTCTCTCGCTTTTTTTAAACCCTATTTTTATAAAAATTATAGCAAGCAAACTGCACCACGCAGAGTACTGAAAATAGGCTCAAAATGACCCCCACCCACGACTCTCTAAGCACAGCGAGTTTCAAATAGTTAGCTTGAAAAACAAAAAAGTTATCCACTAATCTTTTGCTCAATGCAATGCTATGGGCGAAAAAATCCAAAATGGTGGGCGGGGCGCTCCACGAAATTAATTATTAATTGCTATGGGCAAGTGCTTTGCAATGGATCCTTATGGGCAGGTATGGAAAGATGTCAGAGCTATTAGCATGCTTAAAATGATTATTATTTTTTTGCCAAAAATCAGGGCATGCTCGGATTTGCTTGAAACATGCCATGAATGTGGGTCTAGGTGGCATCTGTGAGGGTGCCCATTTGGAAGTTTGAATCTATGAAAATGTCAGAGTAAATCCCATTTCTGAAAATGGGGTGTAGTATTTTCAGAAATTCCCCAAAAATCAGTGGAGGCTTGGATTTGCTTCCAACTGGGTGTGAAGGTGGATACATGGATAAGCTCTCATGGTGCCAATTTTGAGGTTTGTAACATGAAAACTAACAGCGTTCTTGAAAGGGGTGTGAATTGGGATTAGGGGGTGATGCTCAAAACGAATAAAAATCGCCAAAAATCAGGGCATGCTCAGATTTGCTTGAAGCATTCCATGAATGTGGATCTAGATGACATCTGTGAGGGTTCCCATTTGCAAGTTTGAATCTGTAAAAATGTCGGAGTAAATTCCATTTCTGAAAATGGGGTGTCGGATTTTCAAAAATTCCCCCAAAATCAGGGCATGCTCAGATTTGCTTGGAGCTTGGCAGGAATGTGGGTACATGGCTAAGCTCTCATGGTGCCAACTTTGAGGTTTGTAACATTAACAGTAAAACAGTTATAAGCATTTCAATTTCAACGCAAGTCTATGGGGGAAAACACGGAGCTCCAATTCAGATCCGGAGCTCCACAGCGGAGCGAAGAGGACCATAGGCGGAGTGATGCGGGGCGGAGCGGACCTGATCTGGAAGTTGCAGATCGGGTTCCGGAGCAGGTCAGGGGGTTCATGCACAGCCCTAATTTTAACATTATGATGTTATGTAGGTTTGTCTTAATAGTGTGCTGTAAAATCAGATATGTGACCAAGGCTATGTTTAGGTGGGCACATCCTCTTGGTGCTGGACATGCCCCGTGGGGCCGGCCATGTTGTCCTCCTTTTTGGTTTCCAAAATATGATCACCCTAGGTAATGACACGCATGGGAAGGGGAATGGCAGGAAGAGGAAGGGGAGGAGTTTTGAGTCAGTTTGGGTCCGGTTGATTTCTCCCGCTGGTGTTCATGCTCGCCTGAGGTTCCCTTGACTGAAGGATGGATCCAGGGCATTTGGGTCTTTCCTGTTTGCACTGGGTCTTCCATCATGGTCAGCTTGGAAATCTTCTTGTCCGTTCCTCTCTCTAAATGGGTGCCATTAGGTTCCAGGCATATGTTTTCACAGCCTTCCTAAAAGCTTGATGTGATGGGGCATAGAGGACCCTAAAGGGCCACTTCTTCCAGAGATGTGGGATCACTGCAGAGCAGGCCTCCCACTTGTGATCAACTGCTCTCACAGGTGGGTCAAGGAGAAGGCCTCTCTTGCTGATTGGAGCATGTGAGCAGGTTGATACAAGTGAAGGCAGTCTTTCAAGGTATATCCAAAGTATGACACTGGCACCAGCACTAGAGGTAACATGAACTGCGAAGCAAGTGGAGTCACTAAAGGAATATTCTGTACATAAGGGAACATTAATATTTATTTTGGGGTTTTCCAAAGTGCTTGATGACAGTTTGGAAGGACTGAAAGAAACAGAAGTGTAAAGACAGAATCTTCCTGCAGCTAATAATATGAAGAGGTCCTAAGCGTCAGACCTCTAAGGAGGAAGCTGTAAAATTCATCCCCTCATAGTCATATTCCCTTAAGCCACGCGACCACCTCCCCTGCAAGAAAGGCACCCAGTCTGCTCCTTAGCTGGCTGGAAGGTTTCCCTTGGTGACGCTCCCTCTGAGCAGACAATGCATCCAGGAGTCTGCAGGGCCACCCATCTGCCTGGAAGAGAGGGGCAGAACTCGGGTGGCCACAAAACGGGCCTGGCTAAGGAGGCCAGCCCAATGTTGGGCACCCTTGTAAACCACAGGCCATAGCCCCCCACTAAAACCACCAGTACTGAGCAGAACACTGGCCATGGCTGAGCAAGGTTGCTAAGTGATGGCGGCATGTCTTCCATTGTGACACGACCCCCAGCTGGAAGGGCTTCAGGAGGCCTGTGGGGGGAGGAGGTCTTTGTGGGTAGTGAGGAGAGAGAGAGAGGGAGCGGAAGAGAGAGTGGGAGCGCATTTGAAGGTTAGAGAGAGCTAGAGAGAGTGGTAGAGAGTGGTAGAGGATTATTGAAACATCATAGGATAGAGTTAGAGGTTGGTAGAGAGTGGTAGAGCGTGGTAGAGAGTGGTAGAGGATTATTGAAACATCATAGGATAGAGTTAGAGGTTGGTAGAGAGTGGTAGAGCGTGGTAGAGAATGGTAGAGGATTATTGAAACATCATAGGATAGAGTTAGAGGTTGGTAGAGAGTGGTAGAGCGTGGTAGAGAGTGGTAGAGGATTATTGAAACATCATAGGATAGAGTTAGAGGTTGGTAGAGAGTGGTAGAGCGTGGTAGAGAGTGGTAGAGGATTATTGAAACATCATAGGATAGAGTTAGAACTCTAGTTTTTAGAACTCCAGAGTTAGAGGCAGTTGAGAGAGGGAGGTTTCAGATCTAGACGGAGACATTGAATCTGCAAAGATGTGAGTACAATATTTATATTCTCCTTCTCACCCTAGGGGGGCTCTCTCGGGACATACTAAACCGAAGGACACTGAATGGCCATTGAAATGCATTGTGTCATTCCGAATGGCCATAGGAAACCATTGAAGGAGTTTAGGGATCATCTACAAATTAAAATCAGTGAAGAGAGAGCCTACTCTTGGTATTGGGAACAAAGAGAACAGAGAGTATTCTGGATGAATTGAGGAAGAACACTTGAGTTTTTGTTGGGACTACAACATTTAAGGCTGTTCTGAAGAGTTAATCTATCTAGTTCCTGAATCCCTGGGCCACATAGAATGCAGAAAGTTAACTTACTGTAACTTACTGTTACAAAGGGATTGTTTTGCACAAGATAAGAAGGCTCTAGTGTTACGTTCTGATTGGTTAATACTGCTACTGGGCACTGCCCCTTTCAGGCTTGAAATGCTGTGCTGAATTCCCAATTTCTCTGTCTGACCACTCGCCTTTCAAGAGACTCAGATCTTGATTATAATCAATAAAGCGCTTTTGAACCCTCTGTTGCTGGAAGTGTGGAGTCGTGCTTGGGGGCTGAATTGGATCTCGTCCCTAAGGGCAAAGAACTTGTCTAACCTGTGTGCAGCATTCCAATGGAACACGCCTGCAGCAAAAACTTTTAGCATGCTTAGGGTCTTATTACAAGCCTCTATTAGAATTTTGGGGCTCTGCCTGATTTTCTGGGGCTGCCAGATAGGCCCATTGTTATTACAAGCCTCTATAAGAATTTCAGGGCTCCCCCTGATTTTCAGGAGGAGGCTGTACCCTCCCCACCTCCCCCAAAGGGCATCTGCTTGATTGGTGCCCCCTCTGTACTGACGTAGGGTGGCCATCTGAGGGAGGGGGTCTTCGACGGACCTTTAACTCTGAGGACCTCCATTGGGAAGCATCCATTCGGTGTGGAGTACGGAGCTGAGCCCAAAGTGCTTTTTGATCCATTTCAGCTTAAATAGGGCCTGGGCAGCTTAGAGGGGGCCCGGGGGTGGGTGTCCTCTGATGGATCCCCTCCCGTATTCATGGGCCTCGGTGGGCTAAGCTGGCTGAGAGGGTAGCACTTGGCAGCTGGGTCTACCCTCCCTTTCGGTGTCCCACAATTCTTCATAGGAACACAAACCGGATTCAGATTAGGAATTTGAGGCAGGGGGAGAAAGCAAGATCTCCAGGTGTTTTGGCCTCCACTCACAGCAGTCTTGACTAGGATGACCATATGAAAAGGAGGACCGGGCTCCTGTATCTTTAACAGTTGCATAGAAAAGGAAATTTCAGCAGGTGTCATTTGTATATATGGAGAACCTGGTGAAATTCCATCTTCATCGCAACAGTTAAAGGTGCAGGAGCTATACTAGAGTGACCATATACAAAAGAGGGCAGGGCACCTGCAGCTTTAACTGCTGTGATGAAGAGGGCATTTCACCAGCTTCTCCATATATACAAATGACACCTGCTGAAATTCCCTTTTCTATGTAACTGTTAAAGATATAGGAGCCCTGTCCTCCTTTTAATATGGTCACCCTAGTCTTGACTATTTAGCCATGCCTTAAAGGGGCTTCTGGGAGTGGAAGTGAAAAATACCTGGAGTTCTGCCCTCTGACTGGGCCGCCTGTTTTCCGATAAACCTGCTTGGGGATTAGGACCTGCACTCCCCATTTCTCACTTTCCACCTTCTCCGTTTTAGGCTGAAGAAGCTGCGAACCATTTTCCAGCAAAATAAAGTCCATCCAGAGGAATGGAGCAGCATGAAGAAAGGGTTGGCATCTCCTGCAGCCCCTCCAAGGCCCTTCTGGAAGGAGTTCTGCTGCTGGAGGAAGAGCCAAGTCCACCCACTGGGGCTGAAACCTCCGGCGCAGCGGAAGGCACTGGACTTGTGCACCCTGCGCCGGAGGCTGGAGGCCCTGGAAGTGGACCAGCAGGCCGGATCGGAGGGAGCAGGTGAGGTGATGGCCAGGGCTTGGGGGGAGGGTTGGGGGGAGGCATGACCGGAGGCCAAAGGTCTCACAAGAAGGCAGCAGCCTGTCTTTGGAAGGGGGAAGGACACAGCCGTTCTTCCGGTTGTGACCTCTCTCTATTGCATCTATGGCAGGCTTGGATTCCACAACCTCTTTGCCGCCAAGCCGTACGGAGGAAGATCTGGCCGACCTGATGAACACGATCTTCGCCTTTGCACAGCAGGTCCAAGCTGGAGAAAAGGTACGTGTCACTTAGGGCCCGTGGTGGCTGGTGCCTCCAGGACTGATAGGGCAGAGGGCCTGGTCACGCTCGGGGAGGGGGATGGAGTCCAGCTCATCTCCTCTTCTCCTCATCCTCCATGACCTGTGAGATGCCTGAGAACAACATTGTGAGGGGTGGGCGACGGAGGGGTGAGGGGTGGTAGAGTTTTACTAGCAATCCTTTCCTTATCATTTCCAGCATTTCGACTGCAAGGCGAAGTTCATCTTCCTCCGTGCCATCATCGCTACATGCAGAGCCACCCGGAAGAGCAGGGGGAGGGCCCTGGCGTTCCCCTGCTCCACGGAAGAATTGGTGGAGGCCATAGCGGTGAGTGCGATGCAGCCCCTGCCCACCAGTGGGAAGGGTGGTGAAATCTCCCTCCTGGGGCAGGCTGGGGCTTGAGAGGGCCTTGAATCTCATCTTTTGCCTTCTCCCTGTCAACATCTCTCCCAGGTGGCCATGGAAACCAGGCCAGGACAATCGCTGCCACACTGCCTCCTGGCATGTGCCACAAAAGCCATTTATGGGCTCAGGTACGACGATGGCTGATGGGGTCTGCAGGGGGTCACGGATTGGTCTCTTCACACTCACCCCTCTGGCGGCTTTGGTCAAGGAGGGAGGAGAGCTTTTTAGGCAATACTCTCTGCCAGCATGAAAGGCCTCTCCGAAGGACATGGCTGTGTGCGTGAGTGGGGCTGGGGGTATATCCAAACGATGGTCCTTGGACAAGCCTGAATAACAGCCAATTCCTTTCTCTTTTTTCCTCCCAGCCACATCTGGGGACCCTTCAACCGGGAGCTGGGCAGGATCTACACTATTCATTACACCGTTGTTTAAGTGCATTGTTGCGTCCTCCCTTGCTACGTTACAAAATGCAACTTGAGCCCAGTCAATCGAAATACCTTTTCTTCTATCGTTTTACCCGGGCACACTCTTCTTTAGAACGTTCTTCATTAGCTCTGAAGTAAACCTCCTTCTTCCGGTGACTCTGAGCTAGACCTGCCGGGATAAGCCGGCAGGGAGGCGGGGCGACGCGTAGGGACGAGGGAAGCCCTGCAGCGTCTTAAAGGCGCCACGTGCGCCCCGAAAGATAAGCGGTTTTTTTAAAAAATTAAGCCTCTGTCCCCTCTTTCACCGCCCTCCCTCCCTCCCTCTCCCCCTCCCCCTTGTCGCGTTGTGCCAGCTCTCCCTCCCCTAGAAAAGCCCTCACGTCCTAATCAGGAAGCAAAGACCATGGTCACGAGTCTAAAGTTTCTGCCATGCCAAATTGTAAACAAACCCAGTCTAAAGTTTCTGCCATGCCAAATTGTAAACAAAATCCTGTGGCATGTTTAGAAGTAGAAATTACAAGTATACAGCCTGTCAAGGAATGCTGTGTAGCACAGAAAGAACATTCTCAAGAAACACTACTGCTTTAAAGTGCTTTAAAGCACTTTGAAAATGTTTTGAAAACTGTATATGGGGTGTGTCCTGGGCCCCAACAGTTGTCAAAACTGTTATAAAGTGCTTTAAAGCAGTAGTGTAGATCTTGCCTTTGTCTCTTGAAATGGTGGTAAAGTCTAGTAAATAACTCCTTGTATTTGTTAAACAGATTTTGCTTCCTAATAAATAGTCTGCTTTAAAGGTAGAGCTTCCAACGGCAGGAAGTGTCTACCTGAAACACAAATTAAGTTTAAAAATTAATTCTGTGCCTAGCGTGACCAGATACAAAAGAGGGCAGCTTTTATTGTTGCGATGAAGAGGGAATTTCAACAGGTGCTGCATGCATACAAATGACACCTGTGGAAATTCCCCTTTCAATACAACTGGCAAGCAAGAAGCCTAGTGGTCTCAGCAGGAGCCTTTCCTCTGGGAGGAGAGGCTCAGTGATTTCAGCAGCAGTGTGGCACCTCCCCCCCAGGTGGTGGTAAAGGCACCCAACAATTTCAGCATCATGGCCCCATGCCTCTGGGCAGTGGGGACGCTTGGACTCTTCAAAACTGATGGTACTTACAGTTGAGTGTTTCTATAGGCATTTGCTGTAAATAAGAAATCACATAGGTGGTAGCAATGCTGAAGAAAAATCCCCCCCCCCAAACAAAAGGAGCAACTCCTGAACTCCTAACAGAGCAGTTCCCAGACAAAGAAATCAGAATGCAATGAGTAACAGCTGACTGCAGTGTAACAAACATTAGGGGTGAGAGGAAGGCTGTACCCAAGAGGTGGACCTGGTTGTGGGTGTATCTGCTGAGGGTGACGGTTTAGGGAATTTGGCCCGAGGTAAAAAGCCATTAAGAAGCTTGCAGCAGCAGCAGCAGCAGCCATGTTTCTCAAGTCCTTCAGACAGAATTGTCACCAAGCAATCTCAAAACCCCCAAAGTAAATATGAGTATTCCCTCATGTCTGGGATTTTTACTCTCTCCCCCGCCCCATTCCACAGTTCAGTCCTTAATCTCTCTCCTCACTCTCAGGCACCCACCCCACCTCCAAACTTCCAGGTCCCTTTTCAAGAAAAACCTCTGCCACAAATCACCCATTAGATGCGCTGCTCCCTCCCAGTAAAATTAACGGAAGGGAAACAAAAGCCATGGGTTCCCCCAGTCTAGAGTCTTCAGCTACAGAAGGGGAAGGGGTCCATTCCCCCCTCCTTCCCATAAGCAGAGTTAAAGGGGATTGAGGACTGGCGCTGGTGCTCAGTAGTAATGCACCTACTTTGCAGGAGAAAATCAGCTTTGGAAGAACCAGTTCCCCCACAATTAATTAATTAATTAATTGTGTGTGTGTGTGTGCCACCTTGTCACATTATAGAACACCGAAAAGCTCAAGGCTGAAAATTCCTACTCAGGAGCAAAAGGGTGAAGACCAGAGGGGTCTACTCAAGTGAAGGAAGAACCACCTGTGAATACTAATGAGCCAGACTCAATTCAGCTGCAGCTACAGAGCCACAGTGCATATAATCTCTCAGTATTCCCAGTTCCTTAGTTAGGTAGGGAGTTTGCATAGGGGAGAAACTCAAAAAAGAACCAGTTCTCGCATGGCTTTCTGTCCTTCCTGAGAGCAGCGCAAAGGCCGAAGTGGCGCTATGGGGGTCATTGGGCCACACGAAGCCATGAGCCTTCTGTCTCAACTGTGTTTTACCTGCTAGTAAGAGCGCCTTCTCGCTTGGCCTGGACTGTTTCAATCTGCAGCTTTGCTGGTAAGGATTTGCCATTGGGGACTGTGGTGACCGGATTAGGCCAGAGACTCACCTGGAAGTGGCTCATAAAAGAACCAGCCCTGCCATGGGCTTCTTTTCTGGGAGCAGCACAAGGGACCCACTGGCAGCATGAGGCTTCCTGGGCCACACGAAAAACACCCCAGTCCTCTGCCTCAGCTGCATTTTACCTGATAGCAACCGTGCCTTTTTGCTTCTCCAAGCTCTATTGGGTGGCTGGCCTGCTTACCTGGACAGTTTCAATCCACAGCCTGCTAGTAAAAGTTTACTGCTGGGGACTGTGTGGTGGCTGGATTGGGCCAGAGCCTCAGCTGGAAGAGGCTCATGAAAAAACCAGCCCTACTGTGCCTTCCTGGGAGCAACACAAGGGACCCACTGGCAGCATGAGGCTTACTGGGCCACACACAAGAAAGCTAGCCCTTCAGCTGTGTTTCACCTGGTACTAAGAGTGCCTTCTTGTTTGGTCTGCTTGCTTATCTGGACTGTTTCAGTCTGCAGCTGGCTAGTAAGGGGTTGTTGCTGGGGACTGTGTGGTGGCTGGATTGGGCCAAAGCCTCACCTGGAAGAGGCTCATGAAAGTACCAGCCCTGCAGTGGCTTTCTTTCCTTCCAGCAGCACAAAGGCCCAACTGGCAGCATGGGGCTGATTGGGCCACTCAAAACACCTCACCCTCTGCCTTAGCTGCTTTACTTGCCAGTAAGAGTGCCTTCTTGCTTCTCCAAGCTCTGCTTGGTGGCCAGCCTGCTTACCTGGACTGTTTCAATCTGCAGCTTTGCTGGTAAGGGTTTGCTGCTGGGGACTGTGTGGTGGATGGATTGGGCCAGAGCCTCAGCTGGAAGAGGCTCATGAAAAAACCAGCCCTACTGTGCCTTCCTGGGAGCAACACAAAGGACCCACTGGCAGCATGAGGCTTACTGGGCCACACACAAGAAAGCTAGCCCTTCAGCTGTGTTTTACCTGGTACTAAGAGTGCATTCTTGTTTGGCCTGCTTGCTTCTCTGGACTGTTTCAATCTGCAGCTGGCTAGTAAGGGGTTGTTGCTGGGGACTGTGTGGTGGCTGGATTGGGCCAAAGCCTCACCTGGAAGAGGCTCATGAAAGTACCAGCCCTGCCATGGCTTTCCTTCCTTCCTTCCAGCAGCACAAGGGCCCAACTGGCAGCATGGGGCTGATTGGGCCACTCAAAACACCTCACCCTCTGCCTTAGCTGCTTTACCTGCCAGTAAGAGTGCCTTCTTGCTTCTCCAAGCTCTGCTTGGTGGCCAGCCTGCTTACCTGGACTGTTTCAATCTGCAGCTTTGCTGGTAAGGGTTTGCTGCTGGGGACTGTGTGGTGGATGGATTGGGCCAGAGCCTCAGCGATCTACACTACTGCTTTAAAGCACTTTATAACAGTTTTGACAACTGTTGGGGCCCAGGACACACGGCATATACAGGTTTCAAAACGTTTTCAAAGCGCTTTAAAAGCAGTAGTGTAGATCCCCCTCCCCTGGAAGAGGCTCATAAACATCCAAACCTATGGGGAGGGGGGCTTGCCTAGCTTGTTCCCAAGTGGTGCCTTGCCCCCAAATGTGGGGCGAGCTGGGCATTTCTCTCCCCCTTCTTTCTCGCTTTTCTTATTCATTTTCTCTCTCTCTCTCTCAATTCGGGGGTAGGGATTTTTACAAACCAGGATGTGCCAGGATAGAAGGGAGGGTAAGATGGAGGTAGAGGGTGCTGCCATAGCAGTTGTCATGGATAAGGAAAGGTCTGGCACAATACCCGGTCACTACGTTCAACATCTAAGGTCCTCCTCCGGGTGCCTACTCCGACAGAGGCTCAGAGTGCGGCAACGAGGGACAGGGCCTTTTCGGTGGTGGCCCCCAGACTGTGGAATGATCTCCCTGATGAGGCTCGCCTGGCGCCAACGCTGCTATCTTTCCGGCGCCAGGTTAAGACTTTCCTCTTTGCCCAGGCATATGGCGGCACATCCTAATTACCCACATGTTTAGTTTTTAATCGTTTTTTAATGCTTTATGTGTGTATGTTCTGTGTTTTAGAGTTTTAAATTTTGTATACTTGTTTTTACCTCAATTTTTAGAATTTCTGTAAACCGCCCAGAGAGCCCTGGCTATGGGAGCGGTATATAAGTGCAATAAATAAATAAATATAAATAAATGGGGAGGAAATGTTATCGAAGCTGTGGGGGACCTAGATGGCTACAAGCCATTGCCATTTCTGATCAGATCCACACCCCCACACTCCAGGTTCCTGGTGGACTGGCTACTGAACCCTCTGGCTTGGTTTATTTATTGCATTTATATACTGCCCCATAGCCGAAGCTCTCTGGGCAGTTTACTAAAGTTAAAAACAGTAAACATTAAAAACAAATATACAAAATTTAAAAACATAAGCATAAAAACAACAGTATCCTTGTGGAAACAGCTATTCTGGTGAATGCCAGGTCAGCTTGCAACAAGATCTCACTCATCACTGAGACATGGTTCAGTGAGCTGGGCAGTGTAGCAGGGTGACCATTTGGAAAAGAGGACAGGGCTCCTGTATCTTTAACATTTGTATTGAAAGGGGAATTTCAGCAGGTGCTGTTTTATGCATGCAGCACCTGGTGAAATTCCCTCTTCATCACAACAGTTAAAGCTGCAGGAGCTATACTGTTGTTCCCCGCCTCAATCAAAATGGAGAGGTGGGTAAGAAATAAATATTTTTATTATTATCAGACACAAAAAGGGGCAGGGCTCATGCAGCTTTAGCTGTTGTGATGAAGAGGGAATTTCACCAGGTGCTGCATGCATACAAATGACACCTGCTTAAATTCCCTTTTCTATGTAACAGTTAAAGATACAGAAGCCCTGTCCTCCTTTCTGTATGGTCACCCTATGGTGTAGACATGACCCAGCTTTGCCCATCTGGTTATTTAGTGCAGACCCAATCCAGGCTTGAGGGCCAGGGTTGGGAGTTGCCATGATCCATACAAGTTAAATCTTGCTCACCAGGAGATCCCCTATGCCCTGGGATAGGCTATGAGGGCCCGTACCTTGTGCTGGGCCAAAGAGACAGATTAGGGATACTATTGGTGGACCACCCACCCTGCTACCCAATGGGCTCCCTGACTGAGCTGCCTGAGGAGCTCTCGGATGTGGTCTTGGGAAATCCTAGGGCCTTGGTCCTGGGGGATTTCAATATTCACGTTGAGGCTGCCTTAACAGGACCAGCTCAGGATTTCATATTCTCCATGACAACTGTGGGGCTGTCTCCATTTGTCACAGGGCAGGGCATACCCTTGACTCGGTCTTTGCCTCCGGGTGTGAGGGGGTGGTCTGGATTTTGTGGGGAATGGAAATTACCCCATTGTCATGGTCAGACTACTTCCTGGTGAAATTTGGTCTCACACAGTGGCGGGGGTGGGGGCTAATGCTCCCCCCAAACACAGAGCTTGCCACCCCAGTTGCAGTGGAGCAGGAAAGAGTGGCAAATTCAGCTGCTCTCTCCCCATCCCGCTCCTGCAAAGGAAGGCCAAGGACATCTTTCTCACTGGCTCAGCTGCTGCCTTCACTCGCTCTTCCGCTCACTCTCCCACCCAGCCGCTCCTTGCTATGAGCTGCTCTGCCTGACCTCTCGCGACAGTTGGGCCCTGTCTAGACGTTGTACTGAAGGCGCATGCATGCGCCCCAAGTACGACCCCAAAAACGATAGTGTAGACTACAGCCAGAAGAGACGGAGGAGGAGGCGGCTGGGGAATCCGGGCACGTTCTTGCCGCCATCTCCCCGCCAGCCTCCTGTTGCCTGGGTAAGAGCGACCCGGGTCGGAGAGCTCGGCTTCCGCCCGGATTCCCCAGCCTCCTCCTCCTCCGTCTCTTCTGGCTGTAGTCTACACTATCGTTTTGGGGTCGTACTTGGGGCGCATGCGTGCGCCTTCACTACGACGTCTAGACAGGGCCTTGCTGACCAAGGAGAGAGAGAGAAGCTGTATGTTTGAGAGTTCTCTCCTTAGCTCTTTCTCTCTCCCCACCCCCCAAGTCTGGACTCCAGCAAGACTGAGAGAGAAAGGAGGGAGGGTTAAGGAGGACTCACCATCAGCACTTTTTTCAGAATGTTTGCTAAAACCATTCTTATCTGCCCTTGCTAATTTTAGGGTGTCCAACCCCCTTTTTTTTCAAGCTGTTCTTTTGGCAAACATGGTAGGTGTGTATCTTGTTTCACCTTAAAAACAGAGCTGCAGCACAATCCTAAGTATGTCTACACAGAAGTAAGCCCCACTGAGATCGGTAGGACTTACTCTGAGGTAAACGTGCGTAAGAGTCAGCCTGAAAAAGAAGGGAGGGTGAAGTAAAGACAAGAGAAAAGGATACCGATGAAGGCATTGTAGAAATAGAATAGCAAGATAACTGTGGGATGTTTAACCATATTTAAAGAAAATAAGTACAGTAATGATTAGTGCCCATAAAATTAGTGCCCCTCTCCTTCATTCATGTGTAACTGTATTTTAGTCTCAATCAATCAAATAATTGCAAAAGTGAACCAGCTAGGTTTTCCATGAGAAAACTCTGTACCAGGTAACAGATAGGGTTTTTTTAAAATTAAAAACATATCCTTTCCAATAACAAAATGGTGCTTACTCCTAAGTAAGCATGTTCCACTGCAAAAGGAAATCCTATTTGATTCCTATATTCATGCTAGTGCGGCATGATGAGTTAAAGGCACAATTTTATGCATGTTTAGACAGAAAAAAGTCCTTCAACTCTTAGGGTGTGCTGGCTAGGGTATGCTGAGAATTGTAGGACTTTTTTTTTCTTTCCAAGCATGCATAGGGTTGCACCTTAAATGAGTTTAAAATGTGGAACTCCTCACATGTGTTGAAACACACACAGACACGTACGTGTGTGTGTGTTTTAAATGAGCCATGTATCCGCTTCTAAATCTTGTGGGGCCTTAATAGGAGCATGTACTTTGATCTTTTAAAATATTGTATAACCTTAATTATAGACTTTTTAAAAGTAATGTTTTAAGATTCATGTATCGTTTGTTTTTAACACATGTTTATTGTGTGTGAAATGGTCTGAAGACTTAGCCAGTAAACTTTTGATCGATTTTTTGATTGATATAATTGCTCTAGTATCAGGAATGTAGCAGCTGTCAGTGTGGAAGGTATATCTGCCATTTGAACTGAAGTGATACATTTTAAGATATAAAGGGGCCTATAAGTATCTAAAATTGCTAAACAACACCATTGTAAGCTACTACCTGATTATGCAGAAAGAGGTGCCCACCCAATTACTACACTTTGCCATTATAGACAGTGAGGGTCCTGGCAAGGGGAGGAGTGGGTGGACTGGCTTCTGCCATATTCAATGGAGTGCCAGAGGCCTTCTTTACCTGTTGCTTCTTCCAAGCTGCCCAGGCCCCTTATCTGGGTCAAGGGGGAAGAAGTGGCACTGCAGCAAAAAGGGATGTGAGCAGCAACGTTTGGGCTAGGGGCAAGATAATATGTGGGTATGTAGTGTGGTTTGGCTTGAATTGCTTGTGTCTGGGTTTCCTTGGCTCTCAAAACATCTTTCTGGACTGTACCTGCTAGTTATATGATCCACAAGGCCAGGTTGTGGTATAGTCCTCCTTGGCAGGGGTTTGCACTTGCTAGAGAAAGGTGAACAGATGTTAAGGGAAGAATAGGGAAGTCTTCTTCTTTTGGTTTCAAAAGCTATAAAGTGTCCTGTGACATCGTGAAGACTCACAACTTTATTAAGGCATAATAAGCTGTTGTCAACTGGCCCCAAGTGCCAAAATGACTTGACTGGCTTGTGCACTGTGACTTTTTTTGAGAGGGGGGGCATCAAGTCATTTGCTATTCCACTTCAGGCAGCAAAATGTCTTCAGGTGGCCCTGGCCGAAGATGGCTGTAAGTTAGATACAGAACAACATGCATTGGGTTTCCTAGCTGTACAGGGCCCAGGTGTCTCAGGCAGGATCTACACGACTGCTTTCGTAGAAACATAGAATAGTAGAGTTGGAAAGGCCTCTAAGGACATTGAGTCCAACCCCCTGCTCAATGCAGGAATCCACCTCAAAGCATCCCTGACAGATGGCTGTCCAGCTGCCTCTTGAATGCCTCTATTGTGGGAGAGCCCACAACCTCCCTAGGTAATTGGTTCCATAGTTGTACTGCTCTAACAGGAAGTTTTTCCTGATGTCCAGCTGGAATCTGGCTTCCTGTAACTTGAGCCTGTTATTCCATGTCCTACACTCTGGGAGGATTGAGAAGAGATCCTGGCCCTCCTCGGTGTGACATCCTTTCAAGTATTTGAAGAGTACTATTCTGTCTCCCTTCAGTCTTCTCTTCTCCAGGCTAAACATGTCCAATTCTTTCATTCTCTCCTCATAGGGCTTTGTTTCCAGATCCCTGATCATCCTCATTGCCCTCCTCTGAACCCCCTCTAACTTGTCTGCATCCTTCTTGAAGTGTGGTGCCCAGATCTGGGCACAATACTCAAGATGAGCCCTAACCAGTGCCGAATAGAGGGGAACCAGTACCTCGCATGATTTGGACACTATACTTCTATTAATGCAGCCCAAAATAGCATTTGTTTTTTTTGAAGCCACATCACACTGTTGGCTCATATTCAGCTTGTGATCTACAATTCCAAGATCCTTCTCGCTTGTAGTATTGCTGAGCCAAGTATCCCCCATCTTGTAACTGTGCATTTGGTTTCTTTTTCCCAGGTGTAGAACTTGGCATTTATTGCTATTAAATTTCATTCTGTTCCAGCCTGTCAAGATCACTTTGAAGTTTTTTCTGTCTTCCAGGGTATTAGCTATCCCACCCAATTTTGTGTCAATTGCAAATTTAATAAGCATTCCCTGCACCTCTTCATCCAAGTCATAAATAAAGATGTTGAAGAGCACTGGGTAAAGGACTGAGCCCTGTGGTACCCCCACATTACCTCTCCCCAGTTTAAAATGGTTTATAACAGTAGTGACAACTGTTGGGGCCCAGGACACACTACATGTACAGTTTTCAAACCATTTTTCAAAGTGTCATATCCTGCTTGGTGTAGATCTTGCCTCAGTTTGCTCTTACTTTCCTTACACTAGGAGTCTACCCTGTACTGGTTCAAAAGTAACTGTTTCCTAAAGAAAGTGTTCTGTCTGTCTAATCTGTATGTCAAGAAAATGTTTGTGTAGTGACTCTTAACTTGTTTGAAAGCTTTTCTACTTACTGTAATTAGAATTTGGCTCATACATGCTAGATTAAAAAACAAACACCTCCTGGGTAAATTAATCAATATATGACTTCAGAATATATGGTTAGGATAGCAGTTTTATTGTGAGAATATACCATTATTTTTATTTCAGAGAACTTATGTGAGACACAGTCCGCTCACCTAGAAATATACTTTGCCCCTTCTGTGCCCCCCCCCCGGAGTTTCCTTTCTGGTGCTGCCACTGGCAGTCCCTCCCTGCAAGGGTGGGGGACCCATTAAGATGGTCTGTCCCCAGAGACTTATGAAATCCAAGTGGTTCCTGAATGCTTTGGGAGAATTTTCAGTAGCCAGAGCCAGCGATTCTGTCAAGGCCCTTGTCATACTATGGAAGGATGCTTTGCAAAGGACCATTGACCCAATCACTCCTGAGTGCCCTTTTCAACACTGTAGGACTTTGTGTTAGATCAATGTTCTTTCACCCAAGGACGAAATCCAAACAGCCCTTAAGCACGACTCCACCATTCCAGCGACAGAGGGTTCAAAATTATTATTACTATTATTTATTTATATAGCACCATTAATGTACATGGTGCTGTACAGAGTAAAACAATAAATAGCAGGACCCTGCCGCATAGGCTTACATTCTAATAAGCTTTATTGATTAGTAATCAAGGCCTGGTCCCTTCAAAGGGAGCAATCAGACAAAGACATTGGGAATTCAGCACAGCATTTGAGCCTGCAAGGGGCAGGGCCCTGTTGCAGCATTAACCAATCAGAACATAACACTGGGGCATAGTTAATTATGCTAAACAATTCTCTCTGTTCTATAAACAATACCTTTGGCCTTACAGTAAGTTACAGAGAGTTAACTTTGACACAGGAGGACTGGAGCCGGAGCTCTTGTTTATATTAGATAAGACAGATGCAAGGATGCACTCGAGATATTTTCGCATACATGATATGACATTTTGGGCTACTTCACAGTTCCCTTTTAAAAATGGAGGCACCTCTGCTAACATTGAAGGTGCTGTGGTTTACTGGGGAGATCAGGGCAATGAAACAGGTCAGAAGATGGCTGGAGTGTTAGTGGCGTAAGACTAATCATGTAGGTGACCGAACATGCATAAGAGTGTATAATCACGCCTACTGCATGGTGGTGAAGGCAGCAAAGAAGGCTTACTTTGCTGCCTCCATTGCATCAAGCTGTTGTCTAGCTAAGCTTTTCAGAGTGGTTCAGGGATTACTTGCATCTAACCCACCCAATTCAATACTAGAACCCTCGCGGGCTCACTGTGATGAGTTTGCAAGACACATTGAGGATTAAATTGCTCACCTTCACACTGGCTCAAATGCCACTATTGATTCAGTGTCTGTTGAGGTGTCCAGTGCATGGTCTTATCCTGTTTTGTGGGATCAATCCCAGTTTTTGGAGCCTAGGATGTGGGCAAGACACTAGCATCGGTTCAACCCACCACATTTTCCCTTGACCCTTGCCTGTCATGGCTTATCTGAGCTAGCTTTACTGGCCTTCTCCTCCTGGCTGTACTGAATGGCAAATGAGCAAAGAATCCCTTTTGAAATGCAGCTTCTGCTTGAGGGACACCTGAAAACTAAGGTGTCTCTGTGGATATTGCAATTAGTAAGTTTTACCTTTTTTTTTAGTCTTATTGTGTGTGTTTTGTTCTTGTACGTAATTGTACATTTTCACTTCTCTTCCCCAGCTTGTCTATCTGCTTGATCAGCTTGCTTCAAAGAAAGGTAAGTGTCTGGGATTTGATTTTATAACATGTTTTGTGGTTTGAATTGTTGGGAGTTGCATTTTACTTTGTCATGTATTTTGCGGTTTGAGAGTTGGTTTGGGTCATTCTTTAGCATTTATCACACAATCTTTTGTGTGTTTAATCAGAAGTAAATCCCAACGTCTTTAACTGTGAAATGGGAGGGCGCCAGGTTGGGGAAGGATGTTGTAGAGGAAGAACGGCTGGCCATAACAAGGTTAAACACACCTTACCGAGATTCCTTCATGGCTTTCTAATGGTGATTTCACATTTAATACTGCATTTTGTTAGTTGATGCATTTTGTGGATTGAATTGTAGAATGAATTTCATTTGATGATGCATTTTGTGGTTTGACATGTGGATTTAATTTCATTTGATGATGCATTTCGTGCTCTGAATTGTTGGAAACTGCCCAGAGAGATCAGTTGTGGGAGTTGGTTTGTGTTATTTTTAGGGTTTTATCACACACCTCTACATGTATTTAATTAGAAGTAAATCCCAACGTCTTTAACTGTGAAATGGGAGGGCGCCAGGTTGGGGGATGGTGATTTAGAGGGAAACTGTCTAGCAGTGATAGGATTAAAAAACCCTCACCAAGATTACTTCCTGGCTTTATAAATGTTCTTTTGCATTTTACGTCATAATATATTTTGTGGTTTGAATTGCTGTGGATTTCATTTTATTTTAATTTATTTGCAAATATAAAACTTAAATATCAGCATGCAAGGAGTAAGTAGTAAATTGCAAATACTTCTTAAAAAAAGAAATAAAGTCCAACTATAGAGTCCAACACTATAAATACACAGTACAAATTTAACATTAGTTCTTAGGCAGATTTAAAATATAATTAACTAATGAGAGGATAGGTCCCAAATCAAAAGGAAGGCTGTCAGTTTATTACTGTGTATTTTAATGTTTTCTACTGAGAAACTATTGTAATGATAACCTATTAAAGACATTTCAAAATCGTGTGGGTGCTTTCATTTCGTTTGTGTGTATAATAAAACACCGGCATTCTGTTACAAAAGTGTCATTTTTCTTTTCGCCTCTTAATACTCTCAAATGTTCAATAAGTTTCTGTCAGAGTTACTTAACATAATACATTGTACCATCTCCTTATGTTTAAACTTTCTGCGTACTTCCAACATTTGGAAATTCGCATTATAATTAATAATGTGTGATATGGTTTTAACAGTTGTTCTTAATTGTCCAAAGAACTTAGTTGTAAGACCTTGCTTGTGCTACCTTTTAAAATATTAAGTTGCTTATTAGCTTTCTACCAGGTAAGTGTGCAAACGAATTATGAAATCACTTTTCACAAGGTGAGAGTATAATTTGTAGGCGTGCGAAAATAGAATCATAAAAACAACACAGCAATCTTCCCATTCATTGGAATGTCAGTTACTTAAAGATACCCTGCCACCCGTTAGAGCTGAAAAAAAACTGTGTTAGACACAGCTAGTATACCATTTTTACCCTACCCTGTGCCTGTTTGGTGCATTCTCTTCACCTCCTTAATGTTTTATTATGATTTTATTAGAATGTAAGCCTATGCGGCAGGGTCTTGCTATTTACTGTTTTACTCTGTACAGCACCATGTACATTGATGGTGCTATATAAAAAGATAATAATAAATAAAAAATAATAATAATAATCCCAGGGACTTATAGCTACCCTGCCACCCGTTAAAGGGCTGGTGGATTTAAAACTGTGTTAGACACAGCTAGTGTCCCATTCATTGGGATGCCAGAGACTTATAGCTACCATAAAACCTGTTAAGGGGATGGTGGATTAAAAACTGTGTTAGACACAGCTAGTGTCCCATTCATTGGGATGCCAGACACATAGAGCTACCATGCCACCCGTTAAAGGGTTGGCGGACATTAAACTGTGTTAGACACAGCTAGTACCCCAGAGACTTAAAGCTACCCTGCCACCCGTTAAAGGGCTGGTGGGTTTAAACTGTGTTAGACACAGATAGTGTCCCATTCATTGGGATGCCAGGGACTTACAGCTACCCTGCCACCCGTTAAAGGGTTGGCTGACTGAAAAATGTGTTAGACACAGCTAGTACCCCAGAGACTTAAAGCTACCCTGCCCCCCGTTAAAGGGCTGGCTGACTGAAAACTGTGTTAGACACAGCTAGTATCCCATTCATTGGGATTCCAGGGACTTATAGGTACTCTGCCACCTGTTAAAGGACTGGCTGACTTAAAATTGTGTTAGACACAGCTAGTATCCCATTCATTGGGATTCCAGGGACTAATAGCTACCCTGCCACCCGTTAAAGGGCTGGTGGACTAAAAACTGTGTTAGACACAGTTAGTGTCCCTGCCATTGGGATCCCAGGGACCTATAGCTACCCTGCCATCCGTTAAAGGTCTGGCTGAATTAAAACTGTGTTAGACACAGATATTATCCCTTTCATTGGGATCCCAGGGACTTAAAGCTACCCTTCCACCTGTTAAAGGGCTGGTGTATTAAAAACTGCATTAGACACAGGTAGTGTCCCATTCATTGAGATGCTAGAGACATATAGCTACACTGCCACCCATTAAAGGACTGGTTGACTTAAAACTGTGTTAGACACAGGTAGTGTCCCATTCATTGGGATTCCAGGGACTAATAGCTACCCTGCCACCCATTAAAGGGCTGGTGGACTAAAAACTGTGTTAGACACAGGTAGTGTCCCATTCATTGGGATTCCAGGGACTAATAGCTACACTGCCACCCGTTAAAGGGCTGTTGGACTAAAAACTGTGTTAGACACAGGTAGTGTCCCAGGGACTTATAGATACCCTGCCAGCCATTAAAGGCTGGCGGACATTAAACTGTGTTAGACACAGCTAGTGTCCCATTCATTGGGATGCCAGGGACTTAAAGCTACCCTGCCCCCCGTTTAAGGGCTGGCTGACTTAAAAGTGTGTTCGACACAGCTAGTACCCCAGGGACTTAAAGCTACCCTGCCCCCCGTTAAAGGACTGGCTGACTGAAAACTGTGTTAGACACAGCTAGTGTCCCATTCATTGAGATGCCAGAGTCTTATAGCTACACTGCCACCCATTAAAGGACTGGCTGACTTAAAATTGTGTTAGACACAGCTAGTATCCCATTCATTGGGATTCCAGGGACTAATAGCTACCCTGCCACCCGTTAAAGGGCTGGTGGACTAAAAACTGTTTTAGACATCTAGTGTCCCATTCATTGGGATCCCAGGGACTTATAGGTACTCTGCCACCTGTTAAAGGGTTGGCGGACATTAAACTGTGTTAGACACAGCTAGTACCCCAGAGACTTAAAGCTACCCTGCCACCCGTTAAAGGGCTGGTGGATTAAAAACTGTGTTAGACACAGCTAGCATCCCATTCATTGGGCTTCCAGGGACTAATAGCTACCCTGCCACCTGGCTTGCTGACTTAAAACTGTGTTAGAAACAGATAGTATCCCATTCAATGGGATCCCAAGGACTTAAAGCTACCCTGCCACCTGTTAAAGGGCTGGTGTATTAAAAACTGCATTAGACACAGGTAGTGTCCCATTCATTGAGATGCTAGAGACATATAACTACACTGCCACCCATTAAAGGACTGGTTGACTTAAAACTGTGTTAGACACAGGTAGTGTCCCATTCATTGGGATTCCAGGGACTAATAGCTACCCTGCGACCCGTTAAAGGGCTGGTGGACTAAAAACTGTGTTAGACACAGTTTGTGTCCATGCCATTGGGATCCCAGGGACCTATAGCTACCCTGCCACGTGTTAAAGGGCTGGCCGACTTAAAACTGCTTTAGGCACAGCTAGTATCCCATTCATTGGGATCCCGGGGACTTATAGCTACACTGCAAACTTTTAAAGGGTTGGTGGACATTAAACTGTGTTAGACGCATCTAGCACCCCAGAGACTTAAAGCTACCCTGCCACCCGTTAAAGGTCATGCTGACTTAAAACTGTGTTAGACACAGCTAGTACCCCAGGGACTTAAAGCAACCCTGCCACCTGTTAAAGGGCTGGCTGACTTAAAACTATGTTAGACACAGCTAGTGTCCCATTCATTGAGATGCCAGAGTCTTATAGCTACACTGCCACCCATTAAAGGACTGGCTGACTTAAAATTGTGTTAGACACAGCTAGTATCCCATTCATTGGGATTCCAGGGACTAATAGCTACCCTGCCACCCGTTAAAGGGCTGGTGGACTAAAAACTGTTTTAGACATCTAGTGTCCCATTCATTGGGATCCCAGGGACTTATAGGTACTCTGCCACCTGTTAAAGGGTTGGCGGACATTAAACTGTGTTAGACACAGCTAGTACCCCAGAGACTTAAAGCTACCCTGCCACCCGTTAAAGGGCTGGTGGATTAAAAACTGTGTTAGACACAGCTAGCATCCCATTCATTGGGCTTCCAGGGACTAATAGCTACCCTGCCACCTGGCTTGCTGACTTAAAACTGTGTTAGAAACAGATAGTATCCCATTCAATGGGATCCCAAGGACTTAAAGCTACCCTGCCACCTGTTAAAGGGCTGGTGTATTAAAAACTGCATTAGACACAGGTAGTGTCCCATTCATTGAGATGCTAGAGACATATAACTACACTGCCACCCATTAAAGGACTGGTTGACTTAAAACTGTGTTAGACACAGGTAGTGTCCCATTCATTGGGATTCCAGGGACTAATAGCTACCCTGCCACCCGTTAAAGGGCTGGTGGACTAAAAACTGTGTTAGACACAGTTTGTGTCCATGCCATTGGGATCCCAGGGACCTATAGCTACCCTGCCACGTGTTAAAGGGCTGGCCGACTTAAAACTGCTTTAGGCACAGCTAGTATCCCATTCATTGGGATCCCGGGGACTTATAGCTACACTGCAAACTTTTAAAGGGTTGGTGGACATTAAACTGTGTTAGACGCATCTAGCACCCCAGAGACTTAAAGCTACCCTGCCACCCGTTAAAGGTCATGCTGACTTAAAACTGTGTTAGACACAGCTAGTACCCCAGGGACTTAAAGCAACCCTGCCACCTGTTAAAGGGCTGGCTGACTTAAAACTATGTTAGACACAGCTAGTATCCCATTCATTGGGATCCCAGGGATTTATAGCTACCCTGCCACCCGTTAAAGGACTGGCTGACTAAAAACTGTGTTAGACAGAGCTAGTGTCCCATTCATTTGGATCCCTGGGACTTATAGCTACACTGCCACCCGTTAAAGGGCTGGTGGACTAAAAACTGTGTTAGACACAGGTAGTGTCCCAGGGACTTATAGATACCCTGCCACCCGTTAAAGGGCTGGCTGACTTAAAACTGTATTAGACACAGATAGTGTCCCATTCATTGGGATGCCAGGGACTTATAGCTACCCTGCCACCTGTTAAAGGGCTGGCTGACTTAAAACTGTGTTAGATACAGCTAGCATCCCATTCATTGGGATCCCAGGGACTTAAAGCTAACCTGCCACCCGTTAAAGGTCTGGCTGAATTTAAACTGTGTTAGACACAGATAGAATCCCGTTCCTTGGGATCCCCGGGACTTAAAGCTACCCTGCCACCCGTTAAAGGTCTGGCTGAATTAAAACTGTGTTAGACACAGATAGTATCCCATTCATTGGGATCCCAGGGACTTATAGCTACCCTGCCACCTGTTAAAGGGCTGGTGGGCTAAAAACTGTGTTAAACACAGCTAGTACCCCAGAGACATAAAACTACCCTGCCACTCATTACAGGACTTGTGGATTTAAAACTGTGTTAGACACAAGTAGTATCCCATTCATTGGGATTCCAGGGACTTATAGCTACCCTGCCACGTGTTAAAGGGCTGGCTGACTTAAAACTGTGTTAGATACAGCTAGTGTCCCATTAATTGGGATCCCAGGGACTTATAGCTACCCTGCCACCTGTTAAAGGGCTGGTGGATTAAAAACTGTTTTATACACAGCTAGTGTCCCATTTATTGGGATTCCAGGGACTTAAAGCTACCCTGCCCCCCGTTAAAGGGCTGGCTGACTTAAAACTGTGTTAGACACAGCTAGTACCCCAGGGACTTAAAGCTACCCTGCCACCCCTTAAAGGGCTGGCTGACTTAAAACTGTATTAGACACAGTTAGTGTCCCATTCATTGGGATGCCAGGGATTTATAGCTACCCTGTCACCCGTTAAAGGGTTGGCGGGCATTAAACTGTGTTAGACACAGCTAGAACCCCAGAGACTTAAAGCTACCGTGCCACATGTTAAAGGGCTGGATGACTTAAAACTGTGTTAGACACAGGTAGTGTCCCATTCATTGCGATGCCAGGGACTTATAGCTACACTGCCACCCATTAAAGGACTGGGTGACTTAAAACTGTGTTAGACACAGGTAGTGTCCCATTCATTGGGATCCTAGGAACTTATAGCTACCCTGCCACCCGTTAAAGGGCTGGTGGACTAAAAACTGTGTTAGACACAGTTAGTGTCCCTGCCATTAGGATCCCAGGGACCTATAGCTACCCTGCCATCCGTTAAAGGTCTGGCTGAATTAAAACTGTGTTAGACACAGATATTATCCCTTTCATTGGGATCCCAGAGACTTAAAGCTACCCTTCCACCTGTTAAAGGGCTGGTGTATTAAAAACTGCATTAGACACAGGTAGTGTCCCATTCATTGAGATGCTAGAGACATATAGCTACACTGCCACCCATTAAAGGACTGGTTGACTTAAAACTGTGTTAGACACAGGTAGTGTCCCATTCATTGGGATTCCAGGGACTAATAGCTACCCTGCCACCCATTAAAGGGCTGGTGGACTAAAAACTGTGTTAGACACAGTTTGTGTCCCTGCCATTGGGATCCCAGGGACCTATAGCTACCCTGCCATGTGTTAAAGGGCTGGCCGACTTAAAACTGCTTTAGGCACAGCTAGTATCCCATTCATTGGGATCCCTGGGACTCATAGCTACACTGCAATCTTTTAAAGGGTTGGTGGACATTAAACTGTGTTAGACGCATCTAGCACCCCAGAGACTTAAAGCTACCCTGCCACCTGTTAAAGGTCTGGCTGACTTAAAACTGTGTTAGACACAGCTAGTACCCCAGGGACTTAAAGCAACCCTGCCACCTGTTAAAGGGCTGGCTGACTTAAAACTGTGTTAGACACAGCTAGTATCCCATTCATTGGGATCCCAGGGATTTACAGCTACCCTGCCACCCGTTAAAGGACTGGCTGACTAAAAACTGTGTTAGACAGAGATAGTGTCCCATTCATTTGGATCCCTGGGATTTATAGCTACACTGCCACCCGTTAAAGGGCTGTTGGACTAAAAACTGCGTTAGACACAGGTAGTGTCCCAGGGACTTATAGATACCCTGCCAGCCATTAAAGGCTGGCGGACATTAAACTGTGTTAGACACAGCTAGTATCCCATTCATTGGGATGCCAGGGACTTATAACTACCCTGCCCCTTGTTAAAGGGCTGGTGGATTAAAAACTGTGTTAAACGCAGCTAGTAACCCAGAGACGTAAAGCTACCCGGCCACTCATTACAGGGCTGGTGGATTTAAAACTGTGTTAGACACAAGTAGTATCCCATTCATTGGGATTCCAGGGACCTATAGCTACCCTGCCACCTGTTAAAGGGCTGGCTGACTTAAACCTGTGTTAGACTCAGCTAGAGTCCCATTCATTAGGATGCCAGGGATTTATAGCTACACTGCCACCCGTTAAAGGGCTGGTGGACTTAAAACTGTGTTAGACACAGCTAGTACCCCAGGGACTTAAAGCTACCCTGCCACCCGTTAAAGGGCTGGCTGACTTAAAACTGTATTAGACACAGATAGTGTCCCATTCATTGGGATGCCAGGGATTTATAGCTACTCTGTCACCCGTTAAAGGGTTGGCGGACATTAAATTGTGTTAGACACAGCTAGAACCCCAGAGACTTAAAGCTACCGTGCCACATGTTAAAGGGCTGGATGACTTAAAACCGTGTTAGACACAGGTAGTGTCCCATTCATTGGGATCCGAGGAACTTATAGCTACACTGCCACCCATTAAAGGACTGGCCGACTTAAAAATGTGTTAGACACAGGTAGTGTCCCATTCATTGGGATCCCAGGGACCTATAGCTACCCTGCCACCTGTTAAAGGGCTGGCTGACTTAAAACTGTTTTAGGCACAGCTAGTATCCCATTCATTGGGATCCCTGGGACTTATAGCTACACTGCAAACTGTTAAAGGGTTGGTGGACATTAAACTGTGTTAGACGCATCTAGCACCCCAGGGACTTAAAGCTATACTGCCACCCGTTAAAGGTCTGGCTGAATTAAAACTGTGTTAGACACAGATAGTATCCCTTTCATTGGGATACCAGGGACTTAAAGCTACCCTGCCACCCGTTAAAGGGCTGGCTGACTTAAAACTGTATTAGACACAGCTAGTATCCCATTCATTGGGATCCCTGGGACTTATAGCTACACTGCCACCTGTTAAAGGGTTGGCTGACTTAAAACTGTTTTAGACACAGCTAGTATCCCATTTATTGGGATCCTAGGGACTTAAAGCTACGCTGCCACCCGTTAAAGGTCTGGCTGAATTAAAACTGTGTTAGACACAGATAGTATCCCATTCATTGGGATCCCAGGGACTTATAGCTACCCTGCCACCTGTTAAAGGGCTGGTGGGCTAAAAACTGTGTTAAACACAGCTAGTACCCCAGAGAGGTAAAGCTACCCTGCCACTCATTACAGGGCTGGTGGATTTAAAACTGTGTTAGACACAAGTAGTATCCCATTCATTGGGATTCCAGGGATTTAAAGCTACCCTGCCCCCCCCCCCCCCCGTTAAAGGGCTGGCTGACTTAAAACTGTGTTAGACACAGCTAGTACCCCAGGGACCTAAAGCTACCCTGCCACCCGTTAAAGGGCTGGCTGACTTAAAACTGTATTAGACACAGTTAGTGTCCCTGCCATTGGGATCCCAGGGACCTATAGCTACCCTGCCACCTGTTAAAGGCCTGGCTGACTTAAAACTGTGTTAGATACAGCTAGCGTCCCATTCATTGGGATCCCAGGGACTTAAAGCTACCCTGCCACCCGTTTAAGGTCTGGCTGAATTAAAACCGAGTTAGACACAGATAGTATCCCATTCATTGGGATCCCAGGGACTTATAGCTACCCTGCCACCTGTTAAAGGGCTGGTGGGCTAAAAACTGTGTTAAACACAGATAGTACCCCAGAGAGGTAAAGCTACCCTGCCACTCATTACAGGGCTGGTGGATTTAAAACTGTGTTAGACACAAGTAGTATCCCATTCATCGGGATTCCAGGGACTTATAGCTACCCTGCCACCTGTTAAAGGGCTGGCTGACTTAAAACTGTGTTAGATACAGCTAGCGTCCCATTCATTGGGATCCCAGGACTTATAGCTACACTGCCACCCATTAACGGACTGTTGGATTTAAAACTGTGTTAGACACAGGTAGTGTCCCATTCATTGGGATGCCAGGGATTTATAGCTACCCTGTCACCCGTTAAAGTGTTGGCGGACATTAAACTGTGTTAGACACAGCTAGTACCCCAGAGAGGTAAAGCTACCCTGCCACTCATTACAGGGTTGGTGGATTTAAAACTGTGTTAAACTGGCGGACATTAAACTGTGTTAGACACAGCTAGAACCCCGGGGACTTAAAGCTACACTGCCACCTATTAAAGGGCTGGATGACTTAAAACTGTGTTAGACACAGGTAGTGTCCCATTCATTGGGATCCCAGGAACTTAAAGCTACCCTGCCACCCGTTAAAGGGCTGGCTGACTTAAAACTGTGTTAGACACAGGTAGTGTCCCATTCATTGGGATCCCAGGGACCTATAGCTACCCTGCCACCTGTTAAAGGGCTGGCTGACTTAAAACTGTTTTAGGCACAGCTAGTATCCCATTCATTGGGATCCCTGGGACTTATAGCTACACTGCAAACTGTTAAAGGGTTGGTGGACATTAAACTGTGTTAGACGCATCTAGCACCCCAGGGACTTAAAGCTATACTGCCACCCGTTAAAGGTCTGGCTGAATTAAAACTGTGTTAGACACAGATAGTATCCCTTTCATTGGGATACCAGGGACTTAAAGCTACCCTGCCACCCGTTAAAGGGCTGGCTGACTTAAAACTGTATTAGACACAGCTAGTATCCCATTCATTGGGATCCCTGGGACTTATAGCTACACTGCCACCTGTTAAAGGGTTGGCTGACTTAAAACTGTTTTAGACACAGCTAGTATCCCATTTATTGGGATCCTAGGGACTTAAAGCTACGCTGCCACCCGTTAAAGGTCTGGCTGAATTAAAACTGTGTTAGACACAGATAGTATCCCATTCATTGGGATCCCAGGGACTTATAGCTACCCTGCCACCTGTTAAAGGGCTGGTGGGCTAAAAACTGTGTTAAACACAGCTAGTACCCCAGAGAGGTAAAGCTACCCTGCCACTCATTACAGGGCTGGTGGATTTAAAACTGTGTTAGACACAAGTAGTATCCCATTCATTGGGATTCCAGGGATTTAAAGCTACCCTGCCCCCCCCCCCCCCCCGTTAAAGGGCTGGCTGACTTAAAACTGTGTTAGACACAGCTAGTACCCCAGGGACCTAAAGCTACCCTGCCACCCGTTAAAGGGCTGGCTGACTTAAAACTGTATTAGACACAGTTAGTGTCCCTGCCATTGGGATCCCAGGGACCTATAGCTACCCTGCCACCTGTTAAAGGCCTGGCTGACTTAAAACTGTGTTAGATACAGCTAGCGTCCCATTCATTGGGATCCCAGGGACTTAAAGCTACCCTGCCACCCGTTTAAGGTCTGGCTGAATTAAAACCGAGTTAGACACAGATAGTATCCCATTCATTGGGATCCCAGGGACTTATAGCTACCCTGCCACCTGTTAAAGGGCTGGTGGGCTAAAAACTGTGTTAAACACAGATAGTACCCCAGAGAGGTAAAGCTACCCTGCCACTCATTACAGGGCTGGTGGATTTAAAACTGTGTTAGACACAAGTAGTATCCCATTCATCGGGATTCCAGGGACTTATAGCTACCCTGCCACCTGTTAAAGGGCTGGCTGACTTAAAACTGTGTTAGATACAGCTAGCGTCCCATTCATTGGGATCCCAGGACTTATAGCTACACTGCCACCCATTAACGGACTGTTGGATTTAAAACTGTGTTAGACACAGGTAGTGTCCCATTCATTGGGATGCCAGGGATTTATAGCTACCCTGTCACCCGTTAAAGTGTTGGCGGACATTAAACTGTGTTAGACACAGCTAGTACCCCAGAGAGGTAAAGCTACCCTGCCACTCATTACAGGGTTGGTGGATTTAAAACTGTGTTAAACTGGCGGACATTAAACTGTGTTAGACACAGCTAGAACCCCGGGGACTTAAAGCTACACTGCCACCTATTAAAGGGCTGGATGACTTAAAACTGTGTTAGACACAGGTAGTGTCCCATTCATTGGGATCCCAGGAACTTAAAGCTACCCTGCCACCCGTTAAAGGGCTGGCTGACTTAAAACTGTGTTAGACACAGGTAGTGTCCCATTCATTGGGATCCCAGGAACTTATAGCTACCCTGCCACCCGTTAAAGGGTTGGCTGACTAAAAACTGTGTTAGACACAGCTAGTGTCCCATTCATTGAGATGCCAGAGACTTATAGCTACACTGCCACCCATTAAAGGACTGGCTAACTTAAAACTGTGTTAGACACAGGCAGTGTCCCTGTCATTGGGATCCCAGGGACCTATAGCTACCCTGCCACCCATTAAATGACTGGCTGAATTAAAACTGTGTTAGACACAGGGAGTGTCCCATTCATTGGGATGCCAGGACTT